>NC_068355.1:16002330-16373580 GCF_020536995.1 Dreissena polymorpha
TTTCCACAAGCCAGCAAAACAAACGCCAGGCCATAATAAATAAAACATCCAAATATATCAATACAGATAAAAAACGTAAATGCCAAAATCTATAAAATAGTTATAAAAATGCATTAAAGATGTCAAATGATACAGAATCTTCTGTAAAATGCTAAAACAGGCAAACTCATAAAAATATTAAAATTGGCAAATATATCCGTCTCTACAGCAGAGCTTGGCAAGACATAACCCCCCACATTTATAGTTTCGTATATGTGTTATACGTGTGTCTGTCTGTGCATGCCAGAGCTATTGTGTACTATTGAGAACCCCATAAACTGATCATAACCAGTGAGTATAGTGTTTGAGATTTATCTCAGACAAGCGCCAGGTATAATGGTAGCTGTTTTCATTTACCCGGTAGACATACTTTTGGAATTACCCGAACTAAACACACTGAGGTATGTACTATGTGGTTAACTGCCTATGTATCTACCTTGTTTCCTCTTTGCATAGAATATAATATAAGGGCAATCTCATGGCTTATTTAGAGGGGAATATTATTATTGTGCATGTCTTGCAGGCTTGTTTTTCTTTCTATACTTTGAAGAAAATAACCAACTTATGAAATGTATTATGTAATAGATAATAAAATGTTGTACTTTCACTGAAAATGTTACTATTTAAGTCATGCACACAGGTGGTTATAATGTACAATATAAAATCTTCAGAAAATATTTGAAGAGTTGTTGACTAAGATCAGCAAAACAGCTATTGATTTACTTCTTATGGTAATAGTAATCATAACATCTTTATTGCAAGATAACTGTCCATCTGGGAAGCACCTTGACAACACAGACTATAAAGGGGGTTAATTGACAACGAAGGTTACAGAGGTTAAGTTAGGTCAATAAGAATGTTCTGAACCCACCATGATTAACACTTCGAGTAGAAAGAAACTGAAACAATAGATCATTGTGCTGTTCCTAGAGTCTGATACCACATGATAATTTAGAAACAAATAAGAGCTCTTTGATTAACGATCCTTCCATCCTGTAGGAAAGTTTACTGTCTGGCACTGGAAAAAACATCATGCATGAAGTTCCTATGAAAGATTTATGCTGTCTTAATACAACATTTATGCAAGTAAATGGGAAGGAAGGCGACTACAATTTTTCAGTCTGGAATGTATTGGATTCAGCTCTTCAGATATTTTTGATAGTTTAAAATGTTAAAATGGTAATAATTCCAGCATTTTATATTAGGTTCAACAAGAAATTATCGACTATACAACTTTGTAAGAAATATTACAGAAATTAATGTCTATTTCAAATTTACAAATTCCTTACAAACTTTGAAGAAAAGATAAACAATATTAACAAGTGATAGACAATTGACTCAGTGATACACGACATACAAAAACCAAATCAAGATTTCCTTTATGGTATTCCCAACTACAATTGCGTCAAAATACATATCCAACGGGTTAAGGGTTAATTGCCCATAAAATAGAATAAAGCTCTGATTATCAATAATCCCTACTTCTAACCTGCTATTTCTATGGCACTTAATTAAGTGCTCTTATTTTATGATGGTTAGTGCTAAAACAAATTGATTGCTGGCAAAAAATTGTGCCCTTTCAGTAAATCTAAGTCACAACATATATATTTGAAAGTTTAATGTAAACTAATAGTTGTAAAAAAAATACAGTATTTTAGAACTTTTCTTTTTTCGTCATTCGTGGATGACGGTCCCTTTAATATGAAATTCATCGAATTGAAGATTTATCAATATTCAACAAATAATGCTATATTTGCATTAACAAGAAAACGGGCTATCTGCCATTAAGCAAACAAGATTCCATTTGGGTGGAATACAAAACTACAGAAAAACGAATCAATGTACAAATGTTAAATCCACACTGGACATAGGGTCAAACAAGAAGCTTTTTCAAACCTTTGACTAAAACACACAGTTACAACAGTCCAGAACAGGTCAAGCAAAATAGTAATAATAACATGTTACCCTTGTCAATTTTCTCTCAACAATATAATGGCATGCAAAGTAGCAAAAAAACTTTAATAACAGTTATGGACGAAAGCACCTGCTTATATAATCAACTGGGTTTTTAATTAACTGGGTTTCTCAATCTGGGGTATTTCGGTAAATGCTGATTACCTCTGAGATTGTGTTTTAATGACTAGTTGGTTGGGTTGGCTCAAGTCTGCAGACTTGTTTAGCAAGACTAATTGATAAATATTGCTGCCTGTTTCTATCAATGTCAGGGCAAAATTTGATTTCTAACCAGATTTTATACAATATCCAATGGTAACTTGGATTTGTCGGTTAACCCTTTTCCACTTAGATACATAAGATTTTATACAGTATTCACTGGTTACTTGGATTTGTTGATTAACCCTTCGCTGTGTTGCATAGTTTGTTGAAGAAACACAACACATGTAAACATAGATAGAGTCCATTTCTGATTTCATTGCGTTTATTTCTGCTTTTTAACACAACACAATGTTTTCAAAATGTTTGTCATATACAAGATACATGCGAAGCCCGCAACTGGCCCAGCCTGCGAAAGCAAGCAATTATGCACCTTCTATCTTCCGCTGCTCCAGTAAGACTGCTTTATTAAAATAGATATAAATAACGAAAGCTTTGATAATTGTTACGTATGCAATTCTGATTGGCCGTGTAAAGTCACGTGTCTGCAATGTTGAGTTGTTTTAACTTGTACAATTCTGATTGGCCTTGTGTAAAGCCAGGTGTCTATTACGAATGCAACCGACACATAACGAATACATACGGAATTGACCGAATGTTGACACGTAAGGTACACAAATACTAGTGTCCGGTAATTATTGACGTTCGCTAACCCGAGGCTACTGATATGTTGATCCAGGTGGCCGCCTATCCAAGACCGCATGAAATCTGGTACAAATTTCGACTATCATATTATTCCAACAATGGCCCAAATGTGCGTTTTGTGTGCGTTATGTTACAACTACTAAGATACACATTTTGACTCCTGTGTAGTCCCTAACCAACTTAAATTAAATTAAAGACCTTTCTTGCTATATTCAAGTGTAAAAGGCTTCATTCACAACCCTTTGATAGTAATGAGCACCAAACAGCATAAAACCTGAACAGAATGCGAGTTACTGTACTCGCAGGCTGTTCTGGTTTAATGCTGTTTGCACATAGCCATTGTCATTTTGCTTCTGAGTGAGTATTAGGGTTAACGGTCAATACTATCAAACTGGATTACAGAGCCATGGAAAATTAAACTTAACAGTTAAAAATAAAATGTGAAGAATAAATAATGCTTACAATTTATATACTTTTGGTAAAGATGCCTTGTAAATTAATTTTGACCAATAGACCTCTTTTAACATTAAACAAGGGACAAAATTGTCACAAAACCAGGTTTTCATTGTGAAAAAAAATCTGATAAAGGGAGAAAACTCAAACTGAACATTTGAAATGAACAAACAAAATTAACCCCCTGTGTAAGTTTGTTTTTTAAAAAAATCTATTTTTAGTCGTGGCGACCTTAACATTGGAGATATTGACGTGATTCTTTCGTGCGACACACCGTCCCATAATGGTGAACAAATGTGCCAAATGATTTTAAAATCTCACAATGAATGACATAGTTATGGCCAGGACAAGCTCATTTATGGCCATTTTTGACCTTTGAACTCAAAGTGTGACCTTGACCTTGGAGATATCGACGTAATTATTTCGCGCGACACACCGTCCAATGATGGTGAACAAATGTACCAAATGATTTTAAAATCTGACAATTAACGACATAGTTATGGCCCGGACAAGCTTGTTCCGCCCGCCCGCCCGCATTCGCCAATCTAATAACCAGTTTTTTCCTTCGGAAAACCTGGTTAACAATAATTCAACACGCCTGATTATGCCCATACAACAGATGAGAAAATATTAACACCCTTACTAAATGTAGCCACTATATTTTTATGATCAATTAAGGTCATATTTCCCCAAATTAACGGCACACATTCTTAACCCATTCATGCCTAGCGTCCTGAAAAAAGGACATTGCAAACAGCGTAAACCCAGATGAGACGCCGCATCATACGGCGTCTCATCAAGGTCCACGCTGTTTGCTTAAAGGAATTTCTGTAAGAATTGTTCTAAATATAGAAATAAATATACTAGACATCCCTAATTTTGGAAATAAATTGATCCAACTTAGAAGGATGGGAGAGTCCACTAGGCATAAATGGGTTAAACTCTTCTATAAATTCAAGGACTTTCCATGAACCTACACCTTCAAATGAGATGCTTATTATGAAACCTTGTTGTCAGCAACTATTAGATCCATTTTTGATCTTTCAGAAACAACAACCATCACATTATTCCCAGGTCTCACATTATTCCCAGGTCGACATCCTGGCTGAATGCAAAGTATTATAGGCAAAGTCCCTCCTGGTGAACAAAATTATTCTTGTGTCAGTCCCAATTTTGTCACAAATTTACAGGAGCAGACTGGTTACCATTCCTTACATTTTTGACCCTGTGTCTTCAGGGAATTCACATCTGTTGGTTGGGTGAGTGAATCCCAATTTACTGACCTGTTCAACCCAATTATTCATAAAGTTTTACCCGAAAACTGTGCCTGCCTACACTGAAACCTCAGATTATTCCAACACGACCTCAATTAAACCAGACTAAAAGACCAAATCTTCTATAATCCTTCTTGTCAAATAGAATCCAAAATGTATGATAATTTGAGGCCACATGCAAATCTCCATGAAATATATCATTGTATTAAGGCAATTAGGAGAAGCAAAAACAAACCAACAGTGGCTTATAATTCCATCCCAAGGGTTCTCATTATCACAACATTTGTAACTAAGCTTTTTTAAGACTGAAAACAAGGTCAAAAGGCTCACTGTTTTGTTTGACTCTTAGTCTTATCAATAAAACTGTCATGATTGTAATAGCTTTCTGAAAATGCTGGTTAACCCTTTGGATGCTGTCGTCTGCTAAAATGTTCTGCTAAATTTCTAAAATTTGCATTTTCTTCGATTTTTTTTCCAAAGAATACTATCAGAATAGCAAACAGTTTGGATCCTGATAAGACGCCACGTTTTGTGGCGTCTCATCTGGATCCAAACTGTTTGCAAAGGCCTTCAAATTCCGGTTCCAGCGCTCAAAGGGTTAACTACTTTTTCAGGATGACATGGTTCATATTTGAAATTTCAATTATTTCTATAAACACATCATCCACTATTTCGATAAGATGAAAATTCCTGCAATGTTTCAATTGAAGCAACTTTATAATAACCAGCACAAATTAAGCTTGTGGACAGTATCTAATGTTCTTAAAATGTTACCTCTGCCGATGACACCAGTTTTCAGATTACAAGCCAGAGCATTAGGCCAGAGTTTTTTAATAAATAGATTTTCGGACCCGCCGACTCTTATTTTTGACGAAACCAAAAAAAAAAAAAATTATATAATTTCAATCTCGGATTTTTTTTTCGGGTGCCAAAAGCCGGGTTTTAGACACAAAACGCGTGTCGGGTTTTAGAGAAGTAATTTATTTAAAGGGTTTACCGATATCGCGTGTAAATGTATCATAAGCGCTTCTGTAACATCGATCATTTTTACTGAAAACATTCAAAATGGTGGCGAGACCCCGATGACTTTATACTGGTTTGGACTTATTATTTACCAGGATGCTAAAACAACAAAACAATTTATCAAAGCCACTAGTGACCAATCAATTGGCGATGTTGTGCGCAAACATGTTAATGAACACGACGAAATCGCTTCACTTGAAGCGTCTAAGACAATGATTGACACAGATAAGGTTAAGTGTGACCCATCTATGCCAGTGAATGTTTTGGTCGAGAGCGAATTGAAATGCATACATGCTATTTTAAAGTACCAAACCCCACAGGATCGTAGTATTATAAAAGAAAATGCATTTGATGTCCTAATGGCTATGAGGAGGAATTACTGCTACCTTCCATCCGCCAGGTAAACCATTTGTAAATTATTTAAGAAATTTTACAATTTAATATATGCAATATATTCATTATTTGGCAAACCTGTCATTGCAATTAGCAGGCTGACCAAAAATAATGATTTTATTTATTTTTTATATTAACCCTTTCAGTGTGAGAACGGAATTTTGAAGGCCTTTGCAAACAGTTTTGGATCCAGATGAGACGCCACAGAACGTGGCTTCTTATCAGGATCAAAACTGTTTGCTATTCTGATAGTATTCTTTGAAAAAAAATCAAAGAAAATGCTAATAAATTGTTGCAATTCAGCAGACGCCATTTTAGCAGACCACAAATTTCCAAGCATGCAAAGGGTTAATTGCTTTATAATTGATAAAATACAAATCTGTTTTGATAGTCTTGGCAAGGTGGTATATGTGACTTTTATAGTGACTTTTAAAAGATCTGTTTTTCATCAAAATGTAACATTGAAGGACATACTGTAGCCACTTTTTTCAAGGTGCAATGTATTAAAAATGTGTTATTCTATCTCTACATAATTCCTCTTTGCTATAAGATTGTAGTGGGAAACTTGTACAGCTTTGTGTTTTACAATTTTAAAAATTAAACCATCACAAGCTTAATCTTGTTAATTTTGTACCTAATATCGGTGACATTTTAGTTCATGGAAAAACAAACAAAGAAATAAACAAACGTTTTCAACTAATACCACAATCGTGTAAGACTAATTGTATAGTCTGTAAAATGTTGACAAGAGGTTTTCATAACAACCCAAAAAGTGACATTCCAAACGAAGCAATAAAACAGAACTGTAACATTTATAACTTGGTGTACGGTATATTTTGTATTAAATGCCAAAAGATGGTATACGTCGGAGAGACGAGCAGATCATTAAAGGAACGTGCCAAAGAACACGAGGCTGACGTGCGACTACGAAGAGAGAAACCAATCTCAGAACATTTCAATGGTGCAGGCCACAGAGTGCAGGATATGGGTGTATCAGTGTTAACACAAATAAGAGACAGTTCCCATTATTACAGACTTATTAAAGAATTGGAATTTATAAAGAAGTTTCAAACGCAATCACCAAATGGACTAAATACAAAAAATCAACTTGATGTCCTGCTACGGGAAACTATCTTGTAAAAAATATATGTGAAAAACATTTGATATTAATCATCAACATAAATGGATGTAAAACTAATAGTACTTTATGCAATTTATCTTGTCCATAATGTGTATATGATATATAGAATAGCAAGTATATATGATTATTTAATAAAATATCATTTGAATATTATACATAGATATGGATTGAAATAATAAGAGTCATTAAATAAGTTTACCCTATTTAATTTATGATAATAAGTTAAGGTAGATTATAATTACATATGATGATGATTATTTTATTGTAAAATATCAATTTATTAAATATATAAAGCACACATTTAACATAGGATTAAGATACAATATGTAAGTGTTTAACGTCATTTCATTTTTGGCGAATTTTTACATTTTTTTGGCGCCATTTTATATAACGCCATTTATGACGTCATCATGTACAACGTCATTTGACGTTCAAAAACATTTTTCTTTGTTATTTAAATTGTGCAGTCAAAAGACGTAAAAATGTAGTTAACATATAATTTCCAATGTTTTGATAAAGGCATTATGCCGAAACGTCAATTAAAGGAGTATAATCAGAGAGTTATAATTTTTTAATATCCCTTCGGATAATTCAACTGAGCTAATAGATTTTGGTTTGTATTTTCTTTTAATACTCGAGCAACACTTGGCGTGTTTCATTTTTGAATTACATATAAAAGATGTTGATTTAATAGAGGAATATTAAAGTGCCTAGGCAGTGACATGGGGGATTGGACGACAGATTAAGATTTTTTTAATTTGAAGATTGACTTTGCCAGAGTTTTTTTTAATTCAGATGTTCATTTTGTCTTAAAAGGAATTACTTGCAAAAGACATATTTGCGTGTTTGTGCATTTTCATTTGTAACAGAAACTGTTTCGGATAAAAGAAAATTATGCAACTATAATTATATTCGTATGAATGAAATGCAGGTCCTTTAATAAATGTGTTTATTGCTAAAGATTTGTATGAGAATGTTTAGAACATAATAAATTTCATTGACATTTATTATTTTGGTCATGAAATATACAAAGAACTTCATACTATAACATTTTTAGCATAGTGCATTTTTGGTCACCATCTTTTTTTTTTTTTTTTTTTTCCGTCCTCCTACTGGACATGTTTTGGAAAAAAAATCCGAAAATCTTTTAATTAAAAAACTCTGGCCTTAATTTTACCTAATGGTGACTACTTCATCAAAGCAATAATACTTTTGAGAGTTGACAATGTTTGCAATTATGTCATTGCTTGAGAAATGGGGCTAAATTGCATGTGCTAAGTTATCGTCCATAATTATTTGACACAATTGTAACAATTCTCATAGGACAGTGGAAATCTGGATTAATTTGCTAAGAGACACAGATCATAATAGAGACATTGATATCATCTCAGCTTTCAAAGAACGTTGAAACCACTCTGGGACTAACACTAAATGAATTGGTCTCAAAAATGAAAAATGTATTAATAGTCTTCCTTCACCAAACAAAAGAAATATTGTTTACCCCTAATAAACACACTTTGAAGCAAGAGTAGTCCCTTAAAAAAACAATTACACTAAAAAATGTCTTTACTACAACCTTCAGTAAGATACTGATGAGCAGCAAACAGCATCAAGTGTGTTTTTTCAATCAAAGTAGGGTCCCGTAATGGGCCCCATTCCCAATGGGAAAAAGTATATATTTTTCCCAAATGGGAGCTAAAAATTTCCAATGGAATGTTCCCAGAATATATACATATATATCCGGTATATATAAATATATTTTTTAATCTCAATATTTTGTTCATCTCACATCCATATAAATTCAACCTTAGTTAATATAATACTGAAAATGACTTGTATTCTCAATATTGAAGAACTTTTTTTAGAAAAAAACAACAACACCAATTTCCAAATTTTAGTCATAACACCTCAAATTTTCCCAATCCACAGGGACCTGACCCCATTCCCAAAATGGTGAAAAAAACACTGGCATAAAACCTGAACCGACTGAGAGTTACTGGCAGGCTGTTCTGGTTTTTTGCTGCTTGCAAAAGCCACTTTCACTTTGATTCTGATGGGGAAAGGGTAAGAGATGTTTCCTATAAACTTCCAACTAAAAAGTATACTTTTTTCCCCTTTTGGGGGGATATCTTCCCCTTAACAAAAAAAAAAAAAAAATTTATTTTTTTTTATAGATAGATGTGTCTCATGATTATTATATCTCAATTCTATTTAAATTTAATCTTGTCAAACATACTAAATTATGAAAAAAGCAATCAATATAGTGCAATATGTAAAAATGTTATAATTAGAGAGTAAGTAAAAAATCCCCCCAAAAGGGAAACGCCGCGAAAATTCCCCCTGCTATGGGTAGCGACCCGCTTCCCCTAAAATGGATTTAGGGCCCTGTGTCTGTTTGCATTTCATCCTTTACCACATAGGTACACACCTTGACACGTTTTTAGTCCCTTAGAGTTAAATTTAATTTAAGACCTTTTTCTAGATTCAAGTTTTAAAGGTTTCATTTCCAACAATGAGCAACAAACAGCATAAAACCTGAACAGACTCCGAGTTACTCGCAGGCTGTTCTGGTTTTTGCTGTTTGACTATACTAGCCTTTTTCACTTTGCTTCTGAATGGGAAAGGGTTAAATTACCAGTGTGGCATTACTTTGTTACAAAAATGTATCATCAAGTTCTAAAGGGTCACCAGTTTCTAGACTACTGGCATGCATGCAGCATGATCGAATATTTACTCGGTCACATTGCAAGGAATTGCTGAAGCCAGAAAAACATTCTGTCTGAAGCTGTACTTTAGTATTCCTGTTTGGAAATCACAGAAAATGTCCCCATGATAAACAGTCGAAACACTGCATTGGCAGACAATTTGAAATCTAAATCACTTGGTTTTGGTGCATTATTTGGTCTGAAACTCTACAGACGCACAATAACAGATAATTCAAAAAGTAAAACTGTTTGGTAAATTATGAAGTCTGAAATACTGCAACAGTAAAATGGTAGACATTTTTTAATCTAAAAAGATAAAAAGACAGAAAAGATTGGTTTCAATGCGACATTAGCTTGATGGCAGACAAATAATAAACATGGGAGAAACATCATGTTTTATTACAACACACGCCAACTGAGTGACCACGTTGAGTGCTTTATGGCCTGTTGGCTTTCTTCTGCTAAACAATTGTGTTTTATCTTTGGCATTTAAATACTGTCTGCAACAGGATATTCTTACAATCTGCACATGTTATTTTCAGCTTTATTATCCCGCACAATCTTTCAAATTGCTATTTCGGTAACACTGACATTGATTTTGATAAATGACAAGCATGTTGTCACCTCTACGTAAATATCTATGGAACCTCTTAATTTTACTTGAGATACATGTCAAAACTCAAAGGACATTCTGTTTATTGTTTGGATTATTTTTTAAGTATAAAATCAGACTAAGAATGATTGCCACCTAAAGGAATGAAACTAAACAAATGCAACAAACCTCTTTCCAGTATACAAAATCTTGTTGCTGAGGTAATTCTGGGTGGCAACGGGTGGCAACATTATACACCAGCAGATAAGGAATGAAACCAAATTACTCCATAAAACAAGAAAAACTCAAAAATCAACAAAATTATCTATCTCCAAGCTAGAGTTTATTACTTTACATGGATGGAATTATCTGCAACTTCATAGTTTCTCTGGACTTCAAACACCAGTTTTAAAGGGGCTGGTAACTGGTCAAACAAAAATGAGAGACTTACGTGTAGGTTTAGTACTTAATATTTGCAGTTGTTAAACTTCATTCATTACTTTAAAATTTTGCTTTTATAATTTAGTTTTAAATATCATGAAGATTACTATTATCCAACGTCTACATGTACTTTCAACCTTTTTTGTTGAACAAAAAATTTTATTGAACTGTACTACAAATAATGCACCATTTAGAAAACAAGAATATGTCATCTTTTTGCAAATTTCTAAAAACAATCTTATCATTAAAATAACATTATCTACATTAAAGATTTGAACAAAACAGTAATAAAATGTTCTTCCACTAATTTCTTTTTACAAAATTCTTTCCTATAATAGACATGTAACAATCCAACAAAATACTATGAGTTCAGAATTTCCAAAGTCAACTCTTACATGATGCTTCAGGATGATTTCCCAAACTGGTGTCTGATCTGTCTCAGATTTTGTCTTAAGCCAAACATTTCCCCTGGGTATGGGGCATGATAACACCTGATTGATCGTAGAAGACAATTACCTCTCATGGGCAACATTTATACTGTAACTATTTATCTGAAGAATTTTAAACTCTTAAAATTACTCAGTTTTATAAAGGTGTTTTTTTTATTTAAGTCAATCCCTATTTTTCTCTGCCAATTTAGTGAAGGTAAAGAAGATAACATAATGTCCAGAAATAGTTTTTAAAACACTTAAATATATAAAATGAAATCTTAAAGAACTAGTAATTCTTAGATCAAGTGTAGATGTCTCCTTTCTTTTAAGACACAGTATCAAATATGGTAATTTTTTGACCCACCAATCAAGTTGTAGTTGTGCAGTTTATAGTGAAATGTTAAGTTGTTTCTTTGTTTTCAAACTAATACTTTCAAAACTAACTAATACTAAATAATATAAAAATCAGAAGAAATTTACTAACAAGAGGGCCAAGATGGCCCTAGTTCGCTCACCTGAGCGGAGTCGGTTCATTTAATCTTTACCAAATGTCAAACTTGACCTAGATATTGTCCAGACAAACATCCTGGTCAAGTTTCATCATTATTTCATTAGCGAGTCATGATAAATGTAACTATAAAGTTTCATGATCCTAGGTGTAAGCATTCTTGAGTTATCATCCGGAAACCATTTTTCTAAGTTGAGTCACCGTGACCTTGACAGCTATTGTGTGAATACGTTTTTTGGCACTGTGACCTTGACCTTTGACCTAGTGACCTGATAATCAATAGGGGTCATCTGCAAGTCATGATCAATATGCCTATGAAGTTTCATGCACCTAGGCATAAGCGTTCTTGAGTAATCTTCCAAAAACCATTTTACTATTTCAGGTCACCTTGACCTATGACCTAGTGACCTGAAAATCAATAGGGGTCATCTGCGAGTCATGATCAATGTACCTATGAAGTTTCATGAAACTTGGCATAAGCATCTTGAGTTATCATCCGGAAACCATCTGATGGACGGACGGACCGACATGAGCAAAACAATATACCCCCTCTTCTTCGAAAGGGGGGGGGGCATAATAAGAAAACTGCCCCACTCCCAACAGTCATGTTATTCAACTGACCGGAACCATTTTTGAACTCAGCTCTCGTATCAAGGAAACAAATGTTCTGAGCGAATTTGATGAAAATTGGGCCAAAAATGTGACTTCTACTGTGTTCACATGTTTTCACTATATACATATAGAGAAAAATGCCCCGCCCACTGCGGAAAAATGCGGCCATGTTTTTTCACCGATCCCGACCATTTTCAAACTCGTCCGAGATATCAATTAAACCAATGTTTTGACCAACTTTCATGATGATTGGCCAAAAATTGTGACTTCTAGAATGTTTACAAGGTTTCTCTATAGCCAAATAGTGAAAACTGCCACTATAAACATATAGTGAAAAATGCCCGCCAACTGGCGGCCATGTTTTTTCACCTATCTCGATCATTTTCAAACTCATCCAAGACATCAATTGAACCAATGTTTTGACCAACTTTCATGACGATTGGGCAAAATTTGTGACTTCTAGAGTGTTTACAAGGTTTCTCAATAGCCAAATAAGGAAAACTGCCCCGCCCACTGGCGGCCATGTTTTTCAACGGATCGGAACCACTTTTGAACTCAACCAAGATATCATTAAGACAAACATTTTGACAAAGTTACATGAAGATTGGGCATGAAATGTGACTTCTACAGTGTTTACAAGGTTTTTCTTTTTTTTGACCTAGTGACCTAGTTTTTGACCCGGCATAACCCAGTTTCGAACTCAGCCGAGATTTCATTGGGACAAAGCTTCTGACCAAGTTTCATGAAGATGGGACAAGAAATGTGGCCTCTAGAGTGTTTACGAGCAAATGTTAACGGACGGACGGACGAACGGACATACGACGGACAAAGACCAGTCACAAAAGCTCACCTGAGCAATCAGGTGAGCTAGAAAGATATTTAAAGCACATAATGGTAGTACAAATATGTTGATTTCTAACGGTAAATATTTAATAATGACAATCTGGCAATTTAATGGAATGCAATTTTGAGCACAAAGCAAAATAGTGTAATTCTTATGTTTGCAGTTATGCTTACAATTTTAAATCAAACAAATAATGTATACTACTAAAAACAGAAGCAAACTGCAATTTACGAGCAATAAGAAGGCAAATTCCACCTGATGGTAACACGTTATATTAAATTTGTGTCAAGAAAGTCGATCACGAAAATATCCTTGATCTTGACGCATAATTTGGTTCATCTTTAGCACCAGTGTTTCAAAGTGGACTGTTTTATTAAAGCTTAACATACCAGTACCAGAAAAGGTACATGATGTTGGCAGAAAGGCTTTTTTAACTTAAAATCTTGGAGGGATTTATTTATGTATCAACAAAATATTTTTCCAAACTATAAATACAAATAGTAATATTTTTTATACTGAAATGGATGCAGCAAGAAAATTAAACTTCAAACGCAAAAATCAGCTTTTGCAAATGCCAATGCTTATTGTGTATCTGTCAAACAAAAACATCTGGATTTTTTATTCAAATAATATGGAAAAAGAAGGATTTTCTGTAATGTTCTTACAGCAATAGGATCCCCATGACATTTCTCAGCAATCTACTATCCAACGATTGCTTGACATTTAAGAAATTCTAGTAAGGAAGTGATGAAATCCAATTGTTTTCACTTATAAATGAAATTAAAGGCTCAAGATTGGATGTACGTGACCAAAGCAGTGAAAGCACATGTGCTTAAATAAGTTTACGAGGAAAACAATATAGTGTTGTTTTTTATTACTATCAGTAATTTTCATTTTATAAAGTTAAATCAAGAAACAAAATTGATTGAGCGCAAGTCTAGTAATTATTAGACACCAAGTGTACAAATATAATAATTTGAACTTAAACCCATATAGGATTGAGTTAAAATATCTGATAAAATGTGCGATTTGAAAAAATTATCCTTGTGGTCAGCGTACCAGGACAAAAAACTATTGGCTATCAGGGAAATAATGATAAAAATTAAGTCATTTTTTAAACTTTTGCATAGTGATAGACATAGTGATGAAATGCGTTGGTAATAACCCTCTACTTATTATTCATGGACAGAGCAAATTGAAATGAGACAAAAACAACACAGCAAACAGAAAGTCAATCACAAGGGAAATTCAAGTATTCCAAATGTGATTCAGAATAAAAGCCATGAATTTGGAGGCGTTTCTTCATAAATAGTGGTGATTCTTCCAATCCATTGTGACATTTTATTGTGAATGAACATTTTTTCAGATCTATGTCTTAATACTGGAAAGTTAGGAATGTTTACTAACATTCAGTGTTAAAATATTGATTTTCCAATTCAATCTGATCACAAACTGGAATTCTAATAAATAAAATATAACATCAACAGGAAATTTGGAAGCAGGTGGAAAACATAGAGAAGGTTAACAGTTACAGTCCAGCCAACGTCGAACAAACATTATCCTCGCTCACGCCACGGCCAGAAAATTAGTACTCGGAGGTTGCACGGTGTGTTCAGGCGGCGTATCGCCGAGGCACGCGGCATCAATCCGCCCAACGACGCTGAGTCTGTATTAACCTCGCGTACTTTCCCGGCATAAATCCGCCGCATATGTACGCAGCGGATTGAGTGCAAAGATGTACACCAACATGTACATTTGTGCAGCGTCGAAACCTAGATTTACGCTACTTTCATAGTTATTATTTTCACGTTTTAATAAGCGGATAAGATTTTCATATGATGCTTTATAGACACGTAATGCACCGTAACAAATTATTGTTGAATTAATTACGCACAATTGTAAATGTTTCATTCGATTCTCAAATGAGCATTATTCAATTTGTAATATCTGAAACACGCATCCGAATTTTAATGCTACCGCAACATTAACAATTAAATTGTAGCGTCAAATAAACAGTGCTTTATCCTTTGTCTCTATAAGAACTTTTATTGTAAATATTTACCAGAATTTGCTTTTAACCTGGAATATACGGGACTATCCAGTAATGAGTTGTGACGGAAAAATAGTAAGTATGCAGTAATAGATACATTAAATAATTATGATTTTAGATATTATTATAATTGTTCTTTTAAAATTTATTGACTCACTTATCATTCTAAAATCATTTTAATTTTATGATGCGCATCGACTCGGCATCATCGCTTCTTGCCTCGGCGGACAGATGCGAAGCATCGCGGCGAAAGGCGACGTGCCACCGCATACTTACACGGCTTCAACGGCCGACTCGGCATCGACTCGTTGCGCCTTGACGCCGCGGATCGTGAAATACCTTTGTTCCGCGTTGGCTGTACTGTACATCTTATGGAATAAATGGCTTCTAATTGGAGACATTAGCACAGTGTTCTTTGCAAGTTTATTCTTATATTAAATGTAAAAGACAATGGAAGAATGTTGCTTAAAATGGGTGTCAAGTGCAATGCAAGTGGTTAAAAACTTTTGCAAAATGGGACACTAGACTTTGATGGAAGAATATGTTTTTTCAGAACATTCAATTCACTATTATTATGGAAATATTAAATTTCTCTAAATTTCATTTGAAATTCCACATCAATGTGGTTAAAATTTGCTGTTTTCATATGGATTAAATTGGCACAAATTCAATAAACATTTTAGTGTTTTGTACTGTAGATTAATACATGCAAAAATGGCAAAAGTCAATATCATTCCTCCACATTGTCCGTATACAACTAAACCATGATCTGGGAACTCTGGGCTTAACACATTTGTGTAAAGTGTTGACTCAGATTAGCCTTAGATGTCTGCAAATGCTAGTCTTGGATCACACTTTCGATCTAATGCTAGTCTTGGATCACACTTTCGATCTAATGCTAGTCTTGGATCACACTTTCGATCTAATGCTAGTCTTGGATCACACTTTCGATCTAATGCTAGTCTTGGATCACACTTTCGATCTAATGCTAGTCTTGGATCACACTTTCGATCTAATGCTAGTCTTGGATCACACTTTCCATCTAATGCTAGTCTTGGATCACACTTTCGATCTAATGCTAGTCTTGGATCACACTTTCCATCTAATGCTAGTCTTGGATCACACTTTCGATCTAATGCTAGTCTTGGATCACACTTTCGATCTAATGCTAGTCTTGGATCACACTTTCGATCTAATGCTAGTCTTGGATCACACTTTCGATCTAATGCTAGTCTTGGATCACACTTTCGATCTAATGCTAGTCTTGGATCACACTTTCTAGCCTTAGATGTCTGCAAATGCTAGTCTTGGATCACATTTTCCATCTAAAATAGTTTTTTGTTAAAAAGAGATTAGCGGACTGCACAGCCTTATTTTGGGCAACACTTTACACACAATCCTTAAGCCTGGTTGTCCAGAGCCAGACTCAATTACTTTTCAGGGCTATTATAAGACTTGTTGGTGTTCAATCTGAGGTCAAGAACATTCATATTCAACCATTAAAGTTTGCTCTATCTTTTTAGCTCAAATTGACCAAAAGTGACTTTCAGAACTACTTCAATCCAGTGAGATATACAAACAAAGATGAAAATATAGTATTTACAATGTTCGTGGTTGTTACTTAAGTTATTATAATGTGGACAACATGGCTTATTCAGTAAGGATGTTCCATTTGCACAGTGGCAATCCAGGCAAACAGGTACCATCCTCTAAATCATGCTAGCTAAAAATCCTGGGATAAACTTTCCATACTGTATTTGTATGTAAGTTTGCATAGTGTAATATGCCTGTAATTATTGAAAGCAATGCAATAGATGTCAACTACAGTTTTTGGTCCATATGAAATTGCTCTGCTAGTATGCAAGACTCCGGATTGCTTTCAATATTGTTTCTGCAGCTGCCGATAGCCAATACACTCTACAGTTGATTACTTTTCCCAACAAACAATTACAAATGTACTTAAGACTGTGAAGCATGTAACAGGTGGACTGCACAGACATTCCTTTTGGTTTAAGGACATCTGAAACCCTTTTGAGCCGTACTCTGTGAAAAGGGGGGTTTAATGCATGTGTGTAAAGTGTCGTTCAAAAGTAGCCTGTGCAGTCTGCACAGGTAAATCAGGGACAACACTTTCCGCCTAAACTGGATTTTTGCTAAGCAGAGACTTTCTTTAAAATAAAAAATCATAAAAGGGGGTCAGAAGGCTGCACAGGCTTATCTAGGACAACACTGAACGCACATGCACAGGCTTATCAAGGACAACACTGAACGCACAATGCCACATGCACAGACTTATCTAGGACAACACTGAACGCACATGCACAGGCTTATCTAGGACAACACTGAACGCACATGCACAGGCTTAACTAGGACAACACTGAACGCACATGCACAGGCTTATCTAGGACAACACTGAACGCACATGCACAGGCTTATCTAGGACAACACTGAACGCACATGCACAGGCTTATGTAGGACAACACTAAACGCACATGCACAGGCTTATCTAGGACAACACTGAACGAACATGCACAGGCTTATCTAGGACAACACTGAACGCACATCACAGGCTTATCTAGGACAACACTGAACGCACATGCACAGGCTTATCTAGGACAACACTGAACGCACATCACAGGCTTATCTAGGACAACACTGAACGCACATGCACAGGCTTATCTAGGACAACACTGAACGCACATCACAGGCTTATCTAGGACATCACTGAACGCACATGCACAGGCTTATCTAGGACAACACTGAACGCACATGCACAGGCTTATCTAGGACAACACTGAACGCACATGCATTAAACCCCTTTTTTTTTTACAGAGAATGGACATTTACATCTCAACATAACACTATGACCAAAGACAGCCTTGTTTGAATTGAGGTTTTATTTCCATTGATTCAATATTGTAGAGAATGAATAAAAAGATGTCACTTAAGATTGTTGTGACAACTGCTGCTTCAAATTCAATTGGCATTTTTGTTTGTTATTTTCAAAAGCACACATTGTAATATTTATGATTTAATATGCATGAAAATTAACCCTTTCAAGGAAAACCCCATCCATCTATCATGATGCCAAACCCATCTAATCTTTTTCTCTTGGTAACCAACTCCACATCTTAAATATCATACTGAGTGCAGTTGCTATGTTACAATTGAAGATGGGACAATCGGTCTTCTGAAATCTGAAACAAATGTTTTCCAATTTCAAAAGCTTGTCTTACATGGCAATGAATAATTTATTTTTTCAAAACTAGGTCATGTTTTCAGGAAGGAATAAGTGACTTCTAATCCCTCAATTATTGTTAAAAGCGTCTTTAGTATTTTCAAATGAAGTTTCATACAACAGGTGTTGTCCATTCTGATGATGCAAATTTGAATAATTCTTAAGAAAGTGTTTTTTTACAAAACTAAAAAGAAATATCAATGGTTGTGAATCCACAACTGGTCACAAGGCATTTTATCTGTCAGTACTTGAACTCTAAACTGTCCACTCCCCTGAACTAGATTAAAAACCACAAGTTGATACCAAGACTGAACTTTCAATAATTATAATTACATGTATGTGGACAAGTACACCAGTACTTTTCACAGGCAATTTAACGGTCCCTCAGCGGGCGCTTGAATTTCAAAATCAAAAATCAGAGTCCCCGGGGCGCCTGAAATTTTCTGATCAGTGTATTCTGACAGCTATTGCAGCTTAAGATCAAAGCGATATCGACTTCGCCAAAAATTTTGAAAGCGGATTTACGATCCTTTGTCGCTTTACCCAACTAAAGCCCGCCTAAAGGCGGAGCGTCGCTGTATTAGAAAATCAATATTGGCCAATGAGAGCGCACGCTTTGTATGAGCGCCAGCAGTAAGCAAGCAATACCTGCAGTTGAATCATGCAGACAACTCGTGACGTACATGTAATTGCCACAGAAATCTTAGCCACTAACTTAGAAGACTGATGATGGCAACCAGCCGTAATCCTCGTGGACAACGTGAATTTCATGCATAATTCCGTCAAAACATTTATTCGACTCGTAAAGTGTTTAATCAAATTTTCGTTGAATTCGTAACGCAACTTTTAATATTTGTTGAAATCTCAAATGGGAATCATTAAATTTGTAATCCGAAACCCATTCCCGTAAGTCGATGTTTACGGGTTTTTAATCCACAACACACTTTATCCGAAACACACTTACGAATGTAAATGTTACCGCAACGTTGAAACACTCTTGCTTCAAACTAGCAGTGCAAATTTATTTTGTGTTGAATCTTTTTCTCAATTAAAAAGAGCGTGAAAATTATGCAGCATGTACAACGTCGTGTCATTCGCATATAAAGTGTGCGTGCATTGAGCATTTTAACAAGCACACACTCGTTAGGGGATTGACGCTAGTTCAGAGGTAATATTTCATCAAATCTATAAATAGTCACTTAAAATTAATTTGATACTAAAGAAAAATGGCAAGGTTTGTGTTGAAGAAATAATTGTGAGCTTTTATCGTAAATATTTACCAGAAAGTGATTTATAAAAACGGAATAAACGGGATTTATATCGGGTAATATATAAATGCCTCCCAGTTATAGTCGGAATTGATTGCTCGGGAGTAGCACATAGACATAAATAGAAACTTAAAAAGTAGTAAGTATACAGTAATAGTCGGGTTGAAACGGATGTATTGGTGAATCGTTGGAGTCGAGATTTTAATATCTATGGGGGAAAGTTTTAAAACAATTAAACAATATATATTTTTAAATGACTTGGGGATTTTCTTGAAGAGTCATAGCGCACCAAATGACTTCTTTTTACGCTGTTTTTCTTCGAGTTATAACGCACCACAGAACGTCAATTGACACGTTAAATTTTAACAAAAATCTACGTCGGGAGGGGACACCCCTCCCAAACCACCCCTATCAGCCCCTGGGCGCCTGACAAAAATCCTGTGGAAAGCACTGAAGTACACTGGTCTATCAATTATTATAAGGCTTGTTTCAAATGTAACAAATTAACTATAAAATACTAGCTGCAACTAATAGCAGACATGAGGCTCATCAAGTGATTTTATACGAGCTGTGCTCTGTGAAAAGGGGGTTTAATGCATGTGTGTAAAGTGTCGTCCCTTATTAGCCTGTGCAGTCCACTTTTATGATATGTTATGCAGTTTAGATGGAAAATGTTGTCCCTGATTAGCCTGTGTGGACTGCACAGGCTAATCTGGGACAACAGTTTACGCACATGCATTAAACCCCCTTTTCACAGGGCACAGATCATATACAGAACCAACAATTGACATTCTCATAAATGAGCTACAAACTGAAATATTTTCATGAAACATTTCTGGCAGAGTAGCTCCCCTTGCAGTTTGCTTGTTAAAAGTTCCATTTTGTTCTGACTACTGCACGCCTGGAACTTTTTTAATCATTGTCACGGCCATTTTCCCAAATTTGAACATTTTGAATCGGCTATTTATCTGTTCATACAGCTTGAGGCGTTTTATCAGATACAAATCTTATAACTGTGGCTACCTACCTAATGTAATGTTTCAATATTTGAACAGGACCTACTCCATTAATTGCACTGAAGTTTAAAAGAATACTTTTCTATGTGCATAGATGCACACTACTTCATATAAGCATGAATTCATGTAGCTCCCATGATATTTGACCATTTTTTAACACAAGCCAATCATACCATTACAAAACCTCTCCCCAGCAGAAGTGGCTATCATCTAATCTGAAGTTCTGAGTTCTAAAGCAATTATAACTAATAAGTCAAATACAAAAACTGTTATAATTGTGCGTTTTTTGTAATAATAGCAATTGCATTTTTACAGTTTCATTTAACTGCAATTTTAAAAATATTTTTTCTAATTTCTATTTTGTTAACATTTACCAACAAATAGATTTGCCTCCCTTACATTACTCAAGTTTGTATGAGTACCTTTTTGCTACAATTGTTTTGAAAAAAATAATTTAGAAACATGCTCTATCTTCAACCAACTATAATACTGGAGATTCAAAAAATTAAATATCAAGCATTAATCAGTCATCAACTAAAGAATTTACAATATTTGATGTAGATATCAAAAAATATCTGAAGGGCATAACATGCAGTTGTTTCAGAACAAGTCTTAAATCAGTATTCAACCATCAATTTATAACCTTTATGTACGTCATTAGGGTGATCTACAATATACTGCCTTAATATTGGGTTTCAAAAGATAAAAAACTTAAAAACAGACAATATTGTTCAACAGTAATTAAAATTTATCATTACAAAACGTGACAAGAATTAATTGGTACAGAATACACCCTATCAAATAATAGTATCTTTGTTCATAGGTTGTAAAGCTGGAGATACTAGGTCGTGATTTATTCAATGACCAAAATATAACTGAAAGGATTAATTACCAATTCAAACATTTTTGGACTGACACAGTTGCCAACATTTTCAGTATCAGCAGGTTTAAATTTCAATCAACTTAAACAAACAATCAAAATAATTGCTAACTTAATTAAATGTAATAATGTCTGCAATTGATACAATTTATGTCAAGATGCAGCATCAAGTAGCTGTGGTTGCATGAGCCTAAAATAATTTGACTCAAAGGGGCTTCCCACCTTGGTTCATTTTTAACAACCTTTAGTCCAAGGGTGTGCAAAATGCAGGATTTATTAAGTCACATAATACCCTTATATGTATTGTGTACCTTGTATACACCATTTGATAATTTGTAGTATGCAATAATCAATCAAAGATGTAATAACAGATAACCCTGTTTTTTGCATACCTCATGGTTATTTTTAATTATTATGACCTTTTGTATAAATACTCCAGTCATTACTAATAAACATATAATACGATAACACTAGAATGTTTTAAATTTTGGTCCAATACATTTTTCATTCACTTAATAGTATGAATAGAATTTCAACTTGCCTACTAAGCAGAATATTTCAAATCAACTATATATTCTGTTAACCCGCCCATGAATGATTTCAACACAGGTATAATATTTTATACGAGCAAAATGTCTTTATAATTTGTTTCTTGAGACTAGTAAATAATCTGCTCTCATCAATATAATGTCCAGTTTAATAACTGGTTTCAAGAAGGTATTAAATCAACACTTTTGAACATTTAACAGAACTTTGTGAAGAAGTGAAATTACTCTGAAATCCGAATTATGACAACTGCAATTTCATTTAAAAACCTTGAAATTTTACGACAGGGTTAAATGTTTTAAAGCCAGGAGTTTAAGAAACCCTTCAAATAAAAATGATCTTGACAAATTGATGTCAATAAATTTTTACAACTTTTATCACATCAACACATTTCACATCACATTTGCTGGAAGACACTGGAGAAATCAGTTGATACTTTGATGACCAAATCTTAAACAGATTTCAGTTGATAGAACTTTTTAGCCACACAAATGTAATAAAAGGGTGTACTCACAATTCTGGCGACAAACAGGGTTTTGTAGGGGTCAGTAGAAGCATTAGCTGTGTGAGGATCCCCTATAGAAAACAGGAGAAACATCATTGACATTGAGTCACATGAAAATATTAATAAAGCTGCCTGGTTGAAAACATATTATCTCAATAGAATGTGTTTTTATATAAAATATTTAGAATAGCTTTTAAAAATTATATGAATGTTCAGAACAAAAACCAACAACAAATGTTACCGTAGGACACAGATGCCCATTCATTTCTGATTTGCTTGACTTTTATCAATTTTCACACAAAAAAATGAACAAAACTAGTAGTTAATGGTAATTTTTAGCTTACAAGGGGGTATAAAACAAGTTGTGCATAAAACATTCTAATCAAAATATGGAAATGCGTAACTATTATTGCTGGTTAATTTGTTTGTAAAATTTCAGCTTTCTAGCAGCAATTCTTTTTAAGTTACAGGTAAAAAATGTCTTCTTTTTTTTAACTAAAGGGACCAAAACTCCAGTGGACAAGAATAACTTAACATGCTGGTCTTTATGTTTTCAAAGTTTCAACCCTCTAGTGGCAATACTTCTTGAGCTACGCGAAACAAAAGTTTTTTAAATGCAATTGGCTGAAAAAGGGGCACAACTCCGCTTAAGTTGAAAATATCCCAACTTAGTTATATCATGGGTCAAGAGGGAGTTAAGAGATGTTTACAATAAATATGCTCAGGGGTATGGTTTTGAAGCCCCGCAAAGAGAAGAAAATAGCCTACCCCCCTTATCGGCTTCACCAAAAGTTATCCTTATTAACAGATATTTAAAGTTAAGGTTAAAAACTTTTTCTCATGCAAGTTTACACTTAAATTGAAGATGTCATCCGAAAGGAAGAGAAATAACACCCTCAATTTTTATTCAGCTATATTGCTTTAAGAACCAAGCAGCATGACAGACAGTTGTTATCAGAATAACAGATTTTTAAATCCCTTGACAATATACCAGACTTCAACTTGTCCAACTTTCCAATCCCAAATTGTCATGTCATGAAATTCTTCTATGAATCACTATACGGGTTTATTTTTGCCAAATTTACCACCTTCTTTCAAATGTCCATTTTCTTTATTGCGAAATTGCCAACTCTTCGAAATTGCAACGCATGCACTATTTTTTTCTCATTAATTTTCTAGTACAAATAAGTAGCAACCATGATATCGGGCACTTTTCTTCTATGGAGGAAAGCCAAAAAGAGAAACTTTTAAGTCCAAAAATTGTCAAAATAAATTTTGTAACCACTTGAATGGCATGTCCCTGTGTATCCAAACTTACATAAAGCCAGATCTTGTTCCAATTTATAGGCAATCTGCTCAGCCCGTTCTTTCCTCTGAAATAAAAATAAAGAAAATGATTGATTTACAAACTCATTTCAATACAGCCCACAGACATTTTTTTACCTGCTAGTCCTGCGTCCTGGACTCACAAAAACCTCTTGGGATGCAAAGTTTCGAATTATGTGAGATCCAAAAATGAATTGGACTTTCTCAAAAAATAATATCGTTTAATATTTGGACTCATTCTTTCGATTCGGGGACTCAATGATTTGCAAGTTATCGAGTCCTAGGACTCGGATGAGAAAACTTATCACTGGACATACAGCTAGTTACAGGTTGTTTTTGTTTCCCAACAAAACGATTTTTAATCCACTTAGAACATTTTTGACAACAAATAATACTGGGTTTAATGTTTGCTAAAATTATATTATATTGTGTGTTTTCTTTACAATACAGGATATAAAACCTTGCTTGCATTTACCCTCTCCACAATTGTAAAATTCACTGATGCATGAAATTTCAGTATGCTTTAACATTCAAAACTTAAATGTAAAACTCTGGAGCCCAGCTATTATCAAACGGTGTGAATGAATACGCTGTACAAACAAGTCATAGACAATCTTTTCAATAAAACTAATGTTGTGTTGAGCACAAGATTCTAATTACAAATTTCAGTAATTTACTACCCATTATAAAATACCAGTCAAATCGCTTTAAGTTTATAGTTATAAATGTGCAGTCAAACTGTCAATATTGGAATATTTGATATATGGAATGATTTAATTGCTAAAATTGTTGGAAATCGTGTGCCAAATCCAACGTAACTAGGAGGAGTTTAATGTACTTTTACCATGGAGGCTGATGATGAGGTACACTCATGATTTAAGATCTTGCATGTTCTCATATGCCTTTCAAAACTATAGGTGCAGTTAACCAGATTTATGTTCAGAAAGGAAACAAGATCATTCATTTAACTCGTTCAGTGTGGGAACCGGATTTTGAAGGCCTGTGCAAACAGTTTGGATCCAGATGAGACGCCACAGAACGTGGCGTCTCATCAGGATCCAAACTGTTTGCTAGTCTGATAGTATTCTTTGAAAAAAATCGAAGAAAATGCTAATTTTAGAAATTTAGCAGACAACATTTTAGCAGACGACTCATTTCCCAGCATGCAAAGGGTTAATAAGCACAGAATCACAGAGTGGAGGACTGTAAATAGTGATTCATCTGCATTATTGAATAAGACTGTGTCTAAAATTATGTCATTGTCAAGGTCAAAATGAGGTCAGCTGATGTGCCGAGTATTGAAAGTATCACAACCTTTAGTCAGATTGATCTTAAGTGATGTCAATTTGGGTAAAACAAAAATGTTGACCTTCAGCATTACTCTGAGTCCAAACATATTATGTCATCCATGAAAGAATCAGGGATTTCATATTCAGCATTGATGTTTGACATTTGAATAAATCAAGAATTGGAACCTTCAGAATTCAGAAGATCAATGGCAAGGTCAAAATTAGGTCATGGGATGTGGGTGTGTTAAGAGTGTTCTTAAATTTGTAACAAGCTGTTTATTTATATATGTTTGACAAGAACAGGTTTAGTAAAGAAATTCAACCTTTTGAAATAGCAGTGTTTTTTGGTTGATTGGAGTGGAAATTCTGTTAAATTCCGTATTTCGAAACATTTTTTTTTCTAATGACTGTCTAAATTCCCAATTAAATGTTAAAGATAATCAAATAATTTTTTCTAGGGTGGCTTTCATTGGAATCAACATTGGTTAAGTGATGTCATTATTCTTGATTAATGTCGCTATTTGTTGTACAGAATGTATCAGGTAACTTTATTAAACGGCACCTGTCAAAACATGAATTGATATTTGTTTTTTTTTAAATTCAGTTTTTAAAAAAGGGAGAAAAGAAAGCATTGCTCTAAAAAATTATCTTGAGCTCTGCATTTACATGTTAGATCCGTTTTGAAAATGATTCACACTCTGTTTACCTTTCTTTCCTTTCTTTCGTCTTTCGTTTCTACTCGAGTGGGTGGTGGGGTATCCTTTGGATCCTATAAGTTTGAAAAACAAAGTAATTTGTAAGCATGAATTATGAATAATATAGTTAACACAAAGCACTTTCTTAATTTTCTAGTTTTGAAATCAGAACCATATGTAATAAGAAGGTAAATACTCCAGCAATATGCAAGGTGGGGGAGGGATTACTTTTTTTAGAGGAAAATAAATGTATCACTGCATAATCGAATTCAATTCATTTATATATAATTATATGAGTGCTATGGGAATAATCCTTTTCATCATTACACATACAAATGTTTGTCACAGCTTAGAAGTCTAAGGTGTGCCCTGCAATTGACCAGTCGCCAACTCCGCCCACATTTTGTCGATCAGCCAATCAGATATCGATTTTTCACACACCCCTCAGCAACGCTTATCTGGCCGCCATTTTGTCCGACAAACAAAGCGTGTTGTACATATGGAATGGACGTAATTTTTAAGAGTTTACACAGATTTAATATCAAATGCATGACCATTACTGTTCGATCATTATTCAAAATTGTAGGTGCTATACATACTTTATAAAAGGTTATTATTTTATCTTTATTTCTTGAACATATGAACGAGTAATGAGAAAACAAACACAATAAATAGTTTAACCACACCAGGTGTGTGTTCTATAAAACGTGTTATACCGTTTGATGCACAATATTATTAAGCAGTTTGGGCAACATAATAATTGCCACACGTGCTTATTAATCTCAGCGTAATTGTCGATGGTTAATAAATAACAGTATGTTGCGTGGATCTCAGAATGAATGAACATTAAGGCATTGTTAGGTACTGTACACAAGAAAAGAAAACTATTTAATTAATTAAATGATTTCCAATTATATATTTATTTTCTGTGAATCTTAAACAAGGGAAATCATTATAAATTGTTAACTTAAATATTGTTTTAACTAAAGTAAAAACAACAAAAAGGTGATTTCAACGCGGCTTAGCCAGCTTAAAGCGACTTCAAGTGTAAAATGTACGGCTTATAATACAACAACAACATTTCTAATACAACATATATTGATACGGGGAGAAATGTGAAAATTGCAATTAACATATGAGGGCCATCTTGTTATAAATAAGCAAATGCATAATATGCTAAATGTATTCAATTCGAATGTACGTGAACAGCACCGTAATACCAACATATCATTTTTTGATAGTGAAATGTAACAGGTTCGCATTAAACATAAATGAAATAAAATGCATATTAGACTATCTGTTAATGAAACCACGAAATTAGGCCTGTATTAAATTATGGTTACAATCAAAATTTAATTTATATTCAAATAAAAAAAAATCGGTGTCTTTTTAAAAATAACACAATAAAACAAAGATCTAAATATTATTAATAAACAAAAAACCCATCATGATATGGATATGTCATTTGCATTTAATAAAAATATTTTCAAAATAATATATGAATAGCCACCGGGTTCACAGTCAGACGGTTGAATACAAGTTCAAAATCAATATGAAATAAATGCTCATTTTTACAACGGATTTTTCATCACCTCCCTATATAATATGTATAAGAAACGTTTCTGATAGTCAGTCTGCCGTTAACTCATTTATTTTTATTACGCCATTTCTCTCTAAAGTTTTTATGATTGTATTAACGTTTTACAGAGCAGTTTAGGTTAGTGTGCGGCTTTAATAATTTATTTTATAGAAAAGAGCATAATACATCATTACAAATATAGAATTTCCCTCACGTGATCCGCTATAATTGCGATCTGCTTGTCGGAGTTTTCTAATCACTAGACCATGTGACTATGTGGGCGGAGCGATCGATAATTTGGCGACTGGTCAATTAGTTGTTAATGCTGTGTACTAAGCTACATGTACAAATATAAAATGCCCAATGTCTTGAGTTTTCTTTCAGAACTTTGGCTGCCCTTCCTTAGTTAATTTCCTCGGAGGGATACACATTTCTCTCCTAAGCAATCCATTGATTGTTATTGGAAAATTAATGGCAGTGCCTTCTGCTTTCACAGAAAATGCAAAAGAGACGTCAGAGATTTAATCACAAGCAATACTTTTCAGAACAACACAGCATACAAAGTATACGCCCTAGTCAAGGTACACTTTAAAACCATTTTCCTGGCAGAGGTGTGCATTTTTTTGTGTACTCTGTTCTAAGAACACTAGGCACTGTTCTTCAAGGAGTTATTATTCTATGATTACTTCTGCAGAGTTTCTTCACGATGCTAGATCTGTTAAGTGTGGACACGAAAATCAAGACATATAAACAGTTAACTAGTATTTATTTTTTCAGCCAAAGGATTTAGATGCCAGTGAACTGCAACGACTGGAGAGAATACAGGCAGCAAAGCGTATTCGGCGCAGCAAGTCTGCACCAAGCAGTGGGCGCTCTGGATCTGTGACGGTTGCGCCGACAGTGGAAGAAGAAGAGCAAACCTCCACAACATGCCTTCCGAATATTTTCAAAATGCAGCAGAAGTCGGATAACCACAGGCACAAGGACAAGGAGGAATCATGTGGGGACATTCCGTCACCCATCTCTGACCCCCCACCCTACGAATCCGTGGGTCAAAATCACAATGATGATGGCGGCATAGAGTCCTATCAGAGTTATGAGGACGACTCTAACAAACTCAGGGACGATTCCACTGCGCCGCTGCTGGGAAACTGCACACAGCCCTTACAGTAAGTACACACTGAATAAGGTGAACTTTGACATAACTTATTGTCAGTGAAGTTTAGTTTAAACCTATTTATTTTAGCTCGATTGCATAGAAAGTAATTCCTACTTATTTGAAATGCTCTCGAGTCCGTTTCCTGGGCCTAGAACCAGTACTTGGTGTCTATATGGGAGATCGAAAGAACGCTCCCACAGCGGGGATCGAACCCGTGACCTCCCGGTCGCTAGGCGGGCACCATATCCATTACACCACGGCGACCTTGTCAGTGAAGTAATGAAATACATGTAAATAAAACAATGTATGATAATTCCTTGGACGATTTTACATACCACTTACATGACATCACACACTTTGCTGGAGTACATGTTCATCAGTATATATTAGCATGTTTCATTTAAAAATAAAATTTGTATGCTCCTTTTTTTAAATGATATGAGCTTGCATGTATGCACCATTTTATCCTAAGTAAGTTTGTGTGGGTAACAAACAATGCATGGAATAAATTATTAATTTATTGCACCAAACTATTAGTTTATTTATTCTAAATGTTTCACTTATGATAAATTAACGCATTTATGCCTAGTGGACTCTCCTATCCTTCTAAATTGGATCAATTTATTTCCAAAATTAGGTATGTCTAGTATATTTATTTCTATATTTAGAATATTTCTTACAGAAGTTCCTCTTAGCAAACAGCATAGACCTCATCTGGGTCTACTCTGTTTGCCAAGGCCTTTTTTCTAGACGCTTGGCATAAATGGGTTAAGAGTTATGCAGGGGTGATTTTTACGCTGAACCGTGGATTTCCACAAATTGGGTTGTCCCGTGGTATTTTCCAAGATTCACGTAAATTCATAAAATCAATGGGGGTGAGGTACAACCGATTCGGCGAGCGTATTTCATAAACCCAAAAAAATCTGCGGCCCTTATAACTTCTTTGCAAATTACACTGGTAGATTCTGCCTTAGCATTGTTTGAACAAGCGATGTCATTGGCTATCATTTCCCAATCTTCCAATTAAAATCGGTCTTATAAAAATAATGTGTTTCCTAGTTCTTTGCTGATTACCCGGTAGTAAGCCAATCGCGCCTTTAAGTGAAGTCAAAAGGACAATTATTGAAAGAACAAACGAATCTCACAAAATCTCTAAAGATTGATAAATTATTGAAAAACAAATTTAAATTGGATTGGCAGAATTGGTAAGAAACGACAGTGGATATATATCAGAAATCAATGCTACTTTCTGAATAGGTAAGAAAGATTAAAGGGATCTTTTCACGCTTTGGTAAATTGACAAAATTGAAAAAAGTTGTTTCAGATTCGTAAGTTTTCGTTTTAGTTATGATATTTGTGAGGAAACAGTAATACTGAACATTAACCATGCTCTAATATAGCCATTATATGCATCTTTTGATGACTTTAAAACCTAAAAATTATAAAGCGTTTGCAACGCGAAACGATTGAATAATTTAGAGAGTTCTGTTTTTGTCGTTAAATTTTGTGAAACTACGAAGATTGCTTATATAAGGTATAAAATACATCCACAATGTGTACACGGCGGAATAGCTCAGTAGGCTAATGCGTTTTTACTTCAGGACTTTAGCAGGACTCCAGGGGTCACTGGTTCGAAACCTGCTCCGGGCAATGTTCTTTTCCTTTTTTTATTTTTTTTCTTGATTTTTTACTGGAGCTTTTACGATCCAATGTTTACATTTATCAATATAAAGCATATAATGAATAAGATTAAAAAAATGCAAAAATCTGTGAAAAGGCCCCTTTAAATGTCCTAGTATGGCTTAAGTGTATTCCATGGGAAAAAATCGGGTAGAACAATTCTTCAACTATGACCCTTGGTATATTGTACGTCTTTAGTTTAACACTGTAACATTGTTGACCTTATTTCGAATTTCAAATTATAGAGCTCAAACTGAAGATTGCCGTCATCCTTCACAGGGATCGGAGCACACATTTGATCACAATTAATACTGGTTACTTTGCATAATATGTTAAATGTGAAGTTTACCTCCCCTCAGACTTCACCTCAACCACACCCCTGGTTGTGTCCGTAGTTCATTTTAATGTCCTATTTCTAGTTTGCGTTTTTTTTTTCGATTTAGTTATCTGTGCTCCACTCCATGTTAATAATATTGCATTGCATGAACAAGTTGAGATCATGACTGCATGGTAGTGGAATACTCAACCCACAACAGATCATTGTTAAATCCAAGGAGATGCTAAATTTGTATTGCAGCAACAATTCAGTTTATGCAATAGGTCAACCCATGTTAAGCAATGAAAAAAAGATGCACCACCTCTGGCAAAGCCGACGTGTCTGAGGTTTGATTATAAATCTAAATTACAGGACAATCAGTCCAGCATAAAAAAATAAGTGAAAATTTTGAAGTTCATTGATAACATGCTCCAGCTTTTCGTCAATGTTCAATCCCATAGGCCATCATGCCACACAGCCTGTCATAGGCCATCATCACACACAGCCTGCCATAGGCCATCGTCATTCATGTAACACAGCCTGCCATAGGCCATCATCCCACACAGCCTGCCATAGGCCATCATCCCACACAGCCTGCCAAAGGCCATCATCCCACACAGCCTGCCATAGGCCATCATGTAACACAGCCTGCCATAGGTCATCATGCAACTCAGCCTGCCATAGGCCATCATTCCACACAGCCTTCATAGGCCATCATTCAACACAGCCTGCCATAGGCCATCATCCCACACAGCCTGCCATAGGCCATCATCCCACACAGTCTGCCATAGGCCATCATCCCACACAGCCTGCCAAAGGCCATCATCCCACACAGCCTGCCATAGGCCATCATGTAACACAGCCTGCCATAGGTCATCATGCAACACAGTCTGCCATATGTCATCATGCAACTCAGCCTGCCATAGGCCATCATTCCACACAGCCTTCATAGGTCATCATTCAACACAGCCTGCCATAGGCAATCATCCCACACAGCCTGCCATAGGCCATCATGAAAACACAGCCTGCCATAGACCATCATCCCACACAGCCTGCCATAGGTCATCATGCCACACAGCCTGCCATAGGCCATCATGCCACACAGCCTGCCATAGGTAATCATGCCACTTACTTGCCATAGGCCATCAGTCTGCCATAAGCCATCATGCAACACAGCCAGCCATAGGCCATCATGCAACACAGACTGCCATAGGCCATCATGCAACACAGCCTGCCATAGGCCATCATGCAACACAGCCTTCCATAAGCCATCATTCCACACAGCCTGCCATAGGTCATCATGCCACACAGCCTGCCATAAGCCATCAGCCTGCCATAGGTCATCATGCAACACAGCCTGCCATAGGCCATCATGCAACACAGCCTGCCATAGGCAGTCATGCAACAGCCTGCCATAGGCCATCATGCAACACAGCCTGCCATAGGCCATCATGCCACACAGCCTGCCATAGACCATCATGCCACACAGCCTGCCATAGGTCATCATCCCACACAGCCTGCCATAGGTCATCATCCCACACAGCCTGCCATAGGCCATCATGCAACACAGCCTGCCATAGGCCATCATGCAACACCAGGGTTTTTTTGGCCCGATTTTATAGCCGATATTCGGCTATGTGCCCAATCCCAAAAAGTATACTTTTTTCCCAAAATGTGGCAAAAAATTCCCAATTAAAAAAAAATTTTTTTTTTTTTTTTTTTTTTTTTTGAAAGAAGTCTTATGTGTATTTTATCTCAATTTTAATTCAATTACATCTAACAAAGTATTATGTGATTTTTTTTCTTTTAATTTGAATGATTAGGAAGAGTTAAATCAAATTTAGTATTTCCCTAATCAGTGGACTTTTCGTGTGGAAAAAAAGGCTAATGAATTTATTTTCCCAATTTCATGAAAATACAGATAAAATTCCCAATTCCAAAGCCATGGGCTATCTTCCCAAAAAGTGGAAAAAAAAACCTGAACACAGCCTGCCATATGCCATCATCCCACACAGCTTGCCATAGGCCATCATGCAACACAGCCTGCCATTTTAGGCCATCATCCCACACAGCCTGTCATAGGCATTATGCCACACAGCCTGCCATAGGCCACCATGCAACCATCCCACACAGTCTGCCATAGGCCATCATTCCATACAGCCTGCCATAGGCCATCGTGCCACACAGCCTGCCATAGGCCATATTGCAACACAGCCAGACATAGGCCATCATCCAACACAGTCTGCCACAGGTCATCATCCAACACAGCATGCCATAGGCCATCATCCCACACAGCCTGCCATGGGTCATCATCCAACACAGCCTGCCATGGGCCATCATGCAACTCAGCCTGCCATAGGTCATCATCCAACACAGTCTACCATGATAGGCCATCATTCCACACAGCCTGCCATAGGCCATCGTGCCAAACAGCCTTGTATAGGTCATCATGCAACACAGCCTGCCATAGGCCATTATGCCACATGCATTACAATATTTCATTTAAGTCAATGATATTGTGGAAAAGCTCACATTGCTGCTGCAGGTGTTTGTCAATAATGATTATGCATTTGAAGATTTGTTCCATTAATTGTGCTCTGTCCAATTTGAATCCAGCCTGCTCTACTGCCCACGGTTTCTCTGCCTTATTTTTCAGTCAGTTGAGGTCTTGATAATGATGCAGAGCATGACTTAGTTGGGATGGCTAATGGTGTGGTAATTTTCACACAACTTGGATTTACCCTTTTCGGTTGAGGGATGACCAGAGTCTGAGTAAACTCTTTTGGAAACGTCTTTGCCTCCCCAATCTTTTGGAATTGCGCTGTTATTGCTGCACTTGTTGCCTCTCCTCCATAAGCATTCAGCTCTAAATTGACGATGTTCACTCCCACAGATTATAGTGCCTTATGACAGTGCAATGCCACCGAAATCATATGAACATAAACGATGTAAGAAACTGATTCCAGATCCATAAAAGCTTGGGAACAATTAAAAAGGGTCTCTTTGGTGGAAATTCAAGAATTGTTTTCTTTATTATTTCGATCAATTAGACCCAACCATCACAGCAAAATCTAAAGATGTAATAAAAAAAAATTACTAACATCTTATGCCTAATCAAAACATGTGAAAATTGTGCTGCATGTATAGCATGCCATGGGCTTCTAAACTGCTATATACAAACTTTGTAGTTCAGACCAAATTGCAATCTCTTATGTTTAGCTTATAAGTTTTATATGGAAAACTTTATCAACATTGCAAAACTATATCATAAAAGATTTGGAATCAGCATTTTTATCCCAATTTTTTTTTCAGTTTTGCAATATCTGTAATACTAAGTAAATATTGCACATATATATTGTATACAAATGATTATTGATAATTTAATTGAAATTCAACATTGGCCAATGACGTGTAATTGTTTAAGCGGGATGGGTTATTGTTTGGAAAACTACATAAGCATTTGTGATTATGATCTTGGAATGTACATCAAAAGAACAAAAAGACAGACCAAACAGGATTAAGTTTTTGGTTTGCCTTATAATCGGAATACAATGATGAAGTGTCAAATAGGGATAGAATGTTGCAGTCAGCTAGTCCCTGGACAAGTGCACATTATAAAGATTTTCACACCCCTGCCTTGTACAGTGGGGTTTTTGCTCAAAATTACAGGTATTAAAAATTGTTGAATAAATTATTGAAAATGTGTGACTGAAAGGGTGAATTCATAAATTAATAATTTCTTTAAGTATGACTTTGATATTCAAGGCAAATTAAAAATAATACAAATTATGGAACAAAGCAATAAAAAAAAATAATTAAAAATAATATTTTCAAAAACTAAACTCAAGGAATATTACGATAAGTCAATCTATACTTAGATATAAGATAACAGCCACTTACAGACTTTTTCCCAATTGCAAAAAGTAAAAAAGGCCTTTTCCCAATACTAGCAAAAAGTAACATTCTTTCATAAAAATCTGAACGAAATTTCCCCCCAAAATTTGCCAAACTTTTCCAATTAACTCAAGACTTAAGTTAAAGCAAATTAATTCCCTAGCACTTTATCATATACATTTTAGAAAGCTGTTAAAAATGCACTTATAAACAATTGGTATACTGCTATTTATAATCATATAAATAATGTTTAATTTTTCACTATTTAATTGTTGATAAAACTTTTTCTCAGATCAAATAGGCACAGGCTGTAAAATTTTATTAAAGCGAAAAAAATCACTGCTATTAGTTTCATTTTTTATTTGGCGTGTCTTAAACATGCCACTTTTTAGTAAGTGCTCAGGCTCCACTGTCACAAAAGTATCATCTTATTAATATTTTACATGATGCTTGAAGACTGCTCAATTCACAAGGAATATTTTATACTTGAGAGCTGCTAGCTGGTCTAATCCTCCTAGGCCTCCAACACACATTGATCCAGCCATTGATTTTTAAGAAGAACCAGATATTATAACCAGCTCTTAAGCCTTTCGGAATCAAAATGTGGTTGTAAAGTGTGCTCAACATTGTGGACGCATAAATGCAGTATACTTCTTTTCTGGGATGGTAATTGGAAACATGCGAACTGTTGGCAGAAAAAAGGAACTGTTCGTTTAGATTGGTTATTCTATTGGCTTCTTTTCACATTATGCTAACATAACAAGATGTGTGTGAATAATTTATGGAGATCACAGCTCTTACTGGAAAACACGCTCACTGTATACTCCTAACAGTTGTAATAAGTTGTATGAACATAAAAACACCTAGTTCGACACTTTTAAACTTTAATACAGCATGTTATCATTTGGAATATTTAAATTGGGACATACAAAATATTGTACACATATAAAATACAAGCATAAATCGTGAAAGTGACAATGATAACCTTTTGACAGGTTGTGAAAACATATTTCACATGTGACATGGAGATTATGTGTGGTGTAATATTAGTGACAAAAAATGGCAACAATAGTTTCAGCCATATTGGAACAGCTGTAAGTAGTATCTATTTATTTTCTATGTTCGTTACGAATACGTCTTAACACGTGATAATACTGTATAGTACAAAAGCAATACCAACCTCGAATTCCTTTAAAAATATTGCCACCCCCGCCATATCCGAGTCTCTTCTTCTCATGGCCGAGTTTATCCGTTGGAGGTAAATATGGAATCGGATCCCGAGCAGCAAATAATGCTAGTAAATTCGGAGGCAGAAACGCCGTCATGATGTTACTAAAACACAGACGAGCACTGTAAAGAGTTTTCTATTTCGTGTGTTATATCGACGTTTTCCAGTTTTGCTTTGTGTACATGCGGATCGATTATTTACACGCTAGCTACCTCCACGCGAGGAGAATGTAGTTGGGTCTAGAGTGATTGTACTTGTAGCTTTGGCTTACACGCTCTATGCTGTTAGCGTGTGTAAATGTAGAGCAATACGGGTTTATCGAGGTAAAGGATTAATCCGCAGTGAAGATACTTAATGACCAATATTGGCTTATACAATTGGAACACGCGTTTAAAATCATAACAAAATTGCAGACGACATAATTATTACAGGAATAAGAACAGGCGTAGACAGTCGGCTCAATTTCAATGTTAGCGCATGGCTTGTTGGGAAAAAAGTTATTCTAAAATACTTTTAAAATAAGATAAACACCGTTGATTGGATGATTGCTTTGACGCAATTTCGCGCTTTCAATTGTCAAAATGAAGTTACATAAGAAATTATTTATAAAAAATAGGCGCTTATGCAATTTATTAACATCATGCGCAGGTAATTGCATGAAGTTCGGTTGAATAGTTTGACAATTTAATGTTGTATATCGTTGTAATCTTCTGCTGTTGGATCTATTCCTCGTTTCATATTCCATCGAGTTAAGATGGTTTATTGTATGAATAAACTAACTAAGCGAATCATTGGGAAATTCTGCCTAGATGTACGCAAACTGTGTGGCTATAAGAATGGATAAGACAGTGTTTTCCAATATACGGAAACAATTGAACGCAGTCATACATATAGGCAAAATAATCTGTATTCGTATACCAATATAGATGAAAGTACAGCGTGGTTTCTCGGTCTATGACGTCACCAGTTCGACCCAGCAGCAGCAGCATAAATTTAGCGTGTATTAAGGTTCAGTAATAGACAACATTTGTGCAGTGTGATGTCAATCAGTGATAAGTGTTACCTGTTTGGCTTGCATGTAGCGTAACGTTCGGTGACTTTTTTGCGCAATGGAATGAGGAGCTTTTGTTTTGCGTTAATAACTTTGGATGTACTTACATTATGCGGATTTTATATGAGATCTATACTAGACTCTCTGGTGTAATGGTCGTTATAGGTAATTGACAATGGCAGCTGTTTGCTAAGTTTAAGTCAGCTGCCTGATTGAAACATGGAGGCTGCTATGGTGAGCTGCGAAGGTCAGCAGGGTAATGGCGGTCTCAACTCAAATTATATTCCATTAAACCAGCGCTCACATCGTTCTAATATTCCACATTCCAGGTCCTTTCCCAAAATTACTGAGGATGACCATATACATCCGAATGATGGAATGGGGCAGCAAACTGGGGACTATGAAGCCTGTGAACGAGTTGTGATAAACGTGAGTGGCCTTCGGTTTGAGACACAACTAAAGACACTTAACCAGTTTCCAGAGACGGTTCTAGGATGCCCAGCTAAGAGAAATCGATATTATGATCCGCTTCGCAACGAGTATTTTTTTGACAGAAACAGGCCTTGTTTCGATGCCATTTTGTACTATTATCAAAGTGGTGGGCGGTTGCGAAGACCAGTAAATGTTCCATTGGATGTGTTTGCTGAGGAGATTAAGTTTTATGAGTTAGGCCAAGCAGCCATAGAGAAATACAGAGAGGATGAGGGATTTATCAAGGAGGAAGAAAAGCCCCTTCCACAAAATGAATTTCAAAGAAGGGTCTGGCTTCTGTTTGAATACCCAGAAAGCTCAACTGCGGCCCGTATTATTGCCATTTTCTCAGTGCTTATTATTTTACTCTCCATTGTGATATTTTGCTTGGAAACATTGCCACAATTCAAGCATTACAGAGTTGTGAATGAAACAGCAAATGGCACTGGGTCTATTGAAGAAGATGACATACCGAAATTTAACGAGCCATTCTTTATCATAGAAACCTGCTGCATTATTTGGTTTACATCAGAACTATTGGTAAGGTATGCATCATGCCCAGAAAAGCTTGGTTTCTTCAAAAACATTATGAATGTTATTGATATTGTTGCGATCATTCCATATTTTATTACCCTCGGGACTGTCATTGCGGATGAAAGTCGAAGCAACAACCAGGCTATGTCTCTAGCAATTCTGAGGGTTATTAGACTGGTCCGAGTATTTAGGATTTTCAAACTTTCTAGACATTCAAAAGGACTACAAATTCTTGGCCAAACACTGAAAGCCAGTATGCGTGAACTAGGCTTGCTCATATTTTTCTTATTCATCGGAGTTATTCTGTTTTCAAGTGCAGTTTACTTCGCCGAAGCTGATGCGGAAGCCTCACATTTCAAAAGTATACCAGATGCATTTTGGTGGGCAGTAGTGACCATGACAACAGTAGGATATGGTGATATGCGTCCAATAGGGGTGTGGGGAAAGTTGGTAGGGTCACTTTGTGCCATTGCTGGTGTGTTGACAATCGCTTTGCCTGTGCCTGTTATTGTTTCCAACTTCAATTATTTTTACCACAGAGAAACGGAGTATGATGACCGACAGTCCTATCAGCATGTGCAATCATGTCCGGAATATCCTCAAAAGAAGGACTCACTGTTGTCAGACAGCGCTTCTGATGTGCTAGAAATGGGGGAAGGAGGTAGCTGCTATAACATCATGGACAAAACCAATGAGAATCATACTAGCAAAAACAACAATCCATCAAGTTTGAACAACTTGAGTATTGAAACTGATGTATAATGATCACCACTTAATTCAATCATTTGTTTCAATTATTTATCAAAAAGCCAGATACTGAGTAATTGATAGAATAAAGTTTAAGTCCTTCCCTATAAAAGCTCTGACACTATCTTTTTATGAGGAATGCAAAGCAATTGTTACGGAATAATCCGATAAAAATACTGAGAGATTCTGGAAAGAAAATTAATGAAAAGCAATTGTGATCAGACGTCAAGTTTGCACAAGAGTTGCTTAGCAACAAAGTTGCTATGTTTAAACCAGTGAAAATGGGCATATACAAATTATGTATTATCTTCTTTTCAATCACGTTTATTAGTTTACTTAACCAATCGTGTGATGAGTTAGCGCCATGTATGAAGTGTATAAGTGTTTTGATCCAATACTGGTTGATCTGCTGTGATAAACAATGTATATAGTTCTGATGTATTGGATGTACAGTTACACAATATCTGCAAATTTTTTCCAATAGTTGTCTTTCCACTGAAGCTTTGACCCACATTAATTTCAATGACCTCTACAACGACCTGTACAAGTGTATTACCACACAATGCTATATTGCATATTTTATGAAGAGTTGAAACCATAAATAAACAGTTTTACAAGATCTTTACTCCTATATAATGTTTGAAACTACAAAAGGAACATGATTGAAAGTAAAACATCAAGGTGTGAAAAAGGTAGGAAATGAATATAGTTTTAATGTAGATGATAAAGAAAATTTGTATTTTCTCACATATTATGGTCAAGGAATGCTGTGTTACTACCTCAAACTGGATTGTTGTCCTGCTTTGAATTTATGGCGGTGAAGGCAAATAAGTTGAATAAGGAGGTAACTCTCGAACTTATCAGTAATACATTCAGGAAAACTGTACAACACTATGAATGATTCAAAGAAAACTTGAATGGTTAAGATCACTCAAAGGTTAATACCCAAAGGTAAATACGGCTATTTTAATGTTGAAGCCAGGGGAGGGATACAAATCTACAATTGAAAACTCCAGTGTGCCAACTCCATTGGTTTGCCAGCTGCCGATAATATTAGTAATGCCAAGAATAATAACTGGCCCAAAACCCGTATAATTCCATGCAGATGTCTTTAAGCCAGCTGAATAATGTTAATTGTGCATATTAGAGAAGCATTGTGCTTTGCATAATGATTAATTTGTGGAGCTTTCTGTAATGATGATGTACCCATGTACTGTTCCACAAATCTACAAGAATAATTATGTGCCAGTAGCAGGGCCCATCCAGTAGACATTTTCCACACAAATAAACAAACTAAAGAAGGGTAATGTTACATACACTCTGCAAGATTTCCAACAAGCTATGGGTAGAGAAGAGAGGCTTCTTACCAACCATGGACAGCCTCCGTCAACAGGTCACACTTCACAGACTGTGGAGGGTATCAGGAGCAAGGTAAGAACTCTGTTGTCAACTTACTGTTATGTTCTGTCCACATCAAGTCCAGATTTCGTACTCATGCTTATGTTTCAGTGTTTCAAACAAAGCACACAAGCATTAACACTTTCCCACTTAGATCGTACTTTGAGGTATTTGAGTCCCTTGGAAAGTTGAATTTGATTAAAGACCTTTCTTTCTAGATTTTAGTTTTACAGGCTTCATGTCCAACCCTTAGATACTGATGTGCAGCAAACAGCATTAAACCTGAACAGACTTCAAATTGCTAAGGTAGCTCAAAGGATAAAGACGCATAATAATTATATGCCTACCTCACACATTTATTATTTAAAAATGTTTGGCTATTAACCCTTTCCCACTCAGAAGCAAAGTGACAATGTCTATGTGCAAACAGCATAAAACCAGAACAGCCTGCGAGTAACTCGCAATGTGTCATATGCCAGGGCCCTTGCTACACTTATGAGGATTGGGGCCGGGGTCTTTAAAGGGGAGAATTTCGCGTCGTTTTGGGCGAAAAGGGGAATTTTAGAAGATCTTTTCACTTACCATTCAACACTTAAAATTGCTATATTTTAATGTAATTTACATAAATATACATTTAATCAAAGGCTAATAGCACGATACCAGCTGGCAACATTATACATAGGTATAAAATTTAAAAAAAAAAAAAAAAAAAAATTTGGAAAGGAATTTTTAGCTGAAATAGGGGAAAAAAGAATACTATTTTAAGGGGGGAATGGGGCCGAATTTCGGCCCAAAAAATGGCAAAACGAGGGCCCTGTATACATCAAAGCGTGTTCATAAGTAGTAAAGGGTTAATCTGCCACAAGGCAGTCAATTTGTGATGGGCAAAAAAAAGACACTGTCATTGATATGGGTTGTTGTCTTTCACCTTTAGTTTAAACCTATTTATTTTAGCTCAATTGCATCGAAAGCCTAGGGCTTATATAGACGCTCTCGAGTCCGTTTCCTGGGCCTAGAACCAGTACTTGGTGTCTTTGGGGGAGATCTACAGAACGCTCCCACGGTGGGGATCGAAACCGTGACCTCCATGTCGCTAGGCGGACACCATATCCATTACACCACGGCGACCTTTCACCTTTGATGTCATAGTCTGTTATGTAGGGTTATAAATAATCTGATAACTGCCTTTTATATAATAATTGTGTTTAGGAAACAAATTATAGACTTTTGAGAAGGTTTGTTTTACTAGAATAATAACAAAATGAAGAAATCAAAGAATATTGAACATTTTAAATAATTTTCGCTTATAACATGATGGTTGATCAGCTTTTTGCAAGTATCTCACTTTAAAGGAACAAGAGTGTAGTGTTTGAAACTGTTTAAGTATTTTTTTTAAGTGAGAATCATTTCAGTGTTGTTGTTTTTGTATAAATTTGGGGCCGATATTGGGCCCCATCTCAAAATAAAAAAAGAATGCTTTTTCCTAATTGGACCCTAAAAATGCTCAAGTGAAGGTTTGTTTGTGGGGATTTATTACATTTCAACATAAGTTCTTGAGTTCATCTCTATCCCATCCCATTCAGCTCTATAAGTTCAATCTTAGTAAGTAATTTATTCCCAAAATGGTGAAAAAAACACTGGATTCCATTTGGTTTGAAACATCTATGTTACCTGAATAGAACATTTTACTTATTCAAGATAATGTGTGTTAAGCTTGGGGTTGTTTGAATCAAAATTATGTTTGTGCACAAAGAAGACATTTAAGCTTTTTTTTATCTGTTTCTTTGAATGAGAATGATGCTCTCAGCTTAACAACCATCTTAAAAGTGACCACCTGACTATAGTAGCCACCAGTCTACAGTAGCCACTTCAACCATGTCCCATGACTGGATGCTATATAAAGGTTTGACTGTATATATTATATATAAACATCAGTAATTTTTTTCTTGCTTTATAAAGTACCTGAAAACGGCACTTTCCCAATTAGGAAAAAACTACACATTTCCCAATTGCTGTCAAAAAAAATTCTAATTGAAGGTTTAAAAAAAAATATATTTAATAAAATGCAACATTATTTAGTTTCCTTGTGCAGCTATACAGCTTTAACCTAAGTAAATATAATATTGACAACATTTACTTAGTTATCAATTTTAAAGTATTTAGAAGCAAAATATCAAATTCATTAACCCCCAAATTTCCCTATAAGAAACCTTCACGATGCAAAATTTTCCCAATTGGGCTGGTAATGGTACTTTTCCCTATTGGAAAAAAAATCGCTGTATATATGTTTATATACTGCATATATATAACTGTTTATATAATAATATATTCATGAACAGAGATCATTGGCAGGTCCTGGGGCATGTTGTATTCTTGTACCTCTTGACCAGGTAGAAATTATTCTGGCTTATCAGGGACAGCACTTTCCACTCTCATGGAATGTTTCATTTAATGGAAGTCTCTTCCTTGCAAAAATCCAGTTTCCTTGGACAGTGTTGTCTCTGATTAGCTTGTTGGGACTGCACGGGCTAATCTGGGACTAAACATTACCCCTTGTTGGGACTGCACAGGCTAATCTGGGACTAAACATTACCCCTTGTTGGGACTGCATGGGCTAATCTGGGACTAAACATTACCCCTTGTTGGGACTGCACGGGCTAACCTGGGACTAAACATTACCCCTTGTTGGGACTGCACAGGCTAATCTGGGACTAAACATTACCCCTTGTTGGAACTGCATGGGCTAATCTGGGACTAAACATTACCCCTTGTTGGGACTGCACGGGCTAATCTGGGACTAAACATTACCCCTCATGCATAAAAACCTGTTTCCTAGAGCTGGGCTCAAATTGATAGGAGAAAGGCAGGTTACTATTCATTATTTGAGGCCTTTAATTACATTTTTATCACTAGTTTTAGCAACATCAGGTTTATAATTATTCTGGTAGCAGCTTTTAGTATATTGTTTTGTTATGCCATACACATGAATATGTATGATTTATCCCAAAGAAATAACAAGATAGAATACATTGAAACCACTGATTAAGTAATTTGGAATAAGACATCAAACTGGGAATGGACATCATTTTGGTGATTTTCTCAAACAAAACTATTCATTTTATGATCTGAATTTATTTTTGTAAATTTTATCTATACTACAAGCTTAATAAGCAATTTTCCATGACTTTTTCATTAACAGTGATTGTATTTTCATAATTTTTACTGTATTTTTAAACTGTGTCCATGCGCCGCATGGGCACAGTTTCATTTTATGAGGATTAAAAACTAAAAATCAATATACAATCCAGTTTTGCAGTAAAATTAATTTAAATGATGCTCTTATATATGCAAGTATCTGTTTTCATTTTTAATTTGTTAAACTAAATAAATACAAGATATAAAACTGTATATTATGCACTTTTGAAAAAACGTAATTTATTCCAAAATTAATGTCTTATTCCAACTTCACATAATGCTGAGTTTTAAAACACTTATGGAATATATAGTTCATATAAAGTTCACACATTTAAGATCAGATTGCTGTTTTTTGTGATGTTGGAAATTCCTGTGTTCAATATCTGCTTGTAGATTAAATTGTTTGAAGCTTAGTTATTTGTATAGATATTGATATTGGCATCAAATCAATTGATGGCTTTGATAGCTGTCTGCATTTGCTTTATACAACTGAACTCAATTATCATGCCCATTTACATTTAATGTATACAGTCAGCAACTTGTTTTGCCTGATTAGAAATATCCTGTAAAAATTAGCAATTACCTAAATTGGTACAATTGGCATCATAAAATTCTAAAATTAAGAATAATGGGCCTCTTTATAAATTACATGTGATTGGTACTCAATTACACATACCCAGTAACATATTTTTTGAAAGGCTTGACCTTTTTAAAATTAAGTTTGTATGAGGAACAAGATCTAATAAAGAACATATCTGCAGTGCTCTGAGTAAGTTATTATTGCTTCTTAAACATAGCATTATCACCTGGCCATGTATTACACTATAACTGCTGAACTTATGATTGTTGAACTGTTCTAGAAAAGATTATACAGCAGGGCTTCTAAGTTGGTGTGCTGACGGAAACAAAATAACATTACTGTTTCAAAAATTTAGTTTTCTTAACTCTTTCAGTGCTGGAAACGAATTTTGAAGGTCTCTGCAAACAGTTTGGATCCAGATGAGACGCCACAGAACGTGGCGTCTCATCAGGATCCAAACTGTTCGCTATTCTGATAGTATTCTTTGAAAAAAAATCAAGGAAACTGCTAATTTTAGAAATTCAGCAGACAACATTTTAGCAGAAGACAAATTTCCCAGCATGCAAAGGGTTAAAGGGGCCTTTTCACAGATTTTGGCATTTTTTAACTTATTCATTAAATGCTTTATATTGATAAATGTAAACATTGGATCGTAAAAGCTCCAGTAAAAAATCAAGAATAAAATTTAAAAAAGGAAAAGAACATTGCCCGGAGCAGGTTTCGAACCAGTGACCCCTGGAGTCCTGCCAGAGTCCTGAAGTAAAAGCGCTCTAGCCTACTGAGCTATTCCGCCGAGTACACATTCTTGACGTATTTTATACCTTATAAAGGCAATCTTCGTAGTTTCACAAAATTTAACGACAAAAACAGAACTCTCCAAATTATTCAATCGTTTCGCGTTGCAACGCTTTATAATTTTTAGGTTTTAAAATCGTCAAAAGATGCATATGATGGCTATATTAGACCATGGTAAATGTTCAGTATTACTGTTTCCTCACAAATATCATAACTAAAACGAAAATGTGCGAATCTGAAACAACTTTTTTCAATTTTGTCAATTTACCAAAGCGTGAAAAGATCCCTTTAAAGCCATGCTTTGACTACGGTAGGAAAAATATGTCTGATAACTACTAGTACTTTTTTGTAGTACTGATAAAAAACTGGCAAGTTGATTTTGGTTATACAAAACTAATTTTAATAGCGAGGCTGTGTTCGGAGAAAACCCGAGCTATTGTCATAGCCTGCTCGCCGTCCGCTGGCGTCGTGCTAAAACCTTAACATTGCCTCTAAAATCAAAGTGCTTCCACCTACAACTTTCAAACTTCATATGTAGATGCACCTTGATGAGTTCTACATGCCACATCCATTTTGGGTCACTAGGTCAAAGGTCAAGGTCACTGTGACCTCTAAAAAAAAATAATTATGGCAAGCTTTCACAGCCGAGCATGGCACCCGTTGTGCGGTGCTCTTGTTTGTTGACTTGTAGATAATAATGCAATAATAAGCTATTGAAACAAACACAGTAGGTGGTTATTGCCTTCATCGTGGATGTCTGTGTGTCTTTAGACACAAAATTGTACTAAAAAGTAAATTGAGGTAACAAACAATGCACTACTTTTGCACGTTTCAGCATTCAACTATTAAAATTAAGAACTTCCTGCAATTTTGCTGTAGGATACAAAGTGGATTTAGATTGTTATTATCTAAGATTAAAAATTGCTTTAGTTATGCCCCTTTTTCAGCTTTGAATTTCAACATCAACATGTGAATTATCACTATTATTACAACTTTCTGCATGTCACAACAAGCAAAGTGTTAGGGTATTCATTTTAACTTTACAAACTCTAGATTGTACACACTACAATGTGACTGTTCATCATGTTCATTTGCAATGCATGTATTGATCCATATATTGTATATCAATTATAAGTACTTTGTTGTCCAATTCATCTGTGTCATGGTGAATTGCTTATTTATTAACTGTCTCGAGAGAGATACATAAGGTGTTGGTATGGAAGCCATAATTCTCACCATTTTCCCTTTTTAATGGCCTGTGAGACACATGATGTAGCCACAAAACCCTGTAGATATGATTGTTTATTCATATTTGTGTCCCATTTGGAAGATTCCGTGGCTCCAATTAGCTCTTTGACATTTGGTTAAATTACCCATACCTTCCAACAAAGCATCTTATAGAGTGCTAATTGGCAAACTGAATTTTGAACTTCCATGTTAATACATTGTTACTAATATCAAAATTCATATTATAAGGGTATATAGTAGTTATACATGTAAATTATTTGACACACACACTTTTTAAGTAAATCATGTAAAATACTAAATGCATTTTTAGGAGAATAAACAATTATGACATTTGTTTGGTCCTGCCCTTATCCCATTTTGTAAATTGCATAACTTCAAGCCAACAACCCCTACATGTACCCCTACATGTACCTTCTTGACTAGGATTTCAAAATTTTGATTTCAATTTCTGAATATTTTTTAAGCATTTGATAAGCATTTTTCAGGGTGTTTAAGCTTACTTATATTAGGTGCAATTTTCCAGACAGTTCATGCACTGGTTAAATGTAGAAAATGCTGTTCAAGTCTTTTGACTTGAAGGTACAATGTAATGAAAGCTGCAATGCTACTGGTCATGTACGTAATTCCGGCCACTTTTGGGACTATTTAAGAAAACTCTTTAGTGTTAGGCAACTGCTTGAAACTAAACTTCACATATATAATCCTGGGTTCAAAACTCACCTAGCATGAACATTTAAATAGAATTAGATCAGTGAATGTTACTTAATGAACAGAAAATGATGACATGTAAACTATCCATTTTCGTAGGTTAAATGTACCTAAAAAATCGGCCACTTTTCAGTTTGATCTGCAGATAAAATTACAAAGCAATATCTTTAGACAAATGTCCTCAATTTCTGAGTATTAATCAATGTTTATACTATTAAAATTTTTGACTTGAAATTTAAAATAAATGCGAAATTATTATACCAGTTACTCCCCCTACCTATTTTAATAAATATAAACAATGGGCAACTGCTAATTCATAAAAAAATAATTGTTTTTAATGGGTTTAATCAATTTTTTCAAACAAAGCTAAAAAAGTGAAAACATTTTGTTTAAAAAGTTTACTTCAGTGTTGATTATTAGTAAACGCTTATATATAATTTTAAACATGTAATCTAGTAATATTCTTATCAAGGGAGGTAATTCATATATTAAAAAATTATATTTATGTTCTGATTTTTATGTTTTGAATATATTTTTTTGTACAATTAATCGGTAAAACTTTATTTAAAGTTTATTAGATAAAATAAAAATAATTTTGTCAAATATATATGTTTCTTATATGAATATAATTGTTGCAACTAAGAAGACATCACTTTCCCCACGAGCCAAATATTTCCTGCTATATTTGTGACATTTTAACACAAAAGTTTACAGTGATATGGTTCTTACATTTCCAAAATATTGAGAGTAGGGATGGTTTTCATGTTGATTTTTCTAAATAAAAACAAAAAATGTGCGTTAAGATCATGAAAATGATTTTACACAGGTGGCCGATTTTTTACGTACAGGCCGGAATTACGTACATGACCAGTAATGTATATGAATTAGTTAATAAAAAAAAAACAACATGGTATTAGGTTTCATGGTGGACTGAAAACAGGTCACGTGAGCAGATCATCGTTTCAGAATGCAGTGTGTTTTGTAAAAAAAATAAAACGTTTTAATTACATTTACTCAAGAAGGAATTGTAAGTACATGAAGATGATTCAAGAAAATCATTGTTTTAATGGATTGTATTTCTCTCATTTTGAATATATGACTTCACATCAAGGTTGTTGGATCGTAATTTCAATTTTAACCTTTGATATACATGAATGTTTTTACAGGGTTTTCTTTTCTATAATTCATAGGAGTTATATAGGAGAACGGCATGACTTGAAAAGCAAACATTTTAATTTTAAAATCCTTAATCAAAATATTTTTGCACAGAACATTATAGCCTGTTAATGCTCTTATTGTATTTTAATAAGAACGGTGATAATGATAGATATGGTATTGTGTTTCCCAGTTTTAATACATATAAATAACAATATTTGTGATAGAAATCATGGGCACATATTTACATGTAAGTCATTAACCTGTAAAATGTTTGAAGTGGGGTTACTACTATTTTCAGCTTATGCTAATAGGCCGGTTGCTTAACCCTTTCCCACTCAGAAGCAAAGTGAAAATGTTTATGTGCAAACAGCATTAAACCAGAACAACCTGCGAGAAACTTGCAGTTTGCTGCTAATCAGTATCTTAGGGTTGGAAATGAAGCCTTTAAAATTTGAATCTAGTAAGAAAGGTCTTTAAATAAATTTAACTTTGTAAGGGACTACAAATGCATCAAGGTGCATATCTAAGTGAATCACTATACAGTCAAAACTGAGAACAGCTGCATTCAAGGGAAATGGCCAAAGTGACCTATAACTTAAGAAGAAAGAGACAACAGCCATTTGTGTTTTTTACTTTGCACATCGTAACAGCTGACTCTTGACCGTTGTCCTCAGTTCAAAAATGAATTTAGGGGTAAAATGTACTGGCTGTTGGCCGTTATGGACAGTTGGTTGTTATTCTCAAGTGTAATACATGGTGATTTTTGTCAGGGGTAATCCAGAATGACAGTTGTCTGCAGTTGACCGGTGTTCTCAGTTGACTGCTAGGTCCAGTTTTTGTGTATTTAAATGATATTTTGCTTACAAGACCCGTCTCCTTACCTTTTTAGAATCGCTAAGAGGTTCAAGGTCACAATTGTGGCAATAAATTCAAGGTCATATGTGGCAATAAAACAGCTTGAAAAAACTTGTCACAGCCATTAGTTTGACGTATATTTATGATTTTCAAATGATTTGCCACAAATGCAATTCATCATAATACAACATGTGCGTGTAGCATTTGTCTCCCGACCTCAAAAGTCCATGTGTCACTGAAAACAGTTTGTCTGGATTGTCACTTTGTCATTCATCTTTCATCTATTTTAAATAGCCTAGCTCTAACCACCAAAATGAGGGCACTGCATTTTGTGTGTAAAACCTGTCTCTACATTGGAAACCATTTGACCATGTTTAGCATAAAAAAAACAAGTATTCTGTATGGTGAGATCAAACAGAGTACTCGTCATCTTTAATAGTTATGAACTTATTATGCCCCCCCTTCGAAGAAGAGGGGGTATATTGCTTTGCACATGTTGGTCTTTCGGTCTGTCGGTCGGTCTTTGGGTCGGTCTGTCGGTCCGTCCGTCCACAAGGTGGTTTCCGGATGATAACTCAAGAACGCTTGGGCCTAGGATCATGAAACTTCATAGGTACATTGATCATGACTCGCAGATGACCCCTATTGATTTTGAGGTCACTAGGTCAAAGGACAAGGTCACGGTGACCCGAAATAGTAAAATGGTTTCCGGATAATAACTCAAGAACGCTTAGGCCTAGGATCATGAAACTTCGTAGGTAGATTGATAATGGCTGGCAGATGACCCCTATTGATTTTCAGGTCACTAGGTCAAAGGTCAAGGTCACGGTGACCCGAAATAGTAAAATGGTTTCCGGATGATAACTCAAGAACGCTAATGCCTAAGATCATGAAACTTGATAGGTAGATTGATCATGACTTGCAGTTGACCCCTATTGATTTTCAGGTCACTATATCAAAGGTCAAGGTCAGGGTGTCTGAAATAGTAAAATGGTTTCCGGATGATAACTCAAGAACGCTGATGGCTACGATCATGAAACTTCATAGGTACATTGATCATGACTTGCAGATGACCCCTATTGATTTTGAGGTCACTAGGTCAAAGGTCAAGTTCACTGTGACCGGAAATATTAAAATGGTTTCCGAATGATAACTGAAGAACGCTTATTCCTAGGATCATGAAACTTGATAGGTAGATTGATCATGACTCGCAGATGACCCCTATTGATTTTCAGGTCACTAGGTCAAAGGTCAAGGTCATTATGACCCGAAATAGTAAAATGGTTTGTGGATGATAACTCAAGAACGCTTATGGCTAGGATCATGAAACTTCATAGGTACATTGATCATGACTGGCAGATGACCCCTTTTGATTTTCAGGTCACTAGGTCAAAGGTCAAGGTCACAGTGACAAAAAAAACATATTCACACAATGGCTGTCACTACAACAGAGAGCCCATATGGCGTGCATGTTTTACAAACAGCCCTTGTTTATTTAAGCTTGATGGCATCAAAAGCTTAATGCTTATTTTTAACACTCTCAAGTCCGTTTCCTGGGTGGAACCAGTAGGTATGTCTATGGGAGGGATCTTATTTAGAACCCTCTGAGTGAAGGGATCATACCTGTAACTTCCAGGTGTCTAGATGAACACAATAGCCATTACGCCATGGCAACCTGTAAAATCTATATTTAACAATTGCGCAATATGATTATTTGCCAATAAATGTCGGATGTTTAAATGTTGCTTTTTTCAAAGGATGTTTGGGTTCCAGGCATTTGCTGACCATATACAAATATATGAGTAATGTGTTATTATCCCCACGCTTTTTGAAAAAAAGGTGGGGATATTGTGGTGATCTCCGCCGTCCGTCCGTCCGTCTGTCCGTCCGTCTGTCCGTCCGTCTGTCCGTCCGTCCTGGCCACTATCTCCTCCTACACTAAAAGCACTAGAACCTTGAAATTTACACACATGGTAGCTATGAGCATATGTGCGACCCTGCACTATTTGGAATTTTGATCTGACCCCTGGGTCAAAAGTTATAGGGGTTGGGGTGGGGCCGCGTCAGAAATTATCACTCATTTTTTTAGGTTATTTTACATTTACTTCTTTATTTCTACACCGATTCACTTCAAATTGATACTGGACCTCACCTATGACAATACGGTCAATCTCAACCATGCATGGCCCCATTCCCAACCCTGGGGCGCCCCGCCCACATAGGCCACACCCACCAAAAATTTCCATTTACTATAATTTTTTCATTTCTACACGGATTCACTTCAAATTGATACTGAACTTTTGTTATGACATTAGGGTCAATCTCAACTATGCATGGCCCCAATCCCAACCCTGGGGCGCCCGCCCACATAGGCCACACCCACCAAAAAATTCCATTTACTATAATTTTTTCATTTCTACACGGATTCACTTCAAATTGATACTGAACTTCTCTTATGACATTAGGGTCAATCTCAACTATGCATGGCCCCATAACCAACCCGGGGGCCCCGCCCACATAGACCACACCCACCCAAAATTGCCTTTACTATAATTTCTTCATTTCTACACCGATTCACTTCAAATTGATATTGAACTTCTCTTATGACAATACAGTCAATCTCAACTATGCATGGCCCCATTACCAACCCTGGGGCGCCCCGCCCACATAGACCACACCCACCCAAAATTGCCTTTTACTATAATTTCTTCATTTCTACACCGATTCACTTCAAATTGATACTGAACCTCTCTTATGACAATACGGTCAATCTCAACTATGCATGGCCCCATTACCAACCCTGGGGCGCCCTGCCCACATATGTCACACCCACCCAAAATTGCCTTTTACTATAACTTCTTCATTTCTACACCAATTCACTTCTAATTGATGATGAACTTCTCTTATGACAATACGGTCAATCTCAGCTATGCATGGCCCCATTACCAACCCTGGGGCACACCTAGGTCAAACATTCAGCGTGGGGATACGCGTCGGCCTCTGCCGCGCCATTTCTAGTAAGATTTGTTTTTGTAACCTGGTTATTGTAACCACTACAAATGGTGAACCATATAACTTAATAATTATGCCCCCCTTCGAAGAAGAGGGGGTATATTGTTTTACACATGTGGGTCAGTCCGTCCGTATGTCCGTCCGTCCACCAGATGGTTCCTGGACGATAACTCAAGAATGCTTAGGCCTAGGATCATGAAACTTCATAGGTACGTTGATCATGACTGGCAGATGACCCCTATTGATTTTCAGGTCACTAGGTCAAAGGTCAAGGTCACGGTGACCCGAAATGGTAAAATGATTTCCGGATGATAACTCAAGAACGCTTATGCCTAGGATCATGAAACTTCATAGGTACATTGATCATGACTCGCAGATGACCCCTATTTATTTTCAAATCACTAGGTCAAAGGTCAAGGTGACCCGAAATAGTAAAATGGTTTCCAGATGATAACTCAAGAACGCTTATGCCTAGGATCATGAAACCTCATAGGTACATTGATCATGACTCGCAGATGACCCCTTTTGATTTTCAGGTCACTAGGTCAAAGGTCAAGGTCACGGTGACCCGAAATAGTAAAATGGTTTCTGGATGATACATTTGTAACTCAAGAATGCTTATGCCTAGGATCATGAAACTTCATAGGTACATTGATCATGACTCGCAGATGACCCCTATTGATTTTCAGGTCACTAGGTCAAAGGTCAAGGTCGCAGTGGCTCAACTTAGAAAAATGGTTTCCGGATGATAACTCAAGAACGCTTACGCCTAGGATCATGAAACTTCATAGGTACATTGATCATGACTCGCAGATGACCCCTATTGACTTTTAGGTCACTAGGTCAAAGGTCAAGGTCACGGTGACTTGACACAGTAAAATGGGTTCCGGATGATAACTCAAGAAAGCTTACGCATAGGATCATGAAACTTCATAGGTACATTGATCATGACTCGCAGATGACCCCTATTGATTTTCAGGTCACTAGGTTAAAGGTCAAGGTCACAGTGCCAAAAAACGTATTCACACAATGGCTGCCACTACACCTGATAGCCCATATGGGGGGCATGCATGTTTAACAAACAGCCCATGTTATATATAGTGTTGCGGTATAAAACAATGTACCCCTTCAATTGTTCAATGATTATAACGATGTTGATCATGCTTACATAAGTAATTTTCAGAATTTATTTATTCCAATGTTCCTGATTAATACATAATAATAAATTATAAAGTATGGGTAATAATGCCCAAGGACATCTGTTTCATTAATAAACTAAGACAATGTCTATTCAATGTCCTACCCAATAATCTGTTCATAAGTTTCTTATTGCGTAACCGTGGATTGATTAGAAATGTGTTTCAAATTAATATTCCTAGTCTAGCCAGTTTATATGTTATTTGTACATGAATCACTTTTCTGGCATATAACAAATGTCAAAGGCACGCATGAAAGTCAATGACTTGATATAAAAGTACTATTGCAAACTATTTTGTACAGCAATATAGTAATTAGTTGCAAATAGTGTATTGGTCTTTGAGGAGGTCTTCATGTTGAGAGAGTCTTGTGCTGATCAAAAGATATGTGTATTCCAAAGGAAATAAGCATATTAACCCTTTCCCACTCAGAAGCAAAGTGAAAATGACTTTGTGCAAACAGCATAAAACCAGAACAGCCTGCGAGTAACTCGCAGACTGTTAAGGTTTTAATCTTAGTGGGATAGGGTTAAATACGTATCTAAGTGGTAAAGGGTTAAATACATATCTAAGTGGTCAAGGGTTAAATACGTATCTAAGTGGGAAAGATTAAATACGTATATAAGTAGTTAAGGGTTAAATACGTTTCTAAGTGGTTAAGGATTAAATACTTATCTAAGTGGGAAAGAGTTAATATGTATCTAAGTGGGAAAGGGTTAAATACGTACCTAAGTGGTAAAGGGTTAAAAAACAACTTCACCTGTACAGGAATTTTATGATTTTCATTACCCTTACTCTCAGACGAGTGATGCAAATTCACATTTGATATAGTTCATTGAGTCGGCCTGTAGGAAAACCAAGCTGAATGCTTGTGCATAAAGTATCAGAGAAGCATAATGAATTCCACTTGCTAATCAGGGACAATAATTTCTGTCTGTTATGTATTTTATTTAAGAAGATTCTTATCTGGGATTATAGTTAACATGCATTATGTCTGGTTTTCACAGAGCGGAGCTAAAATCTGTCAACAGTCCATACTCATATTGCTAACCTAATTTTTGTTACATGTATGATGATGTGAATGACACATTTACTACATGTTGATTGCTAGACAACATTAACTACATGTTGATTGCTAGACAATATTAACTACATGTTGATTGCTAGACAACATTAACTACATGTTGATTGCTAGACAACATTTACTACATGTTGATTGCTAGACAACATTAACTACATGTTGATTGCTAGACAACATTAACTACATGTTGATTGCTAGACAACATTTACTACATGTTGATTGCTAGACAACATTAACTACATGTTGATTGCTAGACAACATTAACTACATGTTGATTGCTAGACAACATTAACTTCATGTTGATTGCTAGACAACATTTACTGCATGTTGATTGCTAGACAACATTAACTACATGTTGATTGCTAGACAACATTAACTACATGTTGATTGCTAGACATTTACTACATGTTGATTGCTAGACAATGTTTACTACATGTTGACTGCTAGACAACATTTACTACATGTTGATTGCTAGACAACATTTACTACATGTAGATTGCTAGACAACATTTACTACATGTTGATTGCTAGACAACATTTACTACATGTAGATTGCTAGACAACATTTACTACATGTTGACTGCTAGAAATATTTACTACATGTTGATTGCTAGACAACATTTACTACATGTAGATTGCTAGACAACATTTACTACATGTTGATTGCTAGACAACATTTATTACATGTTGATTGCTAGACAACATTTACTACATGTTGATTGCTAGACAACATTTACGACATGTTGATTGCTAGACAAGGAAGCTAATATTGTCGGCAAGAAACCTTTTGCGTTATAACTTTAGACAGAAAGGGGCTTTCCTTTTATAACTGTCAATTTGCTCAGAATGCAAATTTTGGCAGGACTTTTATCAATGGCGTCGACTCTTTGTTTACAATTTCAGTGGAGAAAGACTTGCTAACATTAAACTTTGGATCAAATTATCAAAATAAAACAAAAGTGAAGTTGAAAACTGTGTAATATTAATTGGCATCAGTTAAAAAGCGACATTTTGAGATGTAAATCAACGAGTTTTCTCTTCAAAAACAACTTCTAAAACCATTACTGTGACCATGTCGGGATCGATCTACCTCAAATTATTTTTTTTCATTAGTCGAAACTGCAATTTTAATAAATTTATTTAGGAAAAATATCTGACTGCATTTTTACGGTGGTTTACACCAGTCCTGTAATTATATTATTCTTCATTTAGAACAAGATGTTAATGAATAAGCACCATTTTAGCCTACATATATGCAAACTTGCAAATATTGTTATTGAAATTAAGACTTTTCTTTATTCTTAAGTCTATCATTGGTTGTTGAATATGGGCCTAGGTGTTGTTTGCTTTAATATGAGCTGTGCTCTGTGAAAAAGGTGTTACTGCATGTATTTAAAGTGTTGTCCCAGATTAGCCTGTGCAGGCCTTAACTTGATTTTTGCTAAGAAGAGACTTTCTAGAAACAAAAAATAAAAATAAAGCAGAAAGTGTTGTACATGATAAGCCTGTGAGGACTGCACAGGCTAATCTGGGATGACACTTTACGCACATGCATTAAAGCCCTTTTTCAAAGAGCACGCATTTCTCAAAAAAATCTTCAACAGAAGAGGGGAAGAAATTAATCTACTTATAATACAAAAGTGCTTTTATTTTGCAATAAATTAGGAAACTTTGAATGGTTAAATCTGGATAATAGAGGAAATAAATTCAATAAAGATTTGCCTAATCTAGTTTTATCAAGTTTGACAATTATACACTCACGATGTTTATAATATTATGTTACTAATAATTTCATGATATGCCACATAGTATCATATGAAACAAAATTTTACGTGTACCAAGAATGTTGTTACTTTGATTTTGGGCAGTTGTCATTTAAAGTAGGAAAAACAATACCTGAACATTTAGGCATTGAAAATGGGTCCATTGAACTACTCATGCTATTGGAAAACAGTTTGACATTTCATTATGAGGGTACAATGGAAATTATGCCCTTAATTACCAGACCTCTATTCCATGACTTTAACCCTTTATCACTTACATGTAGATGCTTTTATGCATATGTAGTCCCGTAGAAAATTAAATGTTATATAAGAGCTTTTTTACCTCATTCAAGTTTAAAAGGCTTCATTTTCAACCTTAAGATAACGATGAGCAGAAAACAACATAAATCATGAACAGACTGCGAGGTACTCGCAGGCTGTTCTGGTTTTATGCTGTTGGCCCTCATTTGGCGGTTTTTGGGGCGAAAATTTGGCCCCATTCCCCCCTTAAAATAGTATATTTTTTTCTTCTATGTCAACAAAAATTCCCCCCTCAAGTTTTTTAATCCCCGCCGGAAAAAAAATCGGAGGGGATATAGTTATTGGTCCTGTCCGTCTGTCCGTCCGGCTGAAACTTTGTCCGGTGCATAACTCCAAATCTATTCAATGGATTTACTTTAAACTTAAAATGAAAACAGATGGCAACTAGGAGAAGTGCAGTGACCAAGAACCATAACTCTATATACCTTAGTTTTTTAATTATCTCCCCTTTTATATAACTTTAAAGTAAATTTTTGTCTGGAGCATAACTCTAAATATACTAAAGGGATTTACTTGAAAATTCAAATACAAACAGATGGCAACTAGGAGAAGTGCAGTAACCAAGAACCACAACTCTATCTACCTTACTTTTTGAATTATCTCCCCTTTGATATGATTTTAAAGTAAATTTTTGTCCGGAGCATAACTCTAAATCTACTAAAGGGATTTACTTAAAACTTGAAATATAAACATATGGCAACTAGGAGAAGTGCAGTGACCAAGAACCATAACTCTTTCTACCTTAGTTTTTGAATTATCTCCCCTTTTATATAATTTTCAAGTAAATTTTTGTCCGGAGCATTACTCTAAATCTACTGAAGGGATTTACTTGAAACTTCAAACTTAAACAGATGGCAAGTAGGAGAAGTGCAGTGACTAAGAACCATAACTCTATCTACTTTAGTGTTTGAATTATATCACTTTATTTAATTTCAAAGTAAATTTTTGTCTGGAGCATAATGAATTATCTCCCTTTATTTTTTTTTAACCAGGTTTTCCGAAGGAAAAAACTGGTTATTAGATTGGCGAATGCGGGCGGGCTGGCTGGCTGGCGGGCGGGCGGAACAAGCTTGTCCGGGCCATAACTATGTCGTTCATTGTCAGATTTTAAAATCATTTGGCACATTTGTTCACCATCATTGGACGGTGTGTCGCGCGAAATAATTACGTCGATATCTCCAAGGTCAAGGTCACACTTTGAGTTCAAAGGTCAAAAATGGCCATAAATGAGCTTGTCCTGGCCATAACTATGTCATTCATTGTGAGATTTTAAAATCATTTGGCACATTTGTTCACCATCATGGGACGGTGTGTCGCACGAAAGAATCACGTCAATATCTCCAATGTCAAGGTCGCCACGACTAAAAATAGATTTTTTTTTAAAACAAACTTACAAAGGGGGTTTATTTTGTTTGTTCATTTCAAAAGTTCAGTTTCAGTTTTCTCCCTTTATCAGATTTTTTTTTCACAATGAAAACCTGGTTTTGTGACAATTTTGTCCCTTGTTTACAAATATTATTCTACTCTCTAAAACAAATGTTGTCATACAAGCAAACACATTTCGGCATGGATTTGGCACTACTGTGACAAGCTCTTGTTACTTTTATACCTATGTTGAAGAGATCTTCTTAAGCGAAATTCCCCTTCTAAGGGCCCTGGCCCCAATGCCCCGAAGTGTAGCAAGGGCCCTGATGCTGTTTGCACATAGCCATTTTCACTTTGCTTCTGATTGGGATATGGTTAATTCACCATCATAATAACTTTATACTGATTGATGCTACCAGTATGTTTTATTTTTAAATTTTGATAATCGTTATTTGCTCTCCATTTCAGTGAAGGCACTAGCTGGGCTCTACCAAGTGTGTGTTAAATGCCAATCAGGGACTCCTTTCCATCTACTTGCAGCCTGCCTGTAAGAAACCTACCTGCCAAAACCATGACATGCCCAGCACGAGAATACCCGCTGCAGGGCGATGCCTGCCACCTTAATACCTCTATGATATAGCAAAAAATTACTTATTTGGAGAATATTGCATTCTCTTTAAGGCACCTATCTTATTAAATCAAGAAAAGTCACATATTTGGCAGTATTAAATGTTCTTTTGCAGTACCAGGTCCTTTTTTAACTCTTTCAGTGCTGGAACCGAATTTTGAAGGCCTTTGCAAACAGTTTAGATCCAGATGAGACGCCACAGAACCCGGCATCTCATCAGGATCCAAACTGTTTGCTATTGTGATAGTATTCTTTGAAAAAAATCGAAGAAATTGCTAATTTTATAAATTCAGCAGACAACATTTTAGCAGACGACAAATTTCCCAGCATGCAAAGTGTTAATGGCAGAGCAATGACAGAATTATCAGAAATGGAATACTCTGCAGTGTTGAGTATGCCAGAGAGTTGTGCCCTATAAGAATAGAACTTAATGGATTAACTTGTATTGATTGTAAACACTGGCTCTCCATTGAACAGCCAGGATAGCTATACTTAGCCATGAACATTGATTTTTTATTACATGAATCCCGCAGAGGAAGGAAACTGGCTAAGTCATGACTGTTGATGAAGTATTGGTGCATAAAAAACGAGCAGTCATATAGTTTTAACGGTTGATGATAGGGTGGTATATTGATATTGGAATTCTGGTTAATTCTGTCAATGCTGTGGCCGTGTCTTTCCTTGTTAGCTATTTTTAGCAATGGTTTGGTATGCGTACACAAACACTGACATTAAGTATTCTTTGTTGTTATTCTTTAACTTTGTAAATTTTTGGCATTATTTTATAACTTTTTATTCTATTTTTACAACTAAGAGGTAAAGTTCCAATCAAGGAGAACATTTGATAACAACAATCCAGTTACAATTGCAGAAATATGTTTTATTCGATAGTTGTATTTTTTATTTCTGTTCTTAAGTCTTATCAATTAATCTTAGAATGCGAGTTTTACCAGTTACCTGACAGTACTGCTTATCATACCAAGTTGTTATTGTAGCACATCCTATTAGTAAACTTAATTTAGCAAAAAATCCTGTAATATGAGCTGTGTTCTAAGAAAACTGGGCTTAATGCATGTGTGTAAAGTGTCCTCCCTGATTTTCTTGTGCAGTCTACACAGGCTAATCAGAAACAACACTTTGATTTAACTTTTTATTAAAAGAAAGTCTCTCCTACACATGGGCGTCCGCAGGAATTTTTATAGGGAGAGTCATGGGGGGGGGGGGGGGGTCTCACCCTTTGTTGCCGGAGGCTTAGAAAACTCTGAGAATATTAGGCCAGATAATGGTGAATCATGAAGTATATCTGGAAGGTTACAAGTTAGGATTTGGAATTGATAAATTGACTGTATTGGAGTAAAATATATACCTATTTTTTCCAGGCTTTTTCCGCTCCATTTTGGGAAAACGCCTCACTGGAATTTTGGGAATTTCGCGTCGTGAAAACCCCCATTTTGGGGGGAAAATTAATCGCAAAATTGGCTCAATTGGGAAATATTACCGCATTTAAATAGTGTTTCTTATATTTCAAAGAAGCCGTTTACTGGTAAATAACGACTATTTTGATAACTTATTATTAAAATTTTGCAAAATATTATGAACATGTGTGATAAGTGCAGGTTTTTTAATCTGAATTTGGGATAAAGGCCTGGCCTTTTTTGAGGTGAAAAAAATCGCGCCAAGCGAAGGATTTTGAAGAAAATAAGGAAAGTCTTAAATAATCATTAACATATTTTTCATTTTTTAAAACAAATTCAGGGCAATATATAATTTAATTATGCAATACTTTCTATTTTCTACACCGGATCAGGTTAACTTATATATTTTAAGGTTAAACAATTTTTATTTTTTGGAATTGGGAATTTTTTTTTTCAATTTGGAAAAACACAACCAGATTTGCAATGGGAATGGGGCCGAATTTCGGACCCGTGGCATAGGGTGGAAAAAGTCTGTTTTCTCTCCTTTGATCATAGTGACTTTTCTCAATTAGAATCTAATACAATTTCTGACGCACATAGGGACTGTGAAAGCAAATATTAAGTATTTCAGAGAGAGCCCTAAGAGAAGACGGCTAGTTACGAACACACCGTTGTAAAGCGAAACAAGGTGGCCTGCAAAGTAAAAACGCATACGAATCTTTGCTAACTAGTTCATGGAAATATGCCGTCAGTTAAAATATATAGAGCAAAACGAATAGAAAACGAAAGGACGACAGACTGCACATCAGCTAGGGACGGCAAGTGGAACTGCGACATTTGTGATAACGCTCCACATAATAGCCAAATATTCGTCAATTTTAGAGCCCATCACGCAAGCACTTCAGGCTGTTCAATTTGACATAATTGGTTTTCAAAAAACAACATTGATAATCCGACATCAATGTTCACCTATCATCTAGAAAATGCGGATTCAATTCGGCAGAAATTATATTCGGTCCGGCATTAAAACCAGCCGAAGATATTGGTGTTACAATGACAAAACCATGGCAATGTGGCCGTCAAGTACACCGAGCAAATGTTGGTGGAACCAGTGAAGAATACTATCGACACACGATTTATATTCCGTACATGGACTCACTGATCCAGTCTCTAGGAAGCCGATTTTATAATCTAATATGCCTGCGTTAATGTTATATCTACTCCATACGAACCACATCAAAATTTCAATCACTCAGACTATAAATATACTGTCCTAACCATCAATGAATTTTATCAAATCAATAATTTTGAACAAGACCATATGGTACAACAGGAACAAGAAGGAATCCATCAAACAGAATGAGTAAGATTTTGTTGACTTGGTCAAATAACGGATTTGTTTTCGGCCGTGCAGTAGGTAATGATCTTATTATTTACCCTGCCCCCACCACTTGTACGGTGGAACGATCATTTAGCATGCTGAGACGAGTCAAGACATGGCTAAGATCCACCATGTCCGACGACATGCTCTCAGGATTATGAATGATAAGTTACAGGGGTCAGATCAACACCGACAGGAATATTTTTATGAAAAAAGTCATCGAGAAATTTGGCAGAGACCAACATTGCCTTCACTTCCTATTTAGGGACTGAATAAATGTTAATTGTTAATAAATTGACTTCTCCGCACGAATGAATCATGTTTAAAACATTGTTTTGAGAGTTAATCAATTGTGCAATAACCGCATCCATGACTTGTTTACATGTAAATGGGAGTTGATGTTCGTGTGAAACTTACCAGGGGTCATTCTGACCCAAATTGTACAATTCAGGAATCATAATTGTACACGTATAAATTTCTCCATATTCAACTATCTTTTTGCTCATCGATTTTCCAGGGGGGGGGGGGGGGGTTCAGATGACCCCATTTGCCCCTATGTGCGGACGCCCATGCTCCTACACTAATTGTCCTGTTAATGTGAAAAGTTTCTTTGCTGATAAGCCTGGGTATACTGCGCAGGTCAATCTGGGATGACACTTTATGCACAGGCATTAAGGACAGCTTACATAATTATATTCCTGTATAAACATAATTTGCTTAATGCAGGTTTCTGTGTGTGAATGCCGTTCTGTATTCATAATTGCCAATTCTCACTTTCATTACTGTTCTTGTACACATTTTAATCACATTCGTATTATCTGTTGTCCAAATACTTGCACCTAATATTCATACAAAGAGTTTTCTATAATTGCATAGGTTTTCAGTGGAAGAATGAATGGAGTATGTGCCTATTTGTTGATTTCAATGTCTGTTATCTACAAAGACTACTTCACTGTATGTTAATTTTGCACAATATAGTATGAACTAACCATGTTGATGGTTTCACCATTCATTGTTAAAATAGCATACATATAAACCTGTGTTTTTGTCACTCATGTAATAAGCAATTATAATATATAACCATGTCTTTTACATGTATTCACAGTTTCACCAAGTAAACTTAGCTACCTTTAGGGGGCTCTGTAGAACACTGATATTTTTGTCATGAATCACTATGTTATTAATTGAACAATGTGTGCTAATATCATTTAGTTTTTTGTATGTTTATCTTACGTCTTTAGGAAGACACATTGTTACCTTACATCTAATGAAAGACACATTTTGTCAATTGGGTATATCTTTATTGAAATCATTACAAGAATCTCATTAGTATTGTATAACAACTTTTTAGTTTTACTTAACATACATTTTACCTGTATGTTTATTTTAACTGGTGATAGACTCTTTAGTCACAGAGTTGTATATTTATTATATTATTTATTAAATTCATTGTTTTGTTTAATTATTTTGCATCCTCTTATTAATTTCTAATACCTGTCTCTTGAAACGTTACTATTTAACATTGTGTTGTTTGTTTTCTGTCATCAAAACTAATGTGTTAATGTATTATTGTTTAACTTAACATAATTTATATTCTTAATTTATTTTTAATATTTTTTCATGTTTTTGTTGATTGCTACATATTTTCTTACCAATAATGTTATAATCATATATGTTATGGTTTGTATGCTATTTTTTTGTGAAACTATAACAGTATTTATTAACATAATTTAAAGCTCAAGAGCTATTTAGCGAAATAAAATAACAAATTAAGTTGCCCTGTACATGTTTTAATGTCTAAAAATTGTTAATAATTCTGGCTAATGTTAAACATGCTGTGTTGTTTATTGGAAGCAAACATTTATTTAAAGTCACAAGTTAAGTACGGTACTTTTTTATCCATGTATTTAATGGATTTGTTGGACAATGATTTTATGGATCTTACTCATATAAGATAAGACATTATTTGGAAAAACTACCTGAAATTCGGGGTTTTTTTTTTTCAGAATTGAACATTTTTACAGATTTGTGGTGAAGGATTTTTTTTGGAGATAAAACCTAAATTAGTTCTATTGAGTCAAAGGAAATACATTCAAATGTATTGTATAACATTTTTTGCAATCACAAAGATTTTGTTTTAATATATTAAGTTTGGTATGGTGTTACGTTTCCTTACTTTATTTATTAGCAACAAAAAGCCTTTTATAAGCCTTCTCAGATCCAGTTTTACAGTTGAGCCTGGCCAAGGGAAGGACCTCATAAACTTCGAAATACACACACTAACTAAATAAAATGACTTAATATGTTTTTGACATTTTGCATTGTTATATTTTCAATTTAGTATTAAGCCCTTGATATACAATTAACCATCTAACAATCACAAAGGGTACTTACAACATCAGGGTTATTGCTTCTTAAACCTTTGCATGCTGGGAAATTTGTCATCTGCTAAAATGTCGTCTGCTGAATGTCTAAAATTAGCATTTTCTTCAATTTTTTTTAAAGAATACTATCAGAATAGCAAACAGTTTGGATCCTGATGAGACGCCACGTTTTGTGGCGTCTCATCTGGATCCAAACTGTTTGCAAAGGCCTTCAAATTCCGGTTCCAGCGCTCAAAGGGTTAAACCTCATAAACATATTGTTGTCTACAGGCGTTTGGGGTTACAGTATTTGTGTTTGATATCTCAAATATTTAAGAACAAATCAATGCAAATCAATTGTTTTACTCACAATAACTATATAGTGTCTTTATGCTTTTTTTTCCGTTCATAATAAGTTTTCCTTATGCGTTCTTAGATAATTATTTTAACAACTGTTATTGCACACATGAACAAGAATTTAAACTAATGAATTCATACAAATTTAAGGGTTTTTAATTGATAATTTGTGGAAAGTATATTATCGTTTCCCTTTACAAGCAATAGCATATTCATACAGTTATTTGTAAGCATATTGTGCATTAAATATATTGTTAAAATTTCATTCAAATGCAACTGCATTGTGCTAGCACCAGTCTGTTAATAACAAATACATTATCGCATATAACTAAATTTGTAGAATTACTAAGACCAGTTTACACATAACTGTCCGCTAGTTTATTTCATATAATGACCAAACTGTTTTTGCTGCACCTTCTATTATAAAGATTGATAATAATAATATTATGTTAAATACTATAAATATCACTTTTATATGTTAATAACTTTATAGTGATTCATGCTAAATCGGAAAGTGTGTTTAACTGATGGGCTTTTTTTAATTGAAAAGTCACTTTTCTGGTCAAATATAAGTGATAAACAAAATTGGTTAATATATACATAAATAACATTGAATAAAATCATTTTAGAACTGCTGTTTATTACTGACACAATAATTTAATGAAGTAACATAGGGGATTTTGATACCTGCTTTGCACATACCAAAGCCCCTAAAAAGATGATTAACTCTTTCAGTGCGGACACTGAATTTTGAAGGCCTTTGCAAACAGTTTGGATCCAGATGAGACGCCACAGAACGTGGTGTCTCATCTGGATCCAAACTGTTTGCTATTCTGATAGTATTCTTTGAAAAAAATCTAAGAAAATGCTAATTTTAGAAATTCAGCAGACGACAAATTTCCCAGCATGCAAAGGGTTAACTTGATTGAAAAACTAAAAAAAAAACATTTGCATAAAAAACATAATTAATAAACCATTTATCAGGAATACAACAAAATTCTAACCAAATCCTCATGAATATTGCATAATTTTGCACAGATAAAACTTTGGTGTAAGCTTGTCTAGACTATCCGGTTGTTGCTTGGTCATGTTATTGCGTGGACAAAGCATTCCTCTCATAGGCAAGATGTTAATTTAGCCGTGTCATGGCAAAATGGGTCCTATGTCATATGCGGCCAGTGAAGCTCAAGACAGCTGGCTTGCACAATACATGTACGTTGTTTTTGTCCTATCTTTTTTTACATTTAGGTAAATGTTTAAATTCATAAAGAGTCCTACAAATATTTAATGCTTCTGAACTGGAGGTTTCTATTTATGTGGTTCAAATGTAGATTTCATGACAATTTGGGTAAAAGCAATCAACTCTTAATAGAAATTATGAAGAATAAAGTCAGTAAAATACATTTAATTGTTTTAACAATATATGTACTATCATTAATCTCCAAATTACATCCAGTCTGCATTTATGACTTAACAGTTGTACATTGTTCTGTATTATTGTTTGAAATTTTGCATTTAGTTTCACATGTGTAAATAGTGTTTTATGCATGTCGCAAATTCAACTTGCATCTATGTAACTATATGTGTCTTGTTCTATGAAAATTGGGCGAAATGCATGTGCTTAAAATGTCGTCCCAGATTAGCCTGTGCAGTCCACACAGGCTAATCAGGGATGACACTTTCCCCCTAAACTTGATTTTTGGTAAGGAAGGACTTAAAATACCATAAAAGGGGAAATTGTCGTCCCTGATTAGCCTGTGTTGGCCCTGCAGACTGCACAGGCTAATCTGGGACGACACTTTATGCACATGCATTATGACCAGTTTTCTCAGAACGTGGCTCATATATATATGAGCGAATCACTTGCAAGTTGTACTAAACTTTATCAAAACAAAATGTTTCATTTAAATGTTTCATTTATTGCCCTCTCAAGCCAGTAATTTTAAATGAGTTCAGTGAATGAAAGCTTAATCACCTCTGTTGAGATATCAAATATTTTGGTCGCACTCTGTTAAAAGGGGTTTTAATGCATGTGCGTAAAGTGTGGTCCCAGATTAGCCTGTGCTGTCTGCAGGGCCAACTCTTTTGGCTTTAATGGTATTTTTTGTTTAAAGAAAGTCTCTTCTTCGCAAAAATCAAGTTTGGGCAGAAAGTGTCGTCCGTGATTAGCCTGTAGCACAGGCTAATCTGGGACGACACTTTATGCACATCAATGAAACCCCCTTTTTATAGAGCGCAGCTCATTTGTGTAAGACGTTGGCATCTATGAAAAGACTGATATTAGAATGAATATGTGTGTGGATTGACTTGTTTGTGTATCTACCATTGGTAGCATCTTCTGTTACCATTGGTTACACTTTGTCTTAGTCTCCTGACTTGTTTGCTGATGTATGTGTCCCATAGTGGTCTGTACTTGTACATAAATATGTATATCAATGGTATATTTATTGGTGTACCACGTTGTTTTCCTGTTTTTGTTTCATCTTGTTTCTTGTTAAAAATCACTTGTATTTTTTGTGATTTTGATAATCAAAACCATGGTTGCTGTTTCATTAATTCTTAAATTTACACTAATAAACATGCACATTTATCTTCTTCAGTTATGTAAGGTTGATAGTATGTACATTGATCATACAGCAGTAGTATTCAACATTGTTGTGTAATATATTGACCTAGGTTAAGGGCAAATCGTCGCTGTCGTTCTCAAACCTCGTAGCTACAAAATGCCAACTTTTCAGGAGAGAGAAAAAAACGTCTCATTTTTATGCCCCCATTTCGAAGAAAAGGGGGTATATAGTTTTTGCACTGTCCGTCACACTTCATGTCCGCTCTCTAATTCAAATAGTTTTCATCCGATCTTTACCAAACTTGGTCAGAAGTTGTATCCAGACAATATCTAGGTCAAGTTCGAATATGGGTCATGCCGGGTCAAAAACTAGGTCACGGGGTCACTTAGTGCATTTCAAGGATTTAGCATGGTGTCCGCTCTCTAATTGAAGTAGTTTTCATCTGATCGTTACTAAACTTGGTCAGAAGATGTATCAAGACATTATCTAGGTCAAGTTCGAATATGGGTCATGCCATGTTAAAAACTAGGTCACTGGGTCACTTAGCGCATTTCAAGGATTTAGCATGGTGTCCGCTCTCTAATTGAAGTAGTTTTCATTTGATCTTTACTAAACTTGGTAAGAAGTTGTATCAAGACAATATCTAGGTCAAGTTCAAATATGGGTCATGCCAGGTCAAAAACTAGGTCACGGGGTCACTTAGTGCATTTCAAGGATTAAGCATGTTGTCCGCTCTCTAGTTTATGTGGCTTTCTAATTTATTTTGATATTCTAAGACATTTTTATGCCCTCAAAGGAGGGCATATAGTGATCGGACTGTCCGTTAGTCTGTCCGTCCGTCTGTCCTTCACACTTTGCGTTTAGATTTCGAAAAATGCTCATAACTTCTATGTCGCTTCTGATAGCAATTTCATATTTGGCATGCATGTGTATATGGACAAGGTCTTTCCATACGCACACAAATTTTGACCCCTGTGACCTTGACCTTGAACTTAGGGTCCGTGTTTAGGTTCGAAATCTGCGTTTAGGATTTGAAAAAAAGCTAATAACTTCTACCAAGCGTTTACACAGTTATACTTTTATGTAGTGATAAAGTTCCAGTTGGGGGCATCCGTGTCCTGTGGACACATTTCTTGTTTTTTATAGGAAACCTAGTAGTTGCAAATAATTTTTTTTATAAAAACGTTTTTGTGAAATTTGTCCAAACGAAACGACGTACCTATAGGTGAAATGGCGTCGCTACGACTTTTCACGGGGAAAAAAGCCAACAATCATTCTACAACAGTTCGTCACGTCACATGGCTTTTTCAAGGGCTCTGATTGGCGTAGAGCTACGAGATATAGCACAAAACACGCGCCAGACTTTATATATTCGGAAAAGACGAAAAAAAAATATTTTGAAAATTTTTGAGCTACAAGGTTTGAGAACGACAGCGACGAAGTACCTCTGCCATTGCTGAGCAGAATATTTTCAAGTCAATATCTGTTGTAGACAATATACGTTGAGGCATAATTATTTAATTTATTTAATTATCACAGCTTCTGTTAGGTGTGGTTGTATGTGATTGATCTAACGCCCACTTAATGACTTGAGTTCTCCTGTATTTAGCAACTGAACATGGGGTTGATTTTGTTCCAAATAACCAGCTTCTCTTCCCTGGCTTGGTAATCAAGGCTTGAACTGGACACCTGCAGAATGTTTCTATTTTAAAAGTACAATTAGTCTCATTTAATTAGATTTTCATTTAGCACTTAGTGTGCTCCTTTGAAACTGTAGTTTATTTTGGGTTTCAGGTAATTATTGAACTTATTTTGGAACAATGAAGTACCATAAAAACAATATAAATTAGAACTTAGAGTACTACAACAACAAACTTTGTTGTGGTTTTGTCATATTGCGAATTGTAAATATGAAATGTATGTTTAAGTGTTTTGTTGGTTTTTTAAATTGTTGTTTAATCTTAATCAATAAATTGAGTTTTATATGCTTTAAGGAGAAATCATTGAAACAAGCTCTTCATAATGTATATTGGATGTTTCAAACATGATTGATATATAAAACACAAACCAAACAGTTTACAACTAATGTTCAGTTAACCCTTTCCCACTCAGAAGCAAAGTGAAAATGGCTTTTGCAGCCAGCATATAACCAAAACAGTCTGCAAGTAACTTGCAGCCTGTTCAGGTTTTATGCTGTTTGCTGCTCATCAGTATTTGAGGGTTGAAAATGAAACCTTTAAAATTTAAATCTATGAAGAAAAGTCTTTCATTTAATTTGCTTTTCTACCAGATGACAGACCCGTTAAAAAGCGTATCCGAGTGGTAAATGGCTAAGCAAGCCTTGGTCCTAGCGCAGGGAAGCTAATGGGTCATCAATTATGCAACTGCAGCGTTTCAATGCCCCCACATGGCATTAAGGGGATGTGTATTCTTACATTATGCATGGGTGCCTGCTGACTTGTAGACTTCATTGTTATGCCATGTGGTCGTGTTGGTGGCCAATTACTGTAACCCTTGTGAAAATGTTGTGAAAGAAGCTCTGGAGCAATTATTGCCTAATTACAATGCGAAGCATATTGATTGTTGGATGAGAAACAGGTATAATAAGGCACACTATCATGGGGTGGGGTTAACCCAGGTGTCATATTGATTACTGATGCATACAAATACAATTGGGCCTGTTTAATAAATTACACTGTATGTCATGTGAAAATTTCTGCTAATGACTCAATGAAATATTTCCATAAGTTAACAATTTATTTGTGCATGGGTACGTTTATTTACTATCATTTATAATTAGGCTTATACAAATGATCTGTTTGGTTCCTGCCTTTGATTTTTGTTTTAAAGATTAAAGAGGTAAATGCTTAGAAAATAAAATCATATCGTTACTATTGAAAACATTATTTTATTTGCTACTCAATCACTATAAGACTACTTTTTTTAAATCACATTATTATATATATATTATATTACAATCAGATTTGTTCTACATTTCTCGTGTGAAAGCTCACCTGAGCAGTTATTACTCATGGTTCGCTATAAGGATACCCTGATGTCTGTCACTTGTTGGTCCTGGTCTGCATGAGTTGCGTGTGTTCTTACATTATTTTTTCTTATTACTTCTCCTTCTGAACCCTTAGCCTTTTTTAAGGCAGTTTTAAAAGTAACTGCACAGGACTAATCCGTAGATGACCAACTTTCAAAGTTATTTATATCATTCTAGATCATTTCCTTATATTGGTCACCATAGATATAAATAGATCTTTTAAATGAGAATTTCAAATATCTTTTCTTAAGCCAACTCTAAGGTCAAGTGTTAAATATGTGGGGTGTTACATTGTCTTCTAGTTCTCTACCAAGTTTGATAAATATTTGTTTGAAAATGGCCACACTCTTATGGTAAAATTACTAATAACCCTTTTAACTGAAATGACTTAACCCTTTGCATGCTGGGAAATTTGTCGTCTGCTAAAACTTTGTCTGCTGAATTTCTAAAATTAGCATTTTCTTCGATTTTTTTCAAAGAATACTATCAGAATAGCAAACAGTTTGGATCCTCATGAGACGCCATGTTCTGTGGTGTCTCATCTGGATCCAAACTGTTTGCAAAGGCCTTCAAAATTCGGTTCCAGCACTGAAAGAGTTAAAGTCATCTCCAAACTGTATGGGCCCAGTGGTGTAATATTTTGCAAAGAACATCAAATGATGGGTGGTCCTCTACCAAGTTTGTTGAAATAGTAATTCTTGGATCCAAAAATGTATCCTCTGGGGAAACTTTTTGTTATAAGTATTTAAAGGGAAATTTTAAAAATCTCTGAAAATGCATGTCAAAGAGGTTTGGTATTTGGTGTGTTACATCATGCAGTTGTTCTCTACCAAGATGTTTAAAACTATTCTCTCTCTATGGGTACTTGCCTACCTGTAGATTGTATACAGGGAAAACTAAAAGAGTCAAACTGCCAGGCACAAGGTTTGCTTTTTGACATGCAACATAAGACGTGATCTCAAGATGGAAAGGAAGCTGTCCTCAATTAGGTTAAAAAAACGTGTGCTTTCTAGAAGTCATATTAATTTCCCGATCATCATGAAACTTGATAAGAAAACTTATTCTTTTTGTATCTCTGCTTTCCCGTATTTCGAACATGGTTATAGAATTTTCTCAAAAGCTGTTCTGAACAGTTCAGTTCCTTCCCGTCTCTGGTGAACGACCTGGGGCCTTTGGCCATCTTGGAACTAAATACCATTACTCCCTTTTAGCTGACTACCGAATGTATATATGTTAGAGGGAGATATGGAGAGTGTGTTACTATAGTTACACTTACTTTGCATTTATATCATGTAACCAATGGATGAAGTGACATGTAAATAATATTTCTTCACAACTCATTGTCTTTGATATCTTACTTAATTTTTGATTGTGAAATCCTGATTAAACATGGTTAACCTTGTTCACAATGTTTGTTGTGTTTGAGTCCTCATTGTGTCAAAAGTTGGATCTTTTACTTGGTCAGTTGGAACCAGATGACATGAGTTGTGCCCTGTGAATAGGGGGTTTAATGCACATGTGTAAAGTGTCCTCCTTGCTTAGCCTGTGCAGTCTGCGCAGGCTATTCAGGGACAACACTCCGCCTAATCTGGATTTTTGCTTAGAAGAGAATTTCTTTAAAATAAAATTATCATCTCCATTTGTTTGGTTTCTATTTAATGACTCGAAATTTATGCTGTAATGGAAACAGAATGAATGGTAATTTAGAAGAAAAAGCAAGCACTCTGGTTCATGTTACTTAAGGTATGTATTACCTGTTGTTGAATAATATTATAAGTTTCATATGCTTACTATGAAAGCAAACATGATATTGTTTTTCTTCAATTTGAAATCCTAGCAAATGTCAAATGTAGATTTCAATATAAATACACTCAACTTAAATTATTTTGTGTATTAGTGGCACCTAATAAGTATGATGTAAAGAAATCGAACATCTTAATTGTCAATGTAAAATCACATCAAAATTTTGTTGCAAAATTTAATCCAGTTCATATAACAAAGGTTAATTAGTAATTAGATACCAAGATTTATAATACTGAAAATCCAACCATGAAATCAACTCTATTGTGCAACCTTTTATAAAATGGTGTGGATAACATTTTAATGTGCATAATAATTTATATGGCATTGGCCATAACAATAAATAAAATAAAGATACAATATTAATGGAACACGTGTGAACTGATAGGCTTATCATATATTGATAATGGTGAAATATTATCATTAACTATAATGAATATGCTGCCAAATAAGACCATAAACTGTTTTCTGATAATGATGATGATGGTCACATGAGAATATAAACTGTGATCATAATGTTCATGTTTGTCACATGAGAACGTAAACTGTGATCATAATGTACATGGTGGTCAGATGAGAACATAAATTGTGATCATAGTGTTAAAATTGGTCACATATGAACATAAACTGTGCTCATAATATTGATGTTGGTCACATGAACATAAACTATGATCATATTGTTGATGTTGGTCATATGGCAACATGCACTGTGATCATAATGTTGATGTTGGTCACATGAGAACATAAACTGTGATCATAATGTTTATGTTGTTCACATGACAAAATGAACTGTGATCATAATGTTAATTTTGGTCACCTGAGAATATAAACTGTTCATTATGTTGATGTTGGTCACCTGAGAACTGTGATGATAATTTTGATGTTGGTCACATAACAACATGAACTGTGATCATAATGTTGATTTTGGTCACATTTGAACATAAACTGTGATCATAATGTTGATGTTGGTCACAAATGAACAAAAAACTCTGATCAAAATATTGATTTTGGTCATATGGCAACATGCACTGTGATCATAATATTGATGTTGGTTACCTGAGAATATAAACTGTGCTCATAATGTTGATGTTGGTCACCTGAGAACTGTGATGATAATGTTGATGTTGGTCACATAACAACATGAACTGTGATCATAATGTTGATTTTGGTCACATTTGAACATAAAATGTGATCATAATGTTGATGTTGGTCACAAATGAACAAAAACTGTGATCATAATATTGATTTTGGTCATATGGCAACATGCACTGTGATCATAATGTTGATGTTGGTTACCTGAATATATAAACTGTGCTCATAATGTTGATGTTGGTCACATGACAACATGAACTGTGCTCATAATGTTGATGTTGGTCACATGAGAACATAAACTTTGATAATAATATTGATGTTGTTCACAAGACATAATGAGCTGTGATCATAATGTTGATGTTTGTCACATGTGAACATAAACTGTGCTCATACTGTTGATGTTGGTCACATGAAAACATATTAAACTAAGATGATACTGTTGATGTTGGTCACATGACAACATGAACTGTGATCATAATGTTGATTTTGGCCACATGTGAACATAAAATGTGATTATTATGTTGATGATGGTCACATTTAAACATAAACTGTGATCATAATATTGATGTTGGTCATATGGCAACATGCACTGTGCTCATAATGTTGATGTTGGTCACATAAGAATACAAACTGTGATCATGTTGATGTTGGTCACATAACAACATGAACTGTGATCATAATGTTGATGTTTGTCACATGAGAACATAAAATGTTATCATAATGTTGATGTTGGTCACATGAGAACTTAAACTGTGATCATAATGTTGATGTTAGGCACAAAAAATCAGCTTTGATCACAATGTTGATGTTGGTTAAATGAAAAAATCAACTGTGATCATACTATTGATGTTGGTCACATGAGAACATAAACTGTTATCATAATATTGATGTTGGTCAAATGAGAACAAAGACTGTTATTATGTTTATGTTGGTCATATCAGAACACCAATTTAAATCATGATGATGAAGTTGGTCACATAAAGCATAAATGGTAATCAATATGCTTGTGCAGTTTACATGAGCACATAAACTTTAACGCTAATGTTGATGGTGGACTAATAAGAACAAGAACTGTTAAGATGCTGTTGATGGTGGTCTAATGAGAAATTGAACTGTAAAGATGATGTTGACGATGGTCTAATGAGAACATGAACTTAAATGATGATGTTGATTGTGGTCTAATGAGAACATGAACTATAATTAAGATGGTTATGACTATCTGATGAGAACATGAACTGTATCATGGCGTTGATTGTATTCAAATGAGAATGTGGCTGGTATAGAATGACCTAAAAATGACCACCATGCATTGTTTAATAAGACGTTAAATTTGAATATGCAGCAAAAATAGAAATCGAAGTGCTGAAGGCACTGAAGATGTTCGCTATTGCACAATTTAACACGCAATTCATTTTTCAAAATCAATCGCAATTCATCAATTGAAATGAACACACGCCATTAAACTTTATAAAGTGTGTCATAGAGCACGGGTCGAGTTTTGTGTGTACTTTTTATCATCCTTATTATTTCAAAGAAATAACTTAGACAAAATAAAAACAACATGCTTTTTGGACGTTCTGAAAGCATAGAAAGTATGATGAAAATGGTAATGAGAACTTAATATAAAGAAAATTTGCAGTCACCATCATATTAAAGCAATATTTTTTCTAATATCAAATAACTATCTCACAAAAAATATAACTTCATAATGAAAGTTCCGTGTACAAAACTTTAGGTTTTTGACACCATATACAAATTCAAAATATACAATAATCTTCGTATCTTGTATATGGAGGAATAAAAGTATATAAACATTGCTGTTTATGCTTTACTTGTTACCCGAGCAGTTCACACGGTGTCAACAACGCTGATATAAACAACGGTATAGAGCACTAATGCGCTTTTAGGCATAGCTGTCTTACTCAGTTTTCATCATAGTGACTTTTACATAACGCCAACAGACACGCATGAATATTTTCGAATTAAGCTGATTCGAGATACAACCTCTTAATTTTTGCTACATTACTGCGTATGTGCTCAATTCAAAGGATGTAGCACTGTTCAGTGTAAGGAATTCCGGACTTCTCTCTGCATGCTCAAACGACACAAATTGTGGCCCTGTTACAATTACGCGTTACAATCCATCTTGCAGAATATCACTTTCGCCTCCAAGATGAGAAAACAATCATTAGCGAAATAGTATAGTGTCACGATAAGAGAAAATTGTTTAATTATCATACTACAATGTTTGCCGTAATTGGTCAGCACGTCTGGAAATCATTCCTTAATGTGTGGATAGGCTGCCATTATTAACAAGTTTGCTATTTTGAATTCAATTTTGCATCAAAACGCATTGTTCTTAAATGTGGCATTTTCAATCGCAATGAGATTTGTAATGACCCTCGTCATGCGAAAATGGGTCTTATTCCATATGCGCCCATCATATAAATAGCCCACTCAACTATCTCTCCTTCTGGTAAGGAGAAACATAACATATTGAGTGATTTTATAGCGAACAGCATCGCCTATGGCCTGACTGCGCAAAAACACATATTGGGTTTAACAAACGCTTGCCGAAACGCATAAGACCCATTTTCGCATGACGGCGCTATTGACGTGTGATTTAAATGTGTCGAAAGAAAACTGCGTTTAAATCAAATATCAACATACGATATATTTCGATAGTGAAGAAAGATATTCATAACAAGGCATATGAGGACACATATGAAGTGCTCTCCCGTAGTATATTTTTTATCTACTCACCCTAATGTGTGGTTTGACAATGCTAACACACATTTCATGCGGTGAATATGCAACTTACAAGTGAGAAACACAACCAATAGTTTAACTTTTGTTTAATTGTATTTATTTATTTAGAAAAGTAAATTGCAAACTTTATTTCAAAGTCAGCGTATACGCCGACTACATTTTTAAGATATTTATTGTTATAAATATATTTAATATAATATATTTAGTTGTTTTCGGTTTTAGCGATTATAAAGCATTTTCGAGGTTGCCTATAGTATGCCTGTAGTTATTGATGAACTCATATCCAACTGTCTATGTATTGAGAACTGTGAATATAAACAAGCTAAACCTTCTACTAACCTTCTACTATTGCGTTGCTAGCACCCGTAAATACAAAAGATCGCCGCTATCTGTTGAGAACCAAAGAACGTTTTCCAGAAATACCCGCTGTAGTAGCATGAACGAGGTTACGAAACAGGTATTTTTATTATTTTGTTATATTCGGGTTTAGCGATTATGAAACATTTTTCTGTTTTTGTCTATCGTATCGCTGAAGTTATTGTTGAACTTATGTTCAACGTTTTACAAATTGAGAATATTAATAAGGGTTAACGCTTTCCCGAATCTATCAATAGCCTCAATTAACGACCTGTACTACGTCATTGTGGTGTATGTGAGAGCGTAACCTATTGCGTTGTTATCGCCCGTGGACTTTCCTTTGTTTATCGACAGGCGCATCTATCAATAGCCTCATATTATGAATGGACTGAGTAAAAATACTACGTCATGAAGACGCTGCAGAAAGTGGACTATTTTATTCATTCATAGACAATCTCCTCCGCGACACGTACAATACGATCATTGTTTATTGATTCTTTTCTATTAAAGCACCATTCGAAAATATTGCATTTAACACGATATTAATATCATGTTTCCATTTGAGAATGAATATTATTGGAGAACTCAAACCTCTTGCATAAATTATACAACTCTTTCTCGCGCGGATACGCGTAGTTAGCGGGTATTGGGCTCCAAGTAGCTAAGCCGTATAGACCTGAATTTTTGACTAACCACCTTAGACGGTCGCTAAGCGACAATCTTAAAATGAAGCAAAGATGATTTTGACACATACCCTTATTTATTGTATTGGTTGCGATTATATTTGTTAATCCATTTAGACATTTACTAGAAGCGGGAAATTCACATGGAATATATTGACCCACAAAAAATAAAAACAAGCGTTTTGTATCTCGTTAAATCTATGTTACAAGACCACACCTACCATTGAAATTTTGGCTATTGCTTTAACTAACACTGAATTTTGTATGTGATTACTTTATTTTATGAAGTATTTTACGAAATATTCGTTGATTTTGAGTGTTTATGTGGTTTTAAGATTTCACAAACTCTTTATGTGCTTATATTCAGACAAAAAATCAATCTTGGGGTATAAAGTACCTGTGGGTGCTTAGATTTAAAAATAATATTTGTGTATATTGGTTAATCAATAAATAATAATCTTGTTAAAATAACCTTTGACACGGGAACCAATAAACTGAATCTTGGTACATATTGTTATGCTTTTGCAGTTTCTTCTCCATTCATCAAGTTATTGATTTCTATAAGTGTGCTAGTGTTGGAAATATTTATGGTGGCTATTGACAACAATATCCCATTATTTATTTTGCCAACTAATTGATTCAAATGATAATAATGGTGTTGTCCTGTATTGTTATTTGCAAGTATTTTTTTTAAATAAATACTTACGTATGAAAAGTGTAAGTCCTAGTTATTGACTGAAATAATTATGTTGGTAGTGATTTCTTATATTTCTCATGGCTTTCAAAAAATAATTGCCTGTGAGATTGGCAAGACAAACATACTGACTGAAATAATAATGCTGGTGGCACTTTTGTCTTACACATTTCTCATTGCTTGCTGATTCTAAATGCCCATGAGAAGTGAAAGAGCTTCTAATTTGCTGATTTTTTAAAAATTTTGTCTGAAAATATTATGTTTGTTGTGGTTGTGTCTTATATTTGGCATAACCAGCAGATATTGATTGCCTGTAAGAATTGCAAGAATAATTAATTGTCTAAAAAAGACGTTGGTTGTGGTTGTGTCTTATATTTAGCTGGAACAGCTGGTACGTATTTTACAATGAGAATTGCAAGACCAGCAATTTTCTTACATAATGATGTTGGTGGTGGTCGTGTCTTATTTTTTGCTTGACCAGCTGATAGTTAGTGCCCTTAAGAAGCGCAAGACCAAGTAATTGTCTGAAATAAGGGTGTTGGTGGTGGTTGTGTCTTATATTTTGCTTGATCAGCTGATACTTATTGCCCATGAGAAGTGCAAGAACATGTATTTGTCCCTAATAATGATGTTGATGGTGGTCATGTCATACACGAAATGCTTATACTTTGTGCTGAGCCGAGTCAGTAGTCCTGTCGCATATAATTTGCCAGGACTGTACAGTTTGCATAGCTGGTATATCTGGCCTTGTATGGACGCATGCTGGAGTCGCTGTTACTTTGTGAGCTGTAGTTCTGTTACAAGCTGAACTGGCATCGTCCGATAGTAGTTGTAAAATCAGGTAAAATGGAGGGGCAGTGCGAGCTCGACCATCGAGACGTCTTGTTTTAGGCTTGTAATTGCTCTTGCAGACGATATTTGATAGTGATATTTCAGAAAAGTTAATTTTTCGATATAATATGATTATTTATCATTCAAAATGATGTTTTCACTAATTAATATCATAGCCACACGCTAACCACCTGTGGACTTATCAGCAGAAAAAAAAAACTAAAACGATATACTTATTACCTGTACTTGTGGCTAAGAAATTATCTAAGATGGAATGGACATCCATGTATCTTGGCGTCTTCCCAAAAATGTATGGCCTTATACATGGCGGCTGAAAGTAAACCATACACTCCTCTACCTCCACCGCTCGACCCAGCAGGCTTCCAATGTTTCGAAATCGAAGAATAAAAAAACTTGAAAGTCGCTGCTACATGTGCAGTAGACATGTATTCAAAGTATTTGTTAAATGATAAACTAGGCTCAATTCAGGTGACTTATATACATCACTTAGTAACTGTTGTCTATTATAAAATAACTGCATGCGACAAACAACACTTATTTAATTTAGATTTTTTTTTAATTTATTGATCCAAGAGGCATTGTTACACTTAAATATATTTTCCGTGGTAAACATGGTTATTTAAGAAAAAGTAAGTAAATAAGTGATTAAATTATTTTTGTTGAAATAATATTGTTATTGAAAACGATAGTGTTGACATATTATTTAGACCTTTTGATTGTTGCTAAATATTTTCCAGAACAAAAATTTTGGAATTAAATTTTATTTTAATATAAATAATTTATCTATTATTAACTCAATAAGATAAATGTAACTTTTGATTTCATGTAACCAGGGTGCAGGGGTTTTCACACGGGCTGGACACCGTTAACTTAAGAACTATATTTTTGCAAATATATCAAGTTATTGGAACACATATTTTCTTTTACCAAGTTCCTTATTCCTATAGCGAATAAAGGAATACGAAACCGTTCCTTATCAATTTCTTTACATATTTGATATAGCGTTTAAAAAAATAATGCATACAATTCTTAACTAAATCAAATCAAAATAACTCGAATACATTTACTGTATGTATTACGTTACATATTCACGTTTTTCCTCGCGCTTGCTAGGATTTCTTGTTTCAACCGAACCGATAGTACGGTATCTAATTTCAAGCGTAATTATGCGCATCTAACAATATATGCTATGTTTATTGGTGTCTATCGCAACCGTTGTTTATTTTTGGTATTTTCAGTTCATATACACTTATATTTGTTAATGCACGATGTGAATCTTAATTTAGTTTTAGTGCAGATTCGTTCATACGACACACGAACACTAAGTCCGATCTTAATAAAAAGACAGTTCGCTCGGCTTAGAAGGACTGTACAGTCATGTAAAAATCGAATATAATATATATTTTTATGAACAACTGGTAGCTGATGAGTTGCAGATGATTGGTCAGTTACCATATTTAAACTAACTCTTTTGACCTGTTAATTCTTTTCAGCTCAATTCAACGGTGAAAAATGCGCATACTATCACTTTCACATCCACAAAACATAAAGCATATAACATTATTTTATATGTATGTGATATAAAAGTGAAATTTTTTACATTGCAACATGTTTGCTTGTATTGTTAATCCAGTTCCTATTTCGCTGCTGAATAAGGAAAAAAGAACCAGTTCCTTATTCTTAATTTAAACCGAATAAAGAACTTGCATTTTCTTACATAAACATCAATGAAATTGATCCAAAGTTAACAACATATAAATGAACATCATTAAAAATAGGTTGTATAATTAAAATACTGATTGCAATCTACTTAGTTTTTAGTAATGATACTCCAGTTCATTATACAGTTTGAATAAGGAATATGGAACTTGTGCCTTATTTTGCCCCCCCCCCCCCCCTTCGAAGAAGAGGGTGTATATTGTTTTGCACATGTCGGTCGGTCGGACGGACCGTCCGTCCGTCGGTCCGTCCACCAGATGGTTTCCGGATAAAAACTCAAGCATGCTTGAGCCTAGGATCATAAAACTTCATAGGTACATTGATCATGACTGGCAGATGACCCCTATTGATTTTCAGGTCACTTGGTCAAAGGTCAAGATCACAGTGACTCGAAACAGTAAAATGGTTTCCGGATGATAACTCAAGAATGCTTACGCCTAGGATCATGAAACTTCATAGGTACATTGATAATGACTGACAGGTGACCCCTATTGATTTTCAGGTCACTAGGTCAAATGTCAAGGTCACAGTGACTCGAAATAGTAAAATGATTTCCGGATGATGACTCAAAAATGCTTACGCCTAGGATCATGAAACTTCATAGATACATTGATCATGACTGGCAGATGACCCCTATTAATTTTCAGGTCATTAGGTCAAAGGTCAAGGCCACAGTGACACGAAACAGTAAAATGATTTCCTGATAGTAAAATGGTTTCCGGATAATAACTCAAGAATAATTAGGCCTAAGATCATGAAACTTCATAAGTACATTGATCACGACTGGCAGATAACCCTTTTGATTTTCATGTCACTACGTCAAAGGTCAAGGTCACAATGACAAAAAACGTATTCACACAATGGCTGCCCCTACAACTGACAGCCCATATGGGTGGCATGCATGTTTTACAAACAGCCCTTGTTACTTATTCAAATCGAATAAGGAACTGGCTTGTTCTTTCTATTAATTATAAATCACAATGAACCAAACGTGACGAATGAATCAACGAAAATTATTGTAAATGTAGCACAGTTATACAAATATTAATTACACTAATTTACAGTACATTTCTACATTGTTGTATTTGAATATAACATAGTTTCTTTTTCGGTTTTAATAAGGAATAGATTATTCAAATCGAATAAGGAACTGGCATTTTTTACTTAAGAAACAAAGTAATATGAATAAAGAGACACATATGTCAAGGAAAATCACTGTAAATGTAGTTTGTTTATAAAAGTATGCATTTATTACAGTACATTTCTTCTAAGTTCACTTTTGTAATGATAACCCAGTGCCTGTTTCGCGGCTGAATGAGGAAAACGTAACCAGTTGCACTATCTGAAAATATGACTTATAACCACCGAGAACAGTGCCATTGTATCGGTTCCCACCACTTATCATTAAATATAATGTAGTAGAGATGTACTGCAATTAACGTTTTTGATACCCAACCTACATTTACACTGATTTTCATTGATTTATTGGTGTCTTTGGTCAATTTTAATATTTTGTTTAGTATGAAAATTCCAATTCCTTATTCTATTTGAATAAGGAATAAGAAACCAGTTCCTTATTCATTTTTTCAATCCGAATAAGGAACTGGGTTAAATGAAACTTAATAGAGAATCTCATATGTACTGCAATAATGTTATTGGTACCCAATCTAAATTAACAATGATTTTCATTGATTTATCGGTCTCTTTGGTTCATTTTAATTGTTTATTTTGTATGAAAATGCCAGTTCCTCATTCGATTAGAATAAGAAATAAGGAACCAGTTTCTTATTCATTTTTCAATCTGAATAAGGAGCTAGGTTATCATTAACTGAAACTTAGTAGAGATGTACTGCAATTATTGTTTTTGATAGCTAACCTAGATTTACATTTTTTTTATTGATTTATTGGTCTCTTTGGTTTATTTTAAGAGTTTGTTTAGTATGAAAGATCAGTTCCGTATTCGATTTGAATAACGAATAAGGAATCAGTTGATTATTTCTTATTCACACTGAATAAGGAACTGTGTTATTATTTATAAAGCTAGGTAGAAATATATTGCAATACATATTGTTTTAGGTTCGAAACTTCATATACCATGATTTTGATTGACTTTGAGTATTCTTTGGTTAATTATCATTTTTGTCCGAGTAAGGCATTTCGTCTTGATAATACTTGTTTTCAGCGTGTATCGTCAAATAGAATATACAAAGAAATGTGACAGAAAACGTCCATATAACATAATCACGCTTAAATAACACACACATAATCTAAAATATAACATACCCGAAAGTAATCGTCCGAAATACAAGCTTCCGAATAAGGAGCTTACTTTACACCCAATTCCTTATTCAGAGGCCATAATTTCGGATACTTAAATTCGGATCATTCTCGCATAACACAGCATTATATTCGTTATTATTGGCGATGTTTAAGGTAAGATTTGTTATTTATATCTCTGGTACAGTTCTTACCCTGAACTTTGGTCAAGACTATATGGTAGCTGAAAACTGAACATGTTTAAGATATCTCATTCCGTTTTCATACGAAAACAGTTATCGGAAAGTCCTGGAAACCGCGGTGTTTTGGGAACATTAGCACAGATAGGCTACCCGTGCGTTACGAGGTGAACAGGAAGGCGTGGATGCTCAATCCCCTGATGGAAGACTGGTTGAGGACGCTCGATCGGAAGATGCGTGCCCAAAAATGGCAAGAAAGATCCTCATTCTGCTTGACCAGAGGCGTATCCAGAAATTTTTCAGAGGGGGGGGGGGGGGGGGCTTAACTGGGGAGGGTGCGTGGGGGTGTCCCCTACCGTTGTCGATTTTTTTAAAATGACACCTTTAAATAATGCAATTTCCTGCTATCTAATCAGCATTTTGCATGATTAAAGTGCATATAAAACAAACAAGAACTTCAGACATCAAGTGTGACAGACAGACACACAGGGGTAAATCAAATGTCTCTCAAATTATAAAGTGGTCTTTAATCTTTATGACCAGAACTTTTTTAACAGTGTTAGAAGGGTGGACCTCCTATTTCACCTTGTTGAATATACTACTAGGTCACCCTGTTGGATGGGTGGATATTTAGCAAACTTGGTTGTAATCATATTATGTTTACCTTGTTGAGTTTCGTGGTTCTAAAACTGTCAAATAAGGCAAAGTCATTAATAAACTTTGTTACAAATTATCAAAAATAACATTTTAAGCAACACTCTTTATTTCAAGTTCTATCACATGTTATGTCATTTTGTAACACTATTCAACAAATGTCTACAACTCAGACATGATGTCAGGAAGATCTATCCGATTAGGATGCTTCCGAGCAAACTCTCTTACAACATTTCAAATGTTAATGTCCATGTCCCTGTGAATAGAAAGCAGGCACAAATCGGACAACCTGTCCTGACCCATTGAAGATCTTGGTTTTGTCTTTACAAGTCCTAGGGCACTGATACTCCTTACACACTCGCATGATGTGACAGGGAACACACATGAGATGGACAAAACAATGCAAATGTTGGGGTACAGCTGGGAATCACACTGTTCAACAGCGCCATGAAGGGTAGTAGGTGGGTTGGTTACACCTTTCCAACTAGCCAGACATAATGCAACTCAGCAGGCAGGAACTGAGGGGAAGGGAGATCAAGCCTTGACAACGATCCGGTCCATCCACATATCACGTTCACCAACGTAAAGCTGCAATTCTTCCCCGCCAACACAACATCGCTGTTGCTGCCGATGGATGCTGGAATCATCCAGACACTTAAGCTGAAATATCGAAAACGTCAGCTCCAACACGTCCTAGTGGATATAGAGAAGATGCCATACAAGCTTGGTCCAGAGATCCTTCGTGACATTACAATCTTGGAGGCAATCTATTTGATTGCTGCAGCTCGGATGGAAATAAAAGAGGAAACCATGGTTTAGTGTTTCCGGAAGTGCGGATTTAGTCCAGAAATCACCAGCACTTCAAATGCTGTACCTTCGCCCAAAATTAGGGACACACATATTTAGGACGACCCTGAAGACGATATTCCGCTCGCGTTGCTGCGTGTTTCGCGAGATCTGTTTGATGAAGACATTGTGGATCTGACGGTGTTGATAAGGACCAGGCAATTTATGAGACCAGCATCACGGACTGGGAGAGGCCTGCGATGGAAATTAAAGACGAACTTTAACCCACACATCCGGATGCGGAAACCGATGAGGACCGTCAGCGAAGTCAGCGAAACGTGCCAGTACATCGATCACATAAAAACGTTGCTTGGTCCAAGAACAACCAGGTGATGCTTCGCTCCATCATGAAATTTTAAGACGAATTCTTTACGCATCGGGTCAAGTGTGATAGTATTCCAAGAAGATTAGCGAGTTTTTTTAGCGTGGAGTGGATTGTTTTGATTGTTGCGAGCAATAATAGTTGTGTGTGTTCTGAAGTTTTTAACGTGATAAGTTATCTTGTTTTTTGTGCATGATGTGCTATGTTGTTTTATTTTATAAAGAATAATTTAATGTTTGTATTTTGTATGAGGTTGATGAATTAAAATGCTGTATGTGTGATGTTTGCGTACACAGCGTCAACTGGGTCATGCGAGTTGTGTATCGTGTTATTTCTTAAAAGTTGACCCAGTATTTGTAAAAATATTGCAAGACGTATACATTTCCAGAAAGGAAATTCATTTCTGCGTTGAATAAGACCAAGATCGTGAAAATCGCTGCACAATTGACGAAGATATGGCTGTTCAAAGCGATGCACCCCGTTTTGGGGTGATTTTGAGTTGCATACCGTGTTATATATATATATTTGATAGTGAATTTTATTTTTCAGAAAAGTTAATTTTTCGTTATAATATGATTATTTATCATTCAAAATGATGTTTTCACTAATTAATATCATAGCAACACGCTAACCACCTGTGTTTGCGTACGAATAAATTTTAACAAAATATGTGCGTCTTTTTCATTGAATGAGAACGGTACTATTACACCGTACTATCCGTTTATGACAGCGAATCCGCTTTTTAGACTTGTTCGGACGTAACGTTAATGGTACGTGATTCTGAACTCAATTGTTAAACTAAGTAAAAAAAGAACAATTTAAAACCCAGTTTTTGCTTCAAAACCCATTATTCTATATCACACGGGATACGAATGTGCAGTGGTTTCAATACAGAATTATGCATAGAACCATAGGAACGAAGTTCTTCTTACTTAAAATTGGCTATGTCACCTCACCCAACTGCACTTTTTGTCAAACTGAATGTGAAACTATTCAACATTTATTTTGGGAATGTAAGCTTGGCAATAAATTATTAGCAGAACTGTTTTCTGACTGTAATCATTTTTCGAACTGTCCAAATATGCCCTCTTTGGGACATTCAAATACTTATTGACCCTTAAACCTTATATTTATTTTGATAAAATTGTATTTTTAAATTAGAATAGCAATATGAACAAAACTCAACACACATTTAAAGCTACAAAATCATACCTGTCCCTACATTACCTTGTACTAAATTAATTTTTTTTAATGATTTGAGGCAAAGTGAAGAATGGTAACTATTGTCAAGACTTGTTCAGTCGTTAAGAAAAGAACTCATGTTTTCTCAAATATTCCTTTAACAACTGCAGTTAATATTTCCACCACTCCTTCAGTAGCTGTGAACATCGACAGAAGAATTCATGTATTGTCAAATATTTATTTAGCAAACATTTTTATATTAACATTTAAAAGCCATTGGTGGTCACATGGATATGATGTGTTACAATATGCATACACGTATATTGATTGTAAACTCTGTACGGCTTGGAGTGGGATGCCCTCGACCCACTCACTCCTATTCACGAGGTAAATAAAATGTATTGAACGGAAAAATAATAACGAAAACATGCCGACAAAAAAAAAACACTAGTGAACGATGCGAATCCTCATTCGCATGACGCAGATCCAGTTTTGATTGAGGCGAATAAACTACGCTTTGAAATTATGAACGCTGCACACGCGAACAGGGGTCAGACAGGAAAGATACCAGCCGACACGCAAGTACAGGTAATAATATAACATTTAAAGTTATAAGTATGTTATATATTCCAATATCAGTAGTACATCATAACCATTACAACTCAAACAAGTATGACCTATATGCACGTCGATATAATACGTAAAAGCATGTACTCAGTTAAATGAATCTGTACAAACAGACTTGATGAATTTGCAAATTAATGAAAACACAACTTACAAATTACAGGTCCGAGCAGCAGTAGGCAAGACAGAGACATTGGAGCGTGCCATCAGACGTGCGAAGCGTAGTACCGTTCCTGCCGAGCCTCTGTCCACGAACACCATCCCGTACCCACTGCCGGAACCATACATAACCACCACCACCACAAAGGGCAGTGCGCCGTCATCCGGCTCAAAATACATAGGAAAACATTATAACTAACCATTAGATCATAACAGAGTTGTGTCTAGAACATATTTATAAAAATACATACGAGTTGTGTTAGTATAGGAATGTAGATTATTAAGTTATTGATATTTTTAGATCTTTAAATTGTTGTGGTTAGAACAAATCTACAAATAGGAAAACACATACACAAACAACAACTACACCAACACAAACAAATAAGATGCTGTGTTAATATGTCTAAAGTATTTGGTTTAGTTATTTATAATTGTCCATAGATGGTACACATATATACATAACTTTTTAAAAATAGCTTCATCATGAGGGCTCATTAAGTTATAAAAATATATCGATGAATGGCCTGAATAATAACATCCATGAAAATTTAATCCTATTTCATTTCATTTGGTACACCTAAAGAAAGCATGGTATTCGTAATCCAGATATCGAACTTCATTTGTAGAACAATCATTACATATTATGTTCTCTTTTTGTACAAAATTGCATCTTTCAAGTTCGATTTGTAATTTGTGGTTTGAGGTCAAAAGCGCAAACTTATATTTTTTGTGTAAAATCAATTGATAACTACTTTTCTGTGTTAATGGGGCCTTTACACAAATTTTGGCAGATATTGAAGTTTGTCATTAAATGCTTTATATTGATAAATGTAAACAGTGGATCTAAAAAGCTCCAGTAAAAAAACAAGAGTAAAATTAAAGAAAAATATAAGTAACTCTTTACTGGGCTCGAACCACTGACCCCTGGTGTAAAAGTCTACCGCTTAGACCAATCGGCCATCAGTGCTCATACACTCAGTCAAGTATTTTACACTTTATATAAGCAATTCTCGAAGTGACCCAAAATATAACGACAACAACAGAACTCTCCAAATTGTTCAATCGTTTCGCGTTGCAACGCTTGATGATTTTCAGGTTTTTAAATCGTCAAAAGATGCATATAATTGATATTTTAGAGCATGGTAAATGTTTAGTATTACTGTTTCCTCACAAATATCATAACTTCAACGAAAATTTGCAAATCTAAAACATTTTTTATAATTTTGTCAATTTACCAAAACGTGAAAAGGTCTCTTTAAGTAGGCTGTTGTAATGTTTATAATGATGACATTGACTCGAGTTTGAAGTGTCGTCGTGCCATTTTTGCGTGCAACAACCAATTAAGCGTTGCTTAAAGGGATCTTTTCACGCTTTGGTAAATTGACAAAATTGAAAAAAGTTGTTTCAGATTCGCAAATTTTCGTTTTAGTCATGATATTTGTGAGGAAACAGTAATATTGAACATTTACCAAGGTCTAATAGAGCCATTATATGCATCTTTTGACGATTTTAAAACCTAAAAATTATAAAGCGTTGCAACGCGAAACGATTGAATAATTTGGAGAGTTCTGTTTTTGTCGTTAAATTTTGTGAAACTACGAAGACTGCTTATATAAGGTATAAAATACGTTGAGCATGTGTACTCGGCGGAATAGCTCAGTAGGCTCAGTAGGCTAGGTTTACTTCAGGACTCTGGCAGGACTCCAGGGGTCACTGGATCAAAACCTGGTCCGGGCAATGTTCTTTTCCTTTTTTAAATTTTATTCTTGATTTTTTACTGGAGCTTTTACGATCCAATGTTTACATTTATCGATATAAAGCATTTAATGAATAAGTTAAATAAATGCCAAAATCTGTGAAAAGGCCCCTTTAAAATATTACATTAAAAAGTCCTGCGAGTGCTTGTGGACATTCTGGAGCAAGAAAGAAGGAAAGAGCGAAAAATCAACACTAGAGGTCCAGGTAACATCAACTGTGTGAGTGAATGATAGAAGGCTGAACACAAGCCTGCTACAAGAAGCAAGACACACTGGGGATGAAGGTCGATATCCAACAGAACCTCGTATCCCCAGATGTTGTTCAAACAAACCTACGCATTGACAAAGTCTTCTGGTCAACAGCTCCAGAGAAGATGATAATCCTGCAACTGACTTTCCCTTGGGAAGAAAGAACTAATGACGCAAATGAAAGGAAGCGGCAAAAGTACCAAGAACTGACAGATATGTGCAGGTAGACAGGGTACACCCCTGGATCTTCCCTGAAGCAGTTGGATGGACACCCCGTGTGGAAAGCGCTTGGAGCTTTGGTCATCAACGACAGGGCTAGGGAAAGCTCTGTACGGGCCCTTGGTAAGGCGGCAGAGAGCGCGGCCAGTTGGCTCTGACTACGACGCAATGAAACAGCCTAGAAGCCATCACAGACGAGCAGTGCTTGATCAACACTGCAGCCCCACCATCAAGAGGGTGTTCCGAGATTAAGGGCGAAACACTTAATGCCTGATGGGAACTCCGCTGAAGACGTCTGTGTTACGCAGTAACCACTGTATCACTCAAAATGTTTGTATTATTAACAAATTGACTTATCCAAGCATAACCGAATCCGTATGGTAACAATATTTTTTTTATTTTCGATGCCCAGCAGTTTCGCCCAGCATAATCTAGTGATTTACACAATAAATAGCAATTCCTCGGATAACGATGCGCTGACATTTGGAAAAGGTTACACCAATAACTAATATAATTAGTAAAATATTGTACACACAATGGATGTCTTCCACATTCTCCCAACACAATACAATTATTTGTGTTTGTATTAAACTTCATGATTTTTGTTTTTACAAAATTGCTCCACCATTACGGAATACATGATATCGGTTTTATTGAGAATTACTTCCATCTCCGTGACTTGATAGAATAACTGAAATAAATAAATTAATTCTTGTTATATTTGTTTTGTTTCCGCTAAATTTGCAATATCGTCAGCGAACATCAAACAAACGATGTCGGGAATATGAAAGGTTACAAAAATACTCAATACAGTTTTCACGAAGAAAGTAGACAACTCGTCAATAAAGAGGGCATTTATTGTCGAACTTTTCTCTCCTTGTCTGGTGCCGATGTTACAAGAGAACCTATTGCTAACGGCGTGCTCAACGGATTGCGTTTTATAATAATATGAGCAGTTAAATTTCTTTTGCTTAACGCAGGATTTTAAATTCGTATACATAGCTTTAAGAACATTCAGAAATTTACCATGTAAGCCTTTCATTTCATGACATTTAAACAATTTAAAATGGTTTATGGAATCTAAAGCTTTTTTAAATCGACATGCAAACAATTAATCTGCCTTTCTTTTTCGATAAATTGTTTGTATTATAGCATGGAGCCAAAAATGTTGTCAATGTCGAGTACCCGCGTCTGAAGCCAGCTTGCGATTCGTCGATTTTATTATTGTTCTCGGCCAAAGAGTATAAACGAGCATTACTTATTTCAGAAAATACTCTGTACATCGTGTTAGTAACAAAAATGCCTTTGTAATTTCCAGGGTCATTAGTTGTTCCCGACTAATAAATTTGACATATAACCCTGGTCCCCCTAATCTGGAAAATTACTTAAATCGATTTTTTTAAGAGTTACATGGATACAGTGCAATTTCGTTCGAGGTAAACTGATAAAATTCCGCGGGAATACCCTCAACACCACATCATTTGTTGTTTGTCAATTTGGACAATGTCCGTTCGACTTCTTGTACGGTAAATGGTTAATAAAGTCCGTATGCTGATACATCAATAAATTCTGTATTTACAGAATTTTCAATTTCGACAGCATTTGTATCATAGAGAAGAAACTGAAATGTTTATACCATTCATCAGCCGTAATATTTCAACGTTAACATGGTTTAATATTAGTAGGTTTGAATTTCCCCAAGAACATAGACGCGACTATAAGCTCCAGCGACCGCACCAAAAATGTCTGCGAAAGCTGGAATAATGGTTTTCGGCAGCTCGTCGACCACGACAACACGTAGCTGTGGGTTTTGATAGGCGGCCTTCAGAAAGACAACGTGTTGGTAACGAGAGCGCCGATGGCGCTGAAAGCATAGTTGCAAGATACAGGGAAGTTGCTGCTGAAGTAAATGTTTAGGTCAAAATATACTAAATAGTTTCCTTATATGTTTCGATGTAAACGCGACAACTTTGAGCGAAAATAAATACAACATTTTGCACATAGAGACCCCCATAACCATACCTTTTCTTGACGGGCATTTTTAGCTGAATCGATTTAAGCAATAAAAAAGATTTGTCATGTTCAAACCAAAAACAAATTCGACTCAAATCAAAATCGACTGTTTTTGCGCCTTTTTCGGCCGTTTTCTAGTGGATTGTAACCTTTTGCAGTGCCATTTTTTACTTTAATCTCCAACTTTATCCTATTTCAGGGATTAAGTAGTGAACCCCTATGCTTACCCTATCAATATCTCCAAACGATAAAACGAGAACAAAGTGTATAACATGCCTTCGAGGAAAATATGATGATTTGTTTAGAAAGTACAGCCCTTCATGACTCGATTATTTAGTATATTGTAGCCTTAACGATTGCTGACATCACGAGTCGCCCCCCTTGTTAACAAAATGCTCTATTTTTAGAAACGGGAATTCCAAATAGTGACGAATGTGAATGGTTACAAAATGACATAACTATGAAAATAAATACGTAGAATTACATTATTTCACGCATACCATTATGCAACCATCCGTTTTCTTTTCCGACTTGATACATTTACAGCTTTCCATTTAATATTTTACAGACACAGCACTCGTCCAGAATTCGCGCGAATCCATTAAATCCGATGCCACATTTAAACCGTTAACTCTACTCGTAACGTAAATTTCTGGCTCAAAGTAAATCATTTTAACTTCAATTAACACATCTCTATTACTTTTAAACTCTACTTCATCAAATCCATAGAAAGGCACGTCAGAATCCATGTCATAAATCAGAAAACATTCATCGTACTCCGCCATTTTTTACACATTTTCAAAGAATAAAAGTGCTTTATGCCCCACTTCCTGCTGAGAATATGTTTTAATTTCTATTTATAATTAACCGATGAAATGTTACATATACTTTAACCAGGGCCTTATTAATTCAGTTATGTAAACATTTGACCTCTCACAGAACAGTAAACGAAGGAAATAGAAATTGGGATCCCATATAAATTAGGTGTGAGGTCACTATCAACAAGAACAGAATTGTTTTACGAACGAAATTTGTTTTAGGTTATAAGAAGATTTTTTGACATAAAACGGTCTTAGAAAAATTCACTAAAAACGGTGTCAGCAATATTCTTGGAAGAAAACGTTAGAAAAACGTTTCCCCCAAAAAAATTGTAAGAATTACCATATGCTAAATTAAATAGATATTTCGTCTGATTTTTGATCAAGTAAGGCTTCATAATGGACAACCGATGTATGTGGATTTTTGAAATGTGGTATATACCATAAGCATAGGTGCAAGCACCTATGCTAAAAACATATGTCTTCAGACTTAGCAAGGGCGAGTCGGTGTAGGAATGAATTAGAAAGAAAACGGTGAGCCACCAACATACATTTAAAATTTTGTGAGATCAGTATGCGGCTGGAACCATGTCGATGGTGGAGTTTCTTCAGAGTGATGGGCACCGAATTCGTCTTGGGAACTAGGATGTGTTGCGAATAATCATTATTTACTCGTATACATACATCTGTGTGTAAGATTGGGTTTCTTTTCGTTTTTATGTGATTTCTTTTGCATATTTTACTGTGTATCTATGTATTTATATATGTTTATTTGCTCATTTCCTTTCCTTTCTGTACATTCGTGAGCATAATATCACAAATACAAGTTATATAATGAACAACATTTCATCTTTGCATGCGGTTTGTATTTTGTATTCTATAGGCAAAATTAGCGCCTATTACAATAAATATAATTTAGGAACGAATGTCCCTGATAGGAATAATGTAGGAAAAAATGTCTGGGTCGTCCATATAACGTAGGAACGACTGTCCGGTTTGTTAAAATAATTAGGAGCGACTGTCTGGGTTGTCAAAACAACGTAGAGGTGAACATCCGCATTGTCACATTAGCCTAGGAACGATTGTACGTGGGGCGATTGTCCGGAAATCGACAGTTATACTTGTATACTATTTTTGTAATGGATCTACAAATACTGATTCAATTAAGTTGTTTCTGTACTGTATTGACTGTGTTTTCCTATATGCATAATAAAGCCATTATACTATTTTGAGTTTGATTATGTATTTTTCAAACTTTAAGGATGTGTGTCAAAATCAATCAAATTGTCTCTTTATACATTTTTTTTATATATTTCAAATGAATACTTAAAAAACATGTAATCAGTTGAATACAAAAGATGAATACAAACTTTATATGAGCTTCATTATTTTTCAATAACTTACAACAATTGCCTCTTGGACTTGACTTTTTCCTGTAATAAAAAAATACTAGAGCATTAAATACAGTTTAAAAATACATCAAAGACGAACTAGTTTTGATTACATATTGTTTTCTTGTAAAAATGTGTGTAAATTGTTATTAATGTAAATTTGTAGCAAGTCCTCAAAACAAAGGTAGAATGTGGTACTATTATAATACCCTTTTCTAATAATTGTTATTAATGTAAATTTGTAGCATGTCCTAAAATCATAGGTAGAATGTGTTACTTTTATAATACCCTTTTTTCATAATTGTTTTTAAACAAGTAAGTCTGATTTTTAACCTTTTATATGTATAAATGTTGCGCTTAATAATTATTCACTTTTAAAATAGAGATCTTTGATTATACCACTAAACTGTATGCTTGTTTTGCAGCATGACCATAATTAAAAAAGCTTTAGTATTACGTTTTATTTGTAAACAAATGGTTATTTTACACTACAAATTTAAACAAGGATTGCTTAATATAAAGACAAAAATATGCGTGCATGACTTGACATAAAATAGTAACTTGTACAAGGAAAAGAAAAAAACAATCACTTATAGTGATGTTATGGAGAAGTGGTTTATATACGAAAGGTATAGAGATATCAATTTCACTCGGGTTCGTTTGTAAGAAATACAACAAATATGTCGATTCTTACTATGTTATCTTACAATAACTTAACATATACAGTGCCATTTAAAGCGATAATAACACATTTATATTAAAATACTAATAAAGACTTAGCATAATTCATACCCGTACTAACACTAACTTATTATTATTGTTATTTTTATTATTATCAGCAGAGGTGTCAATGTTCAGGATTATTCCTGAAATCAGGATTTTGGCCCTCAAGGGCCAATTAAGATATTGATATAAATCTGAGGATTTTTTTCTGGAATTTTAAGATTATCGTCACAAATGTCATCTTAAAGACAATTGTTTTTACTTTGACATATTGTTTACAAAGTTATAAACAATAGTTAACAAAGTTACATGAATTATTAACTCTTTTTTGCTCTGGCCCCCAAACGATAGGCTTATTTTCAGGATTTTAGATTTTGGCCAATTGACACCCCTGTATCAGTTATTTGGAAGTTTATCACTGATGGATGAATTTTTGCAAACTGTCTACTAGTCCTGAGTAAACAGCCTCGTTCTGGAAATCTGCGAGTCACGTGACTTCGCGATATTATCAATTTTGGCTTATTGTGAAAAGGGTCTACTCAGAAGCAAGCTTCTCATCCATACAGAAAATATACCGGGTTTTATTTGCTCGCTGGTGCCATTCACTTGAGCTCGCTGTCCCAGGTGACTGTGTCGTTCATCGTTTTCGTGGAAACTAATATGTCTGCCGCGCAAACAAAAAAGAAATATTAATTTGCCACGCATCGCGTTTCCTCGAAAGGTTTATACTTCGGCTATTTGCGGTACACTGATTGCTACGAAAGTCGACGTGGGAGCACGCGACGGGCACACGTTGCCGTCACCTGCTTCAAAGGTTAATGACAATCTGGACAACGAGATGTTTCAACCCATCACACTTTGTTGAGACAATATCAGTGGATTTTATGAGAGTTTAATTACAAAAGTTAAATAACATGTTACTTGATTTGTGTATTTCTTAAAATGGACGATGGCCTTTCTTAGGTTGGGAAAAAGCATCGCATTAAGATATGATGACGATATTTAATTTTATCAAATAAAAAAACAATTGAATTTCAGATATGTGTGCAAGATGTATCACGATGAATCTCTTGAAACACAGCGCACACCTTAGAATATGATATGACCATGTTACAATTATTTGCCTCATCTACGAATATTTACCCTTTCAAGAATACAGAGACAAACGGACACAAGCGCATAAAAATGTCGTAGCTAACATGTATCTTCACATTTTAGAGCGCAAAATACCGTCTTTCATTCTGAACAAAACATTTACTAGTAGCCCGCGAGGCACAACATTCCCTGGGGTTTAGGACAATTATTGAAAGTAGTTTCTTATGCATGACCATTGTCACTATTTATTTATTATTTATTGAACTTCATTGATTAACTGTACCGATGACAACAACACGGCCGCTTATCTCCGGCACAGGTGGTTAGCGTGTTGCTATGATATTAATTAGTGAAAACATAATTTTGAATGATAAATAATCATATTATAACGAAAAATTAACTTTAACTTGATAGTGATTTTTTTTCATAAAATTTAATCTTTCGTTATAATATGATTATTTATCATTCAGAATGATGTTTTCACTAATTAATATCATAGCCACACGCTAACCACCTCTGATCTCCGGCGCCACCCCGTTGTGGAGATGCACTTATAAACGAGCCAATAATACTTCCGAGAAGGCTCTAAAAGTGGACGATTGTTCAACATACTAATACATCGCATTATTACAAGAAAAAAATCGGACAATCCTGTATAATTACAAACAGATAAATGCATCCTCAAATGTACAGAATAATATAATCACGACCTATTTGGAAACGAGAGGAGCTATATCAGTTGTGAAGTGGTGGAATTTGAACTAGCGGAACAACTTCCGCGCAGAGATTTGACTGGAACCAGCATAGAACGATAAAATCCTTGCCGTTTTAACCATCCACGTAATGATAACCGAGCCACGTGGTACAATAATTTTGTTATTTTATACTCTTGTTTTAAATTAGGCAATTTATTTCTTTATCACGAACCTTTAGAAACGTAAGCACTATTTTCAGAATATAAAAGAAAACTATACTACTTTTCATAATATACCGGTAACACTTTAAAAAATCCTTCCAGATCTGGACGGATTTTCTTGTGATGGCAGAGATAGTATGTTGATTTCATAACGTATTTCTTGTAACGCGATACTCCTCTTGTTTTCTATAGAGAATCACGGAAATAGGTGAAGTTTATTCTGCAATATTTTTGCACGGAGCTTAATACTTTGAATTTTGTTGGAAATTGAACAAACCGTTATAAACATACTTTCAAGTTGTGTTTTACTAAATATAACAATAAAACAAAGTAGTTAATTATATCATATATATTTCCATAGAACATAAACGTTATCAAAATAAAGAATCGACAAAAATGATGTCGTATTGAATTGATTGTATTCACTGATCGCTCGCTTCGCAATCGTGGTTTAATTCCTACGCATCTAACCATGGATTCTCCGACAACCAGCTATGCTAAATAAACAAAGTCGTACAGAAAATTCGTTCGTAAGCTCGTCAAAGATATTTATGGAAATAAATACAACAACAATGTTCTCCTGTGCGTTTGTATATAAGAGTGATACATCGTTTATCAAAGTACGTAACGTCTAATGCAATTCAAGATTGACATCGAGCCAAGCAGCCAAACATTAATTGCCAGCGCATGACTAATACGGTACGTCCATTTGATATGCATCATACACGAAAGACATCGCGAGGGGTAATACAACGGCGTTTATTGGAATAATGAGAATAAGAAAATGTAGTTAGCGTACACAAAGCAGAACCGATCGTCTGAAGTAAAGAGGTCCCCCGGGCTCAGTAAAAGTATTATGTGTTAGAGTGATCACCATTTGGGCATAACCACAAATTATACTTGCCAATTTAACAAAGGTCATGCACTGTTTCTTTTGTGTTCAATATCATTTTCTTGATTTCAGCACACAGAGGGAAGAAGTAAAATTCTACGAAAGGTTGAGGGCATTTTTCAACAAAATACAGTCGTCTTTCTTTACTCGAGCCGCGTACAATATTTAGCAATGGGCAATATCAATCTCTTGCACGACGGTTACATTACATTCACCTCTGTGTTGGGCTCAGAACGGACTATAGTTATGAAAGCGTCTCATTCATGTCATGATCATTCCAAGCGTTCATCATTGAGGCAACAGTATACTAACGATCTCTTGCACGACGGTTACATTGCATTCACTGCATTAAAGAAAACCATCTCATTCCATGATATCTTATATCAGTCTTAATTAATTATTATAAAATTGATATGTTTTTTTGATGTTAAGAAACCAACACACATACACACGTCGAAGCAATTCCTAACGTCACTCAATAAACATTATGTTCAATTGTGTAAAGTGCGTGGAATGATTCCATCTGCGTAAATGGGCAATAAAATAGTTCCAAAGAGTGTCATTAAAACTCGCAAGTTTTTGCACGATTTATCGTACATTTAAAAGTCATATTTCTTAATTTAATGCATGCGATCTTAAATATCCAATCAAATGTACATTGAATGCGTTTGTTCGGTTTTAGCTATTTTATAGACAAAATGGCGTGCTGAGCCTTTCGCAGAGTTGTATGTGAGAGCAAGGAACGACAACTCTGCGTGGAGATTGGGACAATATATTTGCGAGCAGAATGTTTTGCACGTTACAAGCCAGTATACAGATAAGTTTTGCGACTACAGTGTTGCTCTGGCCGTTGGTAGCTAGTACCACCTTTGATGGCATCTACGGAGCCAGGATCAAGCTTGATTCAAGCGAAGCAAAACTAGCCGGTTATTCCTATGTATTAGAATATTTTCCATGTATACGAAGAACTGCGTCTCTTATTATTCACCATGTTCTCGCGAGACTCTTTGCACTTCTCTTACTAATTCGTCATCAGTATCTTGGCAATAGAGTTCTTGTCTGCACTGGATCACATTGCAATAAAGGCTGAACTATTGTATGGAAATCGCATTTTTTTTTTAAATTAATCTTTATGTCCTATAAGTTTTTATTATAGTCACGAAAGTTTACATCCTGCATACACAAAATGGCCAGCAAGAGTTCCTCAAGTGGAAGAGTGTAGCAGTTATTAAAATAATCAAATATGACTTAAACGAAGACTAGCACTACCGGATATAACATGGCATTTATCGAATAAGATCCTTATTTCAAGATAACATGTTAATCTTAATATTTATTGTTATTTCTTTTAAATCTTAAACCAAACAATGTGGTGTGTGTTTATTTATTTTATTAAATTAATGATGTGTTTTGTTGTTGTTTTTATCGAATCGCATGGGATATGCCATCAAAAAGGTAATTGTTGACATTTGTAAGATGCCCAAACTTGATATTTCAATTCCTAATTGTGTTTCCCTTCAGGCACTGGAAATCAACCCGCACAGGGACGCCTACAAATGCGCCCAACATTACTGTCCAGGCACTGGAAATCCAACCGCACAGTGACGCCTACAAATGCGCCCTACATTACTGTTCAGGCACTGGAAATCCACCCACACAGTGACGCCTACAAATGCGCCCTACATTACTGTTCAGGCACTGGAAATCCACCCGCACAGTGACGCCTACAAATGCGCCCTACATTACTGTACGGTTTACTACAAAATACTGAAGTTCATCAGGGATGGTCTCAAACGCATTGAAAAGATAAAGCCGAGCTACTCTAATATCTTTGCTTGGGCATAGCGAGCGAGCTGTGTGATAGCTTCAGTGTGTTCCAGACGCATGGAAAACACTGGATATTCCCCATACAGATACGATGCTACATTCTTCCGAAGTTTAATCGAGATTGGCCCATGGAATCTAACATTATAACATTAGCCGAAAACCACCTGTTTGACACCGCTCGAGAGCCCGACCAAATACTTAGTACCCATTCTAATAACAAAGATGTTCAACCTCAATTATCACGATATCCATGAAGTATCCGCAATATAAAGATGCACTTGAATTTTATAAACAAGACCAACACAACTCGATATGTAAAAGTTATATTAATGTAACATGCGTAACTTTTATTTGCAAGATATATTCTTAACGCTGCTACGTCACGAATTAGGAAAATGAAAAAGTAGAATATTGGTTCGAATTCATGAAAACAAGTTATTATATACTAGTAATTGACATGGTTGTAATGACATTTGAGACACAGTATTAATGTTTAAACACAGATTAAGCTATTTAAATGTACCGGTATTCTTTTATGATATTTTTAAGGCGGGCAATGTAGACCATTCGTATATCTCGATATGGAATACAAACCCATGTGAATGTTGTATATACTGCGTCGAATTCAGGGTTCAAATTAGTACCTAAAGAAATACATAAATACCTCTTAAAGAGTATTTGATCCTGATAAAAATTACATAAATTTACAATCATACTTGTTTCCGACGCAGAATAAGAATGGTTAACAAACACACATTGTGAAACTGCGTCTATTAACATACTAACGAATCATATAAACCTTGACATCAATGTAAACAAGGCAGTCAACCATCGCTCTAGACCATAGTTTATTTCGATATGAAATATGTTAAGGACGTGTGCGGCAGTTTCGTTTTACGCAAATTTGTTTTGACTGTAACTTGGGTTGTGCAATAAGTGTATGCTGTTTCGGATATTCAAATAAAAACGGGTTGCATATTCAATAAGGGCATTATACCAAGAAATAAAGTATTATGAAGTTTAGAAAATTGATAAACAATGCTCAATTACACAATAAGAATCGACCATCATCCCTACGACAACACACACTTAAATTGCAGTCAAATTAAATCAGTATTATGTATTTAGTTTTCAACACTTTTCTCATAATTTACTCATTTTTATGTTATTGCCTTATTGGTGAAGTGTTCTTATGCCGAAATAGGCTTGTTGCTCAAGTGCGAATACAACAAGAGCTGTCAGAGGACAGCGCGCTCGACTATTCGAGTGCTTGACAGTATAACATAAGCCATCATGGGGAAATTGTTCATATTCAATAATGTATTAGACGATATTTCAAAAATAAAAAAAGGAAACAACAAATTATTAATTATTATTATTTTTTTTTTTTGGGGGGGGGGGGGGGGGTTGAGAGGGGGTATAATGTGGGGTGTGGTCATTTATTAGACGATCTTTCAAAAATGAAAAAAGGACAAAAATATTTTATTTTATTTTATTTTATTTTTGGGGGAGGGGTAGGGGGGGGGGGGGAGGGGGTATAAAGTGGGGTGTGGTAATTTATTAGATGATGTTTTTTAAAAAAATATTATTATTTTTTTTGGGGGGGGGGGGGTAGGGGGGTTGGGGGATGAGAGGGGGGTATAATGTGGGTTATGGTAATTTATTAGATGATGTTTAAGAAAAATTGGGGGGGGGGGGGGGATGGAAGGGAATCTGGGTAGAGGCGTGGGGTATTGTTTGGGTGGAATACATTGTGGTATTCAGGTCAGTGTTGTTTTGTCAAAGCAATAATAAAATGTGATCATAAATAAAGAAGTTATGGCAATTTAAGCAAATTGTTCAATTATCTTAGTGTAAAAGGGGCCATAATTATGTCAAAATGCTTGATACAGTGGTCTGCTCTTGTTTATAGGTTGGGGTCATGTTGGTAAACAAGTATGCAACATATAAAAGCAATATGTCAAAGGATATAGGAAATCTTTGGGGTAGTACCCAAAGTTTAACATAGATTTATCAATTATATGCAAATTCTAAGTATAAAAGGGGCAATAATTTTGACAAAATGCTTGATAGAGTTGTCTGCTCTTGTTTATAGGTTGGGGTGATGTTGGTAAAGAAGTATGCAAAATATGACAGCAATATGTCAAGGGACAATGAAAAAATGGGGTAGTACGAACACTTTAACATATGCTGCATATTCTAAGTGGAATAGGGGCCATAATTATGACAAAATGCTTGATAGAGTTGTCTTCTCTTGTTTATATGTTGGGGTCATGTTGGTTAACAAGTATGCAACATATGAAAACAATATGTCAAGGGACAAAGAAAATATTTGGGGTAGTACGAAAACTTTAACATTTGCACGCTAATGCTAACGCGGACGCTAACGCAGACGCAGACGCCGACGTCGGGGTGAGTAGGATAGCTCCACTATATATATTTTATATATAATAGTCGAGCTAAAAATAACAACACCGGTGACCCATGATTTTTATTTATTTTTCTATCCACAACAGAAGGCTCTAGCTAAATACCAACAATTATCAAATTCTAGGTATAGCAACATTTTCATTAAAAACTGCAGCATACGTCCTTAATAAAAATTACATGCGGTATATTTTAAGTAGAATATTTGGTAAATAAAGGTAAACAAAAGCCTCTTACACTTTATCTTAATTGATACATGTAACTAATTTATCAGTTTCGAATAGATGTTTCAAAAGGATAATATTTATGAATGTTATATTCAAGTCGAAACCCTATGGCCCGAACTCGCTGGGACCAACATCAAAAGTTCGAGCCAATCAGGAATTCGAGCCAACCGATTTCTAAAATATTTATGTTTACTAATATGAATATGCTATAGATTGTAATCTCCATTTAAAAAGTATTCATACTGCATTAACGCCGTAATACATTCTGCGTTTCAATTTATAATAACCATATATATACTTAATATTTGTATTAATCACTATTTTAACATAGTTGTACATAATCAAACAACAATCTTATAATCAAGGTATATTAAATCAGCACGTTTCAACGTAGCGCATTTACGAGAACATCTAAGAAACAGCCTTAAGAAACACAGGATGCAAACGCACTATATACAACTCGCTGAAATATTAAACAACACTAATGTGCATGTTTTATTCATTTGCTTGTTGTTTTTTTAATATTGTCATGATTTCAGTCTGCTTTTTGTTCATGAGTTGTCGTAAAAATAACATGTTTTCTATTCAATGAGATTCAATGAAGAGATTTTAAATGCTGTTTAGCGGTTTTTCCAACCATAATATTACTATATGTGCAAAAACCGACAGATTTCATACAAAATGTTTTACTCAATTCACGATGTACGATAACAAAAATTTAAATACTATATTTGATATATAAGACCATACAAGTACGTGCAAAAAGGGATGACGTAAAGTGAAATTATGGATATGAATTCGATGAAAATGTATCGCACATATATCTTATTATTTTTTCTAAGACCCTGGTGTTTGCCATATGGTTTATTGTATACCTATTTATAGTGAATATAAATTTTGATATTTTCCTCATGAACCAAATCCGGCCGTTCAACAACGCAATTGGTATTAACACAAATGGTAAACCTGACATGACGCTTTTGCTGAAACGATAAATACTACAATTTGCAATTGAATTATTCCCAAACGCAAGGTTTCACACACAACTCATAATCGTTTAACATTAATAATGGCAAATGTAATATCACAAAAATGAATAATGTTAACAGCCGTTCATAAGGGAAATATGAGATATTCACATAAAGCGGTTAGACTTAAACTGAACGGAACAAGGCAGACTGATTCCCTTTGGACAGTTTACTTAAATTACAAACGCTTGCCAAACCATAACCTCAGGATGGCCCAAATATAATACCATCAACCCATAATAACGCATTATCATCTAAATAAGTTCACAATTGCAGTAAGTTCTCTTCTTTGGATTCGAAGCGTAGATCATTCACCGAATCATGCTATTTGTTTCTGTCCACAAATGGGTATTTAGCGGCTCGATGTCAAGCGCCAAGAGCTTGTGTGAGCCTTCATCGTCTTCCGGTGCATTGCACATTCTGTCTTGCTTAGGTATGTATCGTCTCGGTAGTCCATTGAAGGAGTCGGTGATTGGTTGATGTTTTGTATTTGCTAAGATCTCGTTTGAAAATCTGCCTTAAGCGCTTATTGGCAAAAATATTCAGATTCAGTTTCTTGTCATTCTTCAGGGTTTGAAGACTGTCTTAAAGTATAACAATCATTACGGTAGTGCTAATTCTATATGATAGATGATATGCCGTAAAGCATAACGATCTTTACATTGGTGCTTATACTGTATGATAGATGATCTACAGTAAAGCATAACGATCCAGTGGTGCTAATACTGTATGATAGATGATCTACAGGAAAGCATAACGATCCAGTGGTGCTAATACTGTATGAGAGATGATATGGCGTAAAGCATAACGATCTTTACAGTGGTGCTTATACTGTATGATAGATGATTTACAGTAAAGCATAACGACCCAGTGGTGCTAATGCTGTATGATAGATGATCTACAGTAAAGCATAACGATCCAGTGGTGCTAATACTGTATGAGAGATGATCTACAGTTAAGTATAACGATCCAGTGGTGCTAATACTGTATGAGAGATCTACAGTAAAGCATAACGATCCAGTGGTGCTAATACTAAATGATAGATGATCTACAGTAAAGCATAACGATCCAGTGGTGCTAATACTGTATGATAGATGATCTGCAGTAAAGCATAACGATCCAGTGGTGCTTATACTGTATGAGAGATGATCTGCCGTAAAGCATAACGATCCAGTGGTGCTAATACTGTATGATAGATGATCTAGAGTAAAGCATAACGATCCAGTGGTGCTTATACTGTATGATAGATGATGTACAGTAAAGCATAACGATCCAGTGGTGCTAATACTGTATGATAGATGATCTACAGTAAAGCATAACGAACTTTACAGTGTTGCTAATACTGTATGATAGATGATATACAGTAAAGCATAACGATCCAGTGGTGCTAATACTGTATGATAGATGATCTACAGTAAAGCATAACGATCCAGTGGTGCTTATACTGTATGAGAGACGATCTGCCGTAAAGCATAACGACCCGGTAGTGCTAATACTGTATGATAGATGATCTGCAGTAAAGCATAACGACCCGGTAGTGCTAATACTGTATGATAGATGATCTACAGTAAAGCATAACGACCCGGTAGTGCTAATACTGTATGATAGATGATCTGCAGTAAAGCATAACGATCTTGGCAGTGGTGCTAATTCTTTATGATAGATTATCGTTCTTTAGTTTATATTGTAATTTTTTTTCTGGTCCAATGTGTTGCAGCAGGATAACTAGTACTATATATCATGGATTTAATGTCTTTCTAGGTTCAACTTGTCTTATTGACGATACTTCTAAGTTATATTCAAGAATCATCAATATCTTCAGTAACTTTCCCTTCCAAAAGAAAATCTTGCATGCTGATAGTTTTGAGTTTCTATTCAGCTACGTCATATAAACATTTATTCTGCTTCATATGAATGAATGTGTAGGACAAGAGAACATATTTCAATGGATTATACTTACTTTCAATGTTTCCCTCTTGGTGTGCATTGTGAATTTCGCCATTACGTGGTCGACACACAGCTTATTGTGACGCCTGCGCGCACATGGGCAAGTTCAGTTTAATGTCGTGCATTGCCTGTCAGAAAGTATTGTTTTACACGCTCCGATATTTGTTGACTACATTAATTGGTTGTGATACAATCGTCCTCTGTGTGTTTCTGTCCACCGAATGAGAGGTCTACAAGAATCCAATCAACGAAATATGATGAAAAGTTCCTTTATATTACAGTTTTGATAGATCACTGATATTGCAAATGGTCGGATTTTGTATCACAGCATCTGCCAGTCATGTGGCTTACTCGTTATTCTTTGATATAGTTTGATTATGAAGGTTAAATCATAGAAGTCTGGTATCCCAGTCACTACAATCGCCTTTATTTGGTATTTTACCAAGTTTCACTTTATTCTGATCAGGAACATCTGATGTATGAAGTAACCCGTTTTGTTATTGGTCCCGCGTATATTGCCCGGCATGTTCCATTTGTAAGTGTGCTGGTAGCTTAATGCGTAATTCGGGAGTTAATACAAACGCTACTTTTAAGTTGCTATCCTTGCTTGCTTTTAAATATTCGATTTTGGTGTTTGACAGGAACACTACATTTTTAGTTGTCCGGTGATCGTTTATAAGAACTCATATCATTCTGCTGTGCCGCAAGTTATGTGTTTGTTACCATGTGGTATAGGTGTCTTGTTTGAGAATCACCTTATTGTGCACTTACTGAATTAAATGTTCTATTTTTTGGTCTTTGCTTTAGAAAGCTTTGAATGGAATAATTTTGGAGAATCAAGTCCGGAAGCCGGGCCTCTTCTCACAGACTGAATTAGATGTGTTTTTTTACTGACACATTTATCCTCCACGGAGTAACCATTGGCGCCTGTGAGAAATTGCTTTAAAGCAGTTTATTTTTTCTTCATGGATAACTTTTTTTATTTACGGTGGGATTCAGTTCAGTGTTCCATTACTTAGTGACCCTTGCAATTCTGTCTTGAAGCTGATGGCCGGAGAATTCTTCAACTTCACGCGGACTTGATTGAGGGCCTTACTCCATCTGAGAGCGATAACGATTTGGTCGTTATTGATCTTCATTAGTTTGGCAGTCAGTGTGACATTGTAAATGTCTTGGTGTCACTAACGACGAGGTTATTAAAACCGCTGAAGTGAATAACTTTCGATTTTCTTCTGTGTCTTTCAGTTATTGTTAATTGTATCTTCTTCATTTCATAATGCTTCTATTTCGTCCAAATGTGCATATCAAATGGTTAATTTCCTGTCCTGTACTTCATTTATTTTATTTTTATTTTTCGTAGTAATTTGCCTTTCAAATGGTTTTGGCTAAAAAGTTCTCTTTTCACGAAAATAATAAGTAAAAGTACATACAGTCAAACCTGAGAACAGCGGTCAGTCAAGGGAAATGACCAAAGTGGCCATTGTCCACAGGTCACTGTTGTTTTTGGATCACAATTTTAAGATGGTTGGTCAGTTGGTAGTATTACTACGTCCTTACCCCACCCAGTCGTTTGCATACAGTGTTAAACAAAGACTCATTCCCACTAACTAAGCATAATAACAAAAATAACTTACATAGAATAATACAGAATAATATCTTATAGATTAATTTAATTTCATATTGCTTTACTAAATCAATTACTTTATCAACGCTAGTATAACTGTTTACTCATGCACAAAAAAAAACAAGATAACTTATCACATAAAAATCTTCAAAACACACAAAACCATTCTCACTCGCAACAATCAAAACAATTCACTCCACGCTAAAAAATCTTTTTTCATAAATGCCTTAAGTGTGATATAAATGTTGCAAATCAGTGTATGTATTGCCTATAAAGCCGAAAACTAATCCTCTTATCGCCTTCTTATAAAATCACTCGCCATATTTATGCTGCTTTTAACACTTAATCAGCGATAAAGATCAATTGACTTTGTTACCCGCTCAAGCGTTATGCCTGCATACGATAATTGCTATTGATACACATTGTTATTGTTCATTTCACCTGTTTCATGCAATTAAAATGCAAATTCAATAATAATAGCGAGACAATTTTACTTACCAGTCATGGATGCACTAACGGCGATTGTGATCATTGTTTCGACTGTTTCTCAACATCCTTTTATGTGTTTACTCGTAGTGGGCCTCTTTAATAATATCAAAGGCAATTACCGCTGTCAGACGCTTTAACCGCAAAATAGACGGATAAATGATGTACTGTGTTCTTAATTTTCGCGACTCGAGACGACTGATGCGTGACCCTTGTTTTCAGTTCAAACATGAATTTCGGAGTGGAATTTAGTGGCTTTTGGCCGTTATGGACCGTTTTTCTCAAGTGTAATATAGAATGATTTTCGTCGGAGGAATCTAGACTGACCGTTGTCTGCAGGTGACCGTTATTCTGAGGTGGCCATTAGGTCAGTTTCGTCGAGTTAGGTCGAGTTGTATACAGTAATAATGGCTTGTTTATTAAAACTAGAAACGTGTGACTTTTATGGCATGCAATACTATTCATAATTCGTTTGTAAAATAGAGAACATGATTCACTACAAGATCAGAGCAACAGGCTGGAACACAAGTGGTTAGCGTGTGGCTATGATATTAATTAGTGATAAATATCTTTTTGAATGAAAAATAATCAAATTATCAGAAAAATCAACTTCTCTGAAAATAATAGTCCACTATCAAATATATATATATGACAAGATATTCAGCTCAAAATCACCCGAAAACAGGGTGCATTGTTTTTAACAGCCATAACATGTAAATGTATGTACATTTCCAAAAAGAAAATTCATTTCTGCGTTGAATAAGACCGAGTTCGTGAAAATCGCTGCACAATTGATGAAGTAATGGCTGTTCAAAGCGATGCACCCTGTTTTCGGGTAATTTCGAGTTGAATATCTTGTTGTATATATATTTGATAGTGAAAATGTTTTTTGTTTTTTCAGAGAGGACCTGTGGACTTGAATGATGAATTAAGCACAGATTGCTATTGTTTATTTTTTTCAAATCGGATGCACTAAGACGACGCGCAATCTATTTTTCTGCATTGTTTTGAAATTGAGTGAGTCAATCGAATGATCAAGAAAGTATGATTATGGCGTGATACCAGATATCTACACATTAAAATTCATTACAATAAATCTATATAGGGAGTTAGTTGATCAGTGGAAACAATTTCACATTTGTATACGCCCTTTTTTAATGGCCGTATTTAGTTAACATATGTCGGGTGGCGGTTGACATTATAATTTTGTGCACAGATTGTCCAGCGCGGATGGATTTTCAAATAACTTGTCATAAGTGATCAGCATAATGAGACGGAAAGTTGTTCGCAATTTATCTACTCGTAGCACAGTGCATTTACTTTTGTTTAGTTTAAGACCCGATTCCATTCCATAAAGGGTTAGCGATTCTATAAGATTGTTGAATGAGTCACTACTGTCATTTAAAAAATAAGTTGCATTGTTAGCAAATAGGGACTGTTTAATGTCTTCGTCTGGTTCTAGCGATATTCCCTTTACATGTTTATTTGATTGGATATAGTGTGATAGATACTCGATGCATATAATAAATAGCGAGGATGGAAGTGGACGTACGTTTTCACCAATGAAAACGTTTTCACCAACGTTTCACCAACGTTTTCACTGGTCCTTTAATGAAACCAGATTGAGATCTTGAGATGATTGATGGTAATATTTTTTAAATTATGTTTGATATACTTTTAGTTGCACTTTTATAATCATTGTTCAGTAGACTAATCGGGCGCCAGTTTGATAAGGATTCTAATTTTTTCCCGGGTTTTTGGAATGAGTGATATTTTACTTTGTTTTTGAAGCGTAGTTAAGTTTTCGTTATTAAATGAATAGTTAAGTGAATTAATTAAGTGTGTTTTAATATCATTCTAGAATATTTTATCAAACTTGATTGTGATGCCATCAGAGCCACAGGTGGTTAGCGTGTGGCTATGATATTAATTAGTGAACACATCATTTTGATTGATAAATAATCATATTATAATGAAAAATAAACTTTTCTGAAAAAAAAAATCACTATCAAATATATATATATATAAGAAGGTATTCAACTCGAAATCACACGAAAACAGGGTGCATCGCTTTAAACATCCATTACTTAAACAATTTTGCAGCGATTTTCACGAACCCGGTCTTATTCATCGCATAAATGAATTTCCTTTCTTAATTAATTAATATCATAGCCACACGCTAACCACCTGTGATCAGAGCCTGGACGTTTGTTATTTTGCATTTCTTTAAGTGCTAATGCACATTCATATTCATTAAGTAATCCGTCACACAATAATTTTTCGTCTTGATTTAAAACATGATGTGTATTTTTAAAAAGGGTGTTATTTTCAACATGTTTTCGTTTATGGAGTGTTTCTAGTATTTGAGTTCTGTCTGTTATATCTTTACCATTGACTACCAATGTGTGTATGGTTTGTTGTTTACTTCTACGTTTTTCAATGTTTGCGAAGTATTTTGTATTTTTTCATTGTGTTAAACATGCTGCGCACGAGCTCGTAGTATTATTCAATTGAGATGGGTATGATAAATTCCTTCTTATACTTGTTTTCATGCCCCCGGTAGGGTGGCATATGGCAGTTGAACTGTCCGTCAGTATGTTAGTATGTCAGTCAGTCAGTCCGTCCGTCCGAAAAAAATTAAGATTGGCCATAACTTTTTCAGTATTGAAGATAGAAACTTGATATTTGGCATGCATGTGTATCTCATGGAGCTGAACATTTTAAGTGATGAAAGGTGAAGGTCAAGGTCATCGTTCAAGGTCAAATGTCAAATATTTGGCGTCTGTCCGTCCGAAAACTTTAACATTGGCCATAACTTTTTCAATATTAAAGAAAGCAACTTGATATTTGGCATACATGTGCATCTCATGGAGCTGCACATTTTGAGTGGTAAAAGGTGAAGGTCAGGGTCATCCTTCAAGGTCAAATGTCTAATATATAGCGTCTGTCCGTCCGTCCAAAAACTTTAACATTGGCCATAACTGTTTCACTATTGAAGATAGCAACTTGATATTTGGCATGCATGTGTATCTCATGGAGCTGAACATTTTGAGTGGTGAAAGGTGAAGGTCATCCTTCAAGGTCAAATGTCAAATATATGGCGTCTGTCCGTCCGAAAACGTTAACATTGGCCATAACTTTGTTTAATATTGAAGAAAGCAACTTGATATTTGGCACGATGTGTATCTCATGAAGCTTCACATTTTGAGTGGTGGAGATTCAAGGCCAAGGTCATCCTACAAGGTCAAAGGTCATTTTTTTTCAAAGGGGTGTTCTCATGAAGCTGCACATTTTGAGTGGTGGACGTTCAAGGTCAAGGTCATCCTTCAAGGTCAAATGCCAAAGGTAATTTTTTTTTCAAAGCGGCGCAATAGGGGGCATTGTGTTTCTGAGGAACACATCTCTTGTTTTATGTTATTTCATTTTCAATTTCGGTGGTATCGTTTGTGCTTGTTTCATGGAATTGTTTTTCAAGTGTTTCAATGATTTTGATGGTTTCACTTTCAAGTTTGCGTGTTTCTGTTTGTTTAAATGATGTGTATCTAATTGTTGTGTTACGTATATTTCCTTTAATTACGTCCCATAAGGTGTTAGGGTTTATATCTTTATTATTTTGAACTGTATTGAATATTTCTTGTTGTCCCCTACCGGTGAAACTGGATGGGACTTATGGTTTGCGCTCCGTGTGTCAGTCTGTCAGTCTGTCCGTCACACTTTTCTGGATCCTGCGATAACTTTAAAAGTTCTTCATATTTGTTCATGAAACTTAAAACATCGACCGATGGCAATATGGAGATTATGCACGTCAATTCATTTTGTTCCTGCGTCAAAAATTGTGGTTGCTATATATATATATACTGCCAAGGGTGGCGTTTCACCGGTAGGGGACAATATTGCTTGACAATCTCTTGTTTTATTTGCGTTTGATATTGTGTATCTAATCAGATGCTGTTATTAATTTTAAAGTATCCTGGGCCTCTTTCAGGTTGTATTTGGTGCAGTTTAAGTTCAACTAAAGATTGGTCAGTATAAATCCTGGTGTTATACTACATGTGTCAACAACGTTGCAAAGTGACTCAGATATTAAAAAATAGTATAATCTACAAAATATTGTTGGTTTTGTGTTTGAGTGCTAGGTGAATTTGCTTTCGTTTGGATGTATTGTACGCCAGATGTCTATTATATTGTAGTTTTCAATTATGTTTTTCAAAATGTTTCTATTTTTAGAATGGGTATAAATGTTTCCCTTCTTTTTATCTAATATTGGGTAAAAAACAGTATTCAAATCACCACCGACTATAATGTTTTCATCTTGGTTATTAATTATAAAGGATCGTGATGTTTCGCAAAATGTGGAATCATCTATGTTAGGGCCGTAAACGTTGATTAATGTTAATTGTGTGTTCGTGGATTTTGATGTCTAAACTTGCTTGTCTTCCAATTATTATTTCGTTAAAGTTGTCGACTGTATTATTTTATATCAGGCAATATCTTGTTTATAAGTATGCTGTCCACTTAGATATCTCCGTCCCATTAATCGTTTAAGGTTTGTGCTAAAGTATGTGTCAAATGACTTTCTTGTAATAGGCATATACTTTTTTTTTGTCGTCCAACCATTCAAAGGTTTTTATTCGTTTGTCTTTATTGTTTAGCCCTTTTACATTCAAAGTACATATTTGAATCATTTAAAAAGGTGGAGGGTGATGTAAATGATAATGTGTGTGTGCTTGTCCAGTTAGTTTCTATTTTAAAACACGCCCAGTTGGTTTCTATTAATGGATTTTCATAGTACTTGACAAAAGCGATCATATTACAGAGACGGACTGTTATTTATGCTAAAATGAAAGTTATAAACATGATGTAACCGAATTGCGTATTTTACAATACGTTTGCAGTAGTGTATATACAGGCATATAGAGGCACACAGAACAACGGATATTCGAAGTAACCATTACACGCAAATGTAAAATAAGACCAACTTTGTGCAGTATTTTCCTGATTTTTCTAAACTGATGTGAGTATCTTTATGACAATGTCACTTTTGTTGTATTGTTAAGTTGCAGTTACATTGACAACACCCACCCTTTTTTGCATTTCGAGTAACTGAGCAGCAGACGTACCGGTATTTCTATTTAAACTTGATCACACCTGCTCCTCGTGTGATCCCAATAAATATTCATTTATAATATTTAAATAAGTTATTAAGTTACAATGCGGAAAGTGCTTTATATTTTTAGTGACGGCGTCCTTTATTAGCTTTAAAGGGGCCTTTTCACAGATTTTGGCATTTTTTTAACTTATTCATTAAATGCTTTATATTGATAAATGTAAACATTGGATCATGAAAGCTCCAGTAAAAAATCAAGAAAAAAAATAAAAAAAGGAAACAACATTGCCCGGAGCAGGTTTCGAACCAGTGACCCCTGGAGTCCTGCCAGAGTCCTGAAGTAAAAACGCTTTAGCCTACTGAGCTATTCCGCCGAGTACACATGTATGACGTATTTTATACCTTATATAAGCAATCTTCGTAGTTTCACAAAATTTAACGACAAAAACAGAACTCTCCAAATTATTCAATCGTTTCGCGTTGCAACGCTTTATAATTTTTAGGTTTTAAAATCGTCAAAAGATGCATATAATGGCTATATTAGAGCATGGTTAATGTTCAGCATTACTGTTTCCTCACAAATATCATAACTAATACGAAAACTTACGAATCTGAAACAACTTTTTTCAATTTTGTCAATTTACCAAAGCGTGAAAAGATCCCTTTAACCCCTTATATATTTCCTTGTGGCTATTCTTGAACAGTCACGGAGCCAGGCAAGATCAGTCGCCTTGGTGTAATGGATATGGTGTCCGCCTAGCGACCGGGAGGTCACGGGTTCGATCCCCACTGTGGGAGCGTTCTTTAGATCTCCCCCAAAGACACCAAGTACTGGTTCTAGGCCCAGGAAACGGACTCGAGAGCGTTTATATAAGCCTCAGGCTTTCGATGCAATCGAGCTTAAATAAATAGGTTTAAACTAAGATCAGTCACGGAGCCAGGCAAGATAATCGGAGCCAGGCAAGATAATCGTAGACATGACTGCGTTATTATTATGAGTATTGATTGTTCCCCTTGCGTCTGCAGTCAACAACATGGGTAAGGTAAGATAAATCAAAGCACTGACAGGTTTTGATGACTGATGACACAAAGGAGACATAATGTGGGTGATTTCAAATGAGCGCATGTAATATGAAGGTCATATGTCTAGACGTTGAACGAATAATTGTCTATTATACCAATTCAATAAGAAATAGTATGAATGCATATTTAAATTAATAAACAGATTTTATCGGTTATCACTTTTTTTCTTGTCTGCTAAAAGAAAGTAAGAGAAAAATTTTATTGTCACAATTCGTCATTGCTTTATTCCTATACATCAGAAATATGAATCCTTGAGCGCCCAATATAAAACTATATTATAAAAACACTAACATAGTATATTTCAAGTAAGTCGGGAACAGAATGCATTGATAGCCTACTGTAGGATGGTCTCTTCACTGGAATTTATTGTTGATGTTTACAAACTTGTTCGTTTTGACATAGCAAGATCTCGCCATTACCATGTTTCATAAGAATATGTAACATTATAATATATGTTCTAAGAGCAAAAGAGCAATCAATGTGGCCTCTCAAGTGTTTCAAGGCAATATTGCTACCGGGGTATACATGTATGTGGAAAACATCCACATCCCAAACAACGTGTCCATAAGCTTAACGTTGATGACCGAGGTAACATGCCTCTCACCATGAATATGTTGTTGTAATGACCGAGGTAACATGCCTGTCACCATAAACATGTTGTTATAACACGCCAAAGAGATCTAAACAAACAAGTATATGAGAATATTTATAAAGCTCATTTTTGCAACTTTCAATGCAATTAACTGATTGCTTTAAAAAAACACTTGGTTCAATACACATATAAATAGTAACACTAGTCTATAACCATGATCCAACCCTTTTAAAATGAAAACAAACAAAACTCACATCATGCCACATTTTAATTATTATTGAATGCAAGCCATACATTTAGAAAATCACTGATTTTATTTGGTATGCTATTTAATACAAACTGTTTACAGAAACATTTCAGGGGGGATGTGCAGGTAATTCTTGTGGCATCATATATGAGCTGCACATAATTTGTATTGTGTTGTATAGGCGCTAAACTGAATTCTACTGGTATGGTGTATGAGTGGAACAGAACTCACGCAGTATTGTTCATGAGCTGAATAAAATTCTCGCAGTATTGTTTATGAGCCGAAAAGAATTTGCACAATATCGTTTATGAGCGGATAATTCTTGCAATATTGTTAATGAGCAGAATAGAATTCTCGCAGTATTGTTTATGAGCCATAAAGAATAGTGCGATATTATTTATGAGTCGATTAGAATTCTCGCAGTTTAGTTTATGAGACGACAATAATTTGTGTAGCCTTGTATGTGAGTCAAACATAATAAACTAATATTGCTGTATTGTAAGAGTTTAATGGTTTCTGAGAAATATCTTCCTAGTTTTTGTTTATAAACTCAGACAACATGAATATTCATAAAATAATATGACTGTTTTGCCTAGAAGTGCTTAAAAAGGCAAAATCTATTGAAACATTTCGCATATTATTTGAGACATGAAACAATAATTATACATTAAAATATTGCCTTTTAAACAACAACAAGTTAACAACAGTTCAAAGTTACATGCAGGAATACATACTGGACAAAACAAGATGAGTTATAATGAAAATTGAAATGTTCCTGCATTACTATTAACATATTTTGATCTTACATACAGAAACAATGTAAGGGTGTTTTAATATATTGTTTATGTCACTGTTTATGTATAAAAACGTCCACAAAGCGCAAAGGTACTCTGGTTACATTTTCTACATATAAGACAATAATTTTATCAAATTGACATAATAAAATACACAGTGATAGACTGGTAGATTATAAAAAGTCTCGCTTTGGGAAAACAGGGCATAAAACACATGTAAAAAGTGTTGTCCCAGATTAGCCTGTGCAGTACGCAAATGCATTAAGCCCTTTTTTCCCGAGCTAGGCTCAATTGAATAAACACATATGTAAATGTATAAATGCTTCATAAAACAAATTAAGAGAAATTTTATGTAAGTATACAAGATGGAGACATATAAATGAAAAACCTCAAAATGACTAATAGTATGTAAATATATATAATCAAATATAGAAAAATAAAAAAGAAATTGTACAATACAGCACTCTTGATATTTTACAATATATAATTTAAAAAAAGAGTTCAGTAAAGCACTTGATTAATGATTCATTTTAAATGGGCATGATTAAGTTATGATATAATACTTTTTTTAATTAATTGCATACACATATACTCAGCAAGACAGTAAACGGCAAATAACTTAATAATATACAATTTCAAAGATAAAATGTATGTTCTTAAAAATAAACAACCATAGACAAGACTGAAAATAGATTTTCTATGAAAATAAAATTCCAATAAATTCTAACTGATCATTCCGCAAGATAAACTTTCAACTACATTCACAGTGAGTCCAAGAACTAAGTCTGAAACATATAACTTATGATAATGATGGCTCAAACAAATTTAATATTGTAGCATATGGGATGTGGTTTGATTAATAAGTTATGAAAACGTACATTTTAAACGAAGAAAGTCTTTAAACAAGAATAACTGACCGTAATTTATAGAATGACGTCATGTGTAAATCAAGACTGCATTCATGTACATATTTTCAGAATTCTTACTGTAAACAAAGACCTATTATACGTCTTTGAAGTAAACCATATCCGTGCTGGAATATAGCGAAAATTAAAGGCAATTAATTTTCAGAGAAATACACAAAGAACAAGAGTGCCAACATGTCACATAACATCATCATTTAGAGGTGTGACCGTGTGGGTTACAGTGATTATTGAAAGAAGTATTCATATTTTGCAAAAAAATTAGTGTGTCCCCATACAAATAATAGTTAAAGTAATTTGCTTCATCACAACTACAGTGTTTTTACCTATACTCAGAACAGACATAATATACCTACCGGTAACTGATAGACAAGCTGAGTATAAAGAGCTAAGTATAAAATTTTAAATAAATTAAACAAAAAAAATCTCACAATTAAACATTATGTAATCAAATAAGATTAATATTAATCAAGGGCTGTTTGTAAAACACGCATGCCCCCCAAATGGACTGTCAGTTGTAGTGGCAGCAATTGTGTGAATACGTTAAGAGTATGGTTGGCAATTTAAAGAATTGCTCGGGTGACTCATGGAGTTGCATTCGTGAGTTATCATCCGGAAACCATTTTACTGTTTCAAGTCACTGTGACCTTGACCTTTGACCTAGAGTACTGAAAATCAATAGGGGTCATCTGTTAGTTATGATCAATGTCCCTATGAACTTTTCTGATCCCAGGCTTAAGCGTTCTGGAGTTATCATCCAGAAACCATTTTACTGTTTCGAGTCACTGTGACCTTGAACTTTGACCTAGTGACCTGAAAGTCAATAGAGGTAATCTGCCGGTCATGACCGATGTCCCTGTGAACTTTCCTGATAGCAGGCCTAAGCGTTCTTGATTTATTATCCGGAAACAGTTTTTCTGCTTCAGGTCACTGTGACCTTGACCTTTGACACAGTGACCTGAAAATCAAAAGGTGTCATCTGCCAGTCAGGACCATTGTCCCTATTAACTTTCCTGATCCTAGTCCTAAGCATTTGTGAGTTATCATCCAGAAACCATTTTACTGTTTCAAGTCACTGTGACCTTGACCTTTGACCGAGAGTCCTGAAAGTCAATAATGGTCATCTGTCGATCATGACCAATGTCCCCATGAATTTTCCTGATCCTAGACGTAAGCGTTCTTGAGTAATCATCTGGAAACCATTTTACTGTTTTGAGTCACTGTGACCCCATTTCACTGTTTCGAGTCACTGTGAACTTGACCTTTGACCTAGTGACCTGAAAATCAATAGGGGTCATCTGCCAGTCATGATCTATGTACCTATAAACTTTCCTGATCCCAGGCCAAAGCATTTTTGAGTTACACATGTATTATCCGGAAACCATTTGGTGGACGGACCGACCGTTGGACCGACATGTACAAAACAATATACTCCCTCTTCTTCAAAGGGGGGCATAATAAAGCTTTAAAAAATATCCTTCAAAAATTAACTATATAATAATTGTCTGTAAAATTACTTACATCGGTATTGTTTTTACCTACTGTTGCATACATAAACTAGCTATGATATCAAACAATAAATTATGGGCGATTCTAATATGCAAAATTGTAATGGGATTTTTAACAATAAGAATATTACGGTTTTCAAAAATTAGCTTTTGATTTATATGCATGCAGCTGATTGCACAGTCCACTTGCACCTTACAAGCGAGTTTATTAGCAAGGAAATCAATGAAGTCTTCGACACAATCATTTCAATTCAAATTGGTGTATACTACAAAGGGAACACTGCCTGCATAGTAACACATTTGAAACAAGTCTTTTGATTGGTTAATTTCCCTGCAGCATTGGACACAATCTAATGAGCAGTGTCATTAATTATGCATGACTAAGCAATTTTGATGGCTTAATCTCTCAAGGTCATTCATAAAACATAACATATAATAGGAATCGTGGGTTCCTAAAATGGTTCAAAACAATTAAGGAAAAATCATACAATATTCATTGATCATCTATGGTTAAAATTAAAATGGACCAATAGATATATTCATAATAACAGTAGATATATCAATATCATATACATAAAAAATGACTGGTATTAATTATATGGATTTACACATATTTTTAGGTGACTTTCTATCAAATATTTAACACATGATAATCATAGTATGGGTCTTGATTGTATGAACTTAATATTTTGACAAACAAAAGAACACATCAGATCTAGTTTACTTACATAAAACATCTAAACAAATTAATCGTCAACTGACCACAAGTTTACATAACAAGTACATGGTGTTTCATTCAAACATTACCTTCAAAAACATGCTTCATCTATTGCCAACATTTACAAAATACAAGCTAATGGTATATATAAACAAGAGGGCCTGACAGGTCCAAAGTTGCTCACCTGAGATTCAAAGGAACTGACCTGTTCTGTGCAGCCCAAGATGTCATTAGAACAAAATGTTCTTACCAACTTTCATGACTAGTGAACACCCTAGCAGCCACATTTTTCAACAGACCAGAACCATTTTCATACACATCCGAGATATCATTTAAACAAATATACTGACAAAGTCTCATGAAGATTCATAAGTCCATGTAAGGAAAAATACCCCGCCCACTGGTGGCCATGTTTAAAAGTAGCAATACAGGCAACGGCATGACGTTTTAATAAAAAATTATATAATTTCATCCATTGTTTGTTGAAGAATAAACCTATGTCAGGGGCAAAATAAGCATTCATGATTTGTGATCCATCGTGATCTAATTTCTATTCCTATGACATAATGTATACTACTTATTCCTTTTCCATATATACTTCTGTCGGTAATTTGACTACAAACTATGATACAATTTTTTATTTCTAATATATAAATACAATTACCCATAAAACTTCACTTTCTCTATCATTTAGGATTCAATTTCAGAAGTCAAACTTTCTCATACATATTTTATAAATGAAGAACCAGTTTTTATGCCCCCGGTAGGGTGGCATATAGCAGTTGAACTGTCCGTCAGTCAGTGTGTCAGTATGTGTGTATGTCAGTCTGTCCGTCCGTCCAAAAAAACACTTTAACGTTGGCCATAACTTTTGCATTATTGAAAATAGAAACTTGATATTTTGCATGCATGTGCATCTCACGGAGCTGCACATTTTTAGTGGTGAAAGGTGAAGGTCAAGGTCATCCTTTAAGGTCAAATGTCTAATATATGGCGTCTGTCCGTCCGTCCAAAAACTTTAACGTTGGCCATAACTTTTTCACTATTGAAGATAGCAACTTGATATTTGGCATGCATGTGTATCTCATGGAGCTGAACATTTTGAGTGGTGAAAGGTGAAGGTCAAGGTCATCCTTCAAGGCCAAATGTCAAATATATGGCGTCTGTCCGTCCGCAAACTTTAACATTGGCCATAACTTTTTCAATATTGAAGATAGCAACTTGATATTTGGCATGCATGTGTATCTCATGGAGCTGAACATTTTGAGTGGTGAAAGGTGAAGGTCAAGGTCATCCTTCAAGGTCAAATGTCAAATATATGGCGTCTGTCCGTCCGTCCGTCTGCATGTGTATCTCATGAAGCTGCACATTTTGAATGATGGAAGTTCAAGGTCAAGGTCATCCTTCAAGGTCAAAGGTCAAAAAATAAATATAAAAAAATTCAAGCGGCGTACTCACATTGTGAGTGGTGGAAGTTTAAGGTCAAGGTCATCCTTCAAGGTCAAAGGTAAACAAATAAAAAATAACAAGATGCGTTTGTGAAACACAATGTCCCGCTTTATGACGTTTGACCTTGTAGGATGACCTTGACCTTGACCCTTCACCACTCAAAATGTGCAGCTCCATGAGATACACATGCATTTCAAATATAAAATTGCTAGCTTCAATATTGCAGAAGTGACATTACATGAGCAATTTTGACCCATATATTTGACCTTGAAGGATGACCTTGACCTTGACCTTTCACCACTCAAAATGTGCAGCTCCATGAGATACACATGCATGCCAAATATCAAGTTGCTATCTTCAATATTGCAAAAGTATTCATAAAATAAGCGATTTGGGCCACATATATTTGACCTCTGACCTTGAAGAATGACCTTGACCTTGATCTTTCACCACTCAAAATGTGCAGCTCCATGAGATACACATGCATGCCAAATATCAAGATGCTATCTTCAATATTAAAAAAGAACTCATAAAATGAGCGATTTTGGTAACATATATTTGACCTCTGACCTTGACCTTGACCTTTCACCACTAAAAATATGCAGCTCCATGAGATACACATGCATGCCAAATATCAAGTTGCTATCTTGAATATTGAAATACTGCAAAAGCGTACATTAAATTAGCGATTTTGACCCATATATTTGACCTTTGACCTTGAAGGATGACCTTGACCTTGAGCTTTCACCACTCAAAATGTGCAGCTCCATGAGATACATATGCATGCCAAATATCTAGTTGCTATCTTCAATATTGCAAAAGTTATTGCAAATGTTAAAGTTCGCGCAAACAGACAGACAGACAGACAGACCAACCAACCAACAGACAGGGCAAAAACAATATGTCCCCCACTACTATAGTGGGGGACATAAAAATATTTCAATAGGGGGCATTGTGTTTCTGACGAATACATCTCTTGTTGTTTCTGAAGTTACAGTGACAGTTCATTTAACAAAAATATTAACAGTTTTCTCAAAAATATACTGGTACATCTATATTTAACTGTCACACAACATTCTGACACGATTTGGTTTGCACTTCAATAAAACACTTTAATGATCTTATGTCACAAGTAACAATGACAAATTAAAAAACATTGTGTAACACATTATTCAACCTATAACGTGGTTGTTTCAAAAAAACGAAATCAGGCAAATTTAAACAGTAAAAAGCATTTGTATAAATTTGTTGCATTAGCTTATACAAAAATGTGGTTTTCATAAGAAGGCTTTTCACATTAAATTTATCTAACATGACACTGTAGTTGCCATTTTCAGTAAATACTTGTCTGGATAGGAATTTTTAAAAACACTTATTTGTATAAAAAGCATATTCAGGCTATGCTGAAACAAATTGCAAAGTGGAAAAAAATCAATTATGGAGTATAAATATCACTGTTCTTTATGAGAAATTATGTTCTTGCACAAAATACCTCTCATATTTGTTCAACAGGTATACATTTCGTTTGTGTGTTGTTTTTTAAAATCAAAATGGCATAGAATTGTAGTGTGCTATGCATATCCTCAATTTGAAAGAAATCCTTATTCTCTTATAATAAACAATCAACATAATTTGTTATATATGCATAATATGGCACTTAAATTAACAAATCACCGACCTCAAATAAATGTCAAATTAGATGTTCCTTTGTTAGTAAAAACAGCAATTAACGAGGTACATTTTTTTTTTTTATCTCTTTATACCAGTCCTGGTCCCGTAAACAGCCACTGTTTGTATTAAACTATATTTTATATACCGTAATTACTCTAAGTTTTTGGACACCCCCTTTTGGCAAAAGAATAAATAACTTTTTGTGTGACTCTTAATTTTCGGACATGAGCGTTTTTCGTCTAGCGTTAATGACTCTAAATTTTCTGACAGTATATTTTACAGTGCTATTTTACCAGATTTGGGCACTGTATTGACTCATCTTGAGACACCTCGATCACTAATTTTTACAAATGGATTAAGGTCATAAAACCTGGGAGAGGCATGCCTGAGGGCAATAGACCTTAACATTTGCGTTATTGGGAAAATAACCAATAACCAATCCCTTCACACAAAGATTTATCAAGAAAAGATCTTTTTTTAACCCAACTGCATTTTTAATGATATCTTCCTGTTAAGGAAGCAGTATGTTTAATGTTTTTATTTTTTTGTTCTGAATCATTTCAGGCAAGAGTTAGCAAAGCTGTGAGGTTGTATTTATTTAATAGTAGAAACGCTATTGTGCATTGAGTTATTGGATTTTATTGAGTCTTATTTAAAAATAATTAAACTTTTCAGACATGTATTTTTATTGTACATTTCAGTGTCTGAAAACTTAGACTTATTACGGTATATACAAATGCAATGACACTTTTTTTCAGATGCTGACACCCCCAAGACTTATGACATCATCATTCTCAAACTGTGTCTGTAAAATCTGCAAATCAGCTGATCTGTCATAGCCAGGATGAGTGGATTTTGACAGATCATTCTGCTGACCTGAAGAATACACCTTACTTCCAGAGGGAACCGAGCCATGCATGCTGGTCTGCTCGTAACAGTCAACAAAGTGTAGCATTTGATTGGACAGTGTTTTGCTAAGTACATCGGATTCATCAAAATCTTCAGGAGCGATAAATTCAAAGTCACCCTTTCCAGAGTCGACCGAATCTTGGTTTACAAACTTAGACGGGTATTTGCCAGGATCCATGGCCATATAGAAATGAGGACGTTTTTTGGAAACAGAGAAGTTTCCACAATCGTTATTGACATCAGAGGGTTCGTTGTTGAATGCATCCTGACTACAGTTGATGTCATAAAGGATACCAACATCAGAGGGAGTGATGGTGATTGTGTCAGACTCGCCTTGCATCATGGCCAGCAAGTTTGGTCTAAGGGGCCATAACTCATTTTCATTGATAGAAAAGACCCCAGGGGAACCAATATCAGACTGAAGCCCAGAATCGTACCTGCTGTCATCGCTATTCTGTCTGTTCCAAGACAACAGATTCGATCCAGTAAGCATGGCCCTCTTAGGTTTGTTTTGCTCATACTGTATCACTTGGGCTATAGCTTCAGCCAGTTGATGACCAATGGGACGATGCTGAAGGTTGCCATCCAAGGGCAAGTCATACTGGACAAGGTCCTTGTCAGCACGATAAATCTTGTGAACATGGAGTAGGAAGTCGGAGAAATGCTTCATGAGCTTGTACTTGAATCCAGGACAGATGTCTGGTATGATGAATTGCTCATCAGTGTACTCAAAATATACCATGACAATTTTATCATACTTCTCTTCATGCTTGAATTTATTTCTCAAGCTATTGATACTCGACATAGGTTTGGAACTGGGCGACATGTTGGCCCTAAAGGCGCCCTCTGAGTTGATGACAACAGTGTAGTCAGCCCGCTCCAGATCCTGGTGTACCCACGGGGCATCAAGCGTGAACTCTGCCATCATAACATCACACTGGCAGTACGTCTGCAGGTATGTACCAAAAGTGGTCACCACACGACGATGGTGCTCATTTTCGTCTTCATACAACAGGAACAACTTTGGCTTCTTTTCAAACTGAAGCAGTCCACCTAGATATACAGGGAGACATAATTAGAATCCTAACTATGTCCTCAATATGGATAATTTAATTTATACTAATTTATAATTTCACCAAGTTTGTTTAATGTTTCATTAGTATATCAGTCTACATTACAGTCTATAGAGGGACAATGACTTACCAGTATAGGTTAAAAAGGACAACAGGCAATGATTGATGAGGGACAAAGACTGGCCAGTATAGTTTTTGATGGTTGATAAGAACACCAGGCAATGATTGACAAGGGACAATGACTGACCAGTAAAGCTCTCCATTTGATGGTTTATAAGAACAACAGGCATTGATTGATGAGGGACAATGACTGAACAGTATAGCTGTAGATGGTTGATAAGGACAACAGGCAACAATTGATGAGGGACAAAGACTGGCCAGTATAGCTGTTGATGATTGATAAGGACAACAGGCAATGATTGATGAGGAACAATGACTGACCAGTATAGCTGTTGATGGTTGATAAGGACAACAGGAAATGGTTGATGAGGGACAAACACTGGCCAGTATAGCTGTTGATGATTGATAAGGACAAAAAGCAATGATGAATAAAGGATAATGACTGACCAGTATAGCTGTTGATGATTGATAAGGACAACAGTCAATGATTGATGAGGGACAAAGACTGAACAGTATAGCTGTTGATGGTTGATAAGGACAACAGGCAAGAATTGATGAGGGACTAAGACTAGCCAGTATAGCTGTTGATGGTTGATAAGGGCAACAGGCAACGATTGATGAGAGACAAAGACTGGCCAGTATAGCTGTTGATGATTGATAAGGACAACAGGCAACGATTGATGAGAGACAATGACTCAACAGTATAGCTGTAGATGGTTGATAAGGACAACAGGCAACAATTGATGAGGGACAGTGACTGGCCAGTATAGCTGTTGATGATTGATAAGGACAACAGGCAACAATTGATGAGGGACAATGACTGAACAGTATAGCTGTTGATGATTGATAAGGACAACAGGGAATGATGAATGAGAGACAATGACTCAACAGTATAGCTGTAGATGGTTGATAAGGACAACAGGCAATGATTGATGAGGGACAATGACTGAACAGTATAGCTGTTGATGATTGATAAGGACAACAGGCAACAATTGATGAGGGACAAAGACTGGCCAGTATAGCTGTTGATGATTGATAAGGACAACAGGCAACGATTGATGAGAGACAATGACACAACAGTATAGCTGTAGATGGTTGATAAGGACAACAGGCAACGATTGATGAGGGACAAAGACTGACCAGTAAAGCTCTCGATTTGATGGTTAATAAGAACAACAGGCAACAATTGATGAGGGACAATGACTCAACAGTATAGCTGTAGATGGTTGATAAGGACAACAGGCAACAATTGATGAGGGACAATGACTGGCCAGTATAGCTGTTGATGATTGATAAGGACAACAGGGAATGATGAATGAGAGACAATGACTCAACAGTATAGCTGTAGATGGTTGATAAGGACAACAGGCAATGATTGATGAGGGACAATGACTGGCCAGTATAGCTGTTGATGATTGATAAGGACAACAGGGAATGATGAATGAGAGACAATGACTCAACGGTATAGCTGTAGATGGTTGATAAGGACAACAGGCAATGATTGATGAGGGACAATGACTGGCAAGTATAGCTGTTGATGATTGATAAGGACAACAGGCAATGATTGATGAGGGACAATGACTGGCCAGTATAGCTGTTGATGATTGATAAGGACAACGGAATAATGAATGAGAGACAATGACTGAACAGCATAGCTGTAAATGGTTGATAAGGACAACAGGCAATGATTGATGAGGGACAATGACTGAACAGTATAGCTGTTGATGATTGATAAGGACAACAGGCAACAATTGATGAGGGACAAAGACTGGCCAGTATAGCTGTTGATGATTGATAAGGACAACAGGCAACGATTGATGAGAGACAATGACTCAACAGTATAGCTGTAGATGGTTGATAAGGACAACAGGCAACGATTGATGAGGGACAAAGACTGACCAGTAAAGCTCTCGATTTGATGGTTAATAAGAACAACAGGCAACAATTGATGAGGGACAATGACTCAACAGTATAGCTGTAGATAGTTGATAAGGACAACAGGCAACAATTGATGAGGGACAATGACTGGCCAGTATAGCTGTTGATGATTGATAAGGACAACAGGGAATGATGAATGAGAGACAATGACTCAACAGTATAGCTGTAGATGGTTGATAAGGACAACAGGCAATGATTGATGAGGGACAATGACTGGCCAGTATAGCTGTTGATGATTGATAAGGACAACAGGGAATGATGAATGAGAGACAATGACTCAACGGTATAGCTGTAGATGGTTGATAAGGACAACAGGCAATGATTGATGAGGGACAATGACTGGCAAGTATAGCTGTTGATGATTGATAAGGACAACAGGCAATGATTGATGAGGGACAATGACTGGCCAGTATAGCTGTTGATGATTGATAAGGACAACGGAATAATGAATGAGAGACAATGACTCAACAGTATAGCTGTAGATGGTTGATAAGGACAACAGGCAATGATTGATGAGGGACAATGACTGGCCAGTATAGCTGTTGATGATTGATAAGGACAACAGGCAACAATTGATGAGGGACAATGACTCAACAGTATAGCTGTAGATGGTTGATAAGGACAACAGGCAATGATTGATGAGGGGCAATGACTGGCCAGTATAGCTGTTGATGATTGATAAGGACAACAGGCAATGATTGATGAGGGACAATGACTGGCCAGTATAGCTGTTGATGATTGATAAGGACAACAGGCAACAATTGATGAGGGACAATGACTCAACAGTATAGCTGTAGATGGTTGATAAGGACAACAGGCAATGATTGATGAGGGACAATGACTGGCCAGTATAGCTGTTGATGATTGATAAGGACAACAGGCAACAATTGATGAGGGACAATGACTCAACAGTATAGCTGTAGATGGTTGATAAGGACAACAGGCAATGATTGATGAGGGACAATGACTGACCAGTATAACTGTTGATGATTGATAAGGACAACAGGGAATGATGAATGAGAGACAATGACTCAACAGTATAGCTGTAGATGGTTGATAAGGACAACAGGCAATGATTGATGAGGGACAATGACTGGCCAGTATAGCTGTTGATGATTGATAAGGACAACAGGCAACAATTGATGAGGGACAATGACTCAACAGTATAGCTGTAGATGGTTGATAAGGACAACAGGCAACAATTGATGAGGGACAATGACTGGCCAGTATAGCTGTTGATGATTGATAAGGACAACAGGGAATGATGAATGAGAGACAATGACTCAACAGTATAGCTGTAGATGGTTGATAAGGACAACAGGCAATGATTGATGAGGGACAATGACTGGCCAGTACAGCTGTTGATGATTGATAAGGACAACAGGCAACAATTGATGAGGGACAATGACTCAACAGTATAGCTGTAGATGGTTGATAAGGACAACAGGCAATGATTGATGAGAGACAATGACTGGCCAGTATAGCTGTTGATGATTGATAATGACAACAGGCAATGATTGATGAGGAACAATGACTCAACAGTATAGCTGTAGATGGTTGATAAGGACAACAGGCAATGATTGATGAGGGACAATGACTGGCCAGTATAGCTGTTGATGATTGATAAGGACAACAGACAACAATTGATGAGGGACAATGACTCAACAGTATAGCTGTAGATGGTTGATAAGGACAACAGGCTATGATTGATGAGGGACAATGACTGGCCAGTATAGCTGTTGATGATTGATAAGGACAACAGGCAATGATTGATGAGGGACAATGACTCAACAGTATAGCTGTAGATGGTTGATAAGGACAACAGGCTATGATTGATGAGGGACAATGACTGACCAGTATAGCTGTTGATGGTTGATAAGGACAACAGGGAATGATGAATGAGAGACAATGACTAACCAGTATAACTGTTGATTGAGCACTTCTAATGCACAATTATAAGTGAGCTTACGGTGTTGGTGGTTATGAAAGCATAATATTCAAGTAAATAGTAACTGTAATATATGTGAATTTTCTTTTAACCTTACTGTAAGAATCTTTATAAAAGTATTTGAGTGAAAACATGCCTCATTTTTTACGAACATATATTTCTCTAACTTACCGACTTATTATATGCATTTTGCATGCATGTAGTAAATCACTTAAATGTAAGTGTTTTGCTACTGTATGTACAATTGAATATTTTTAAGTGTCATCTTAAATACATATGTTCACTCAATTTAAATGTACCACAATGCATTTTCTGTTTAAAGTGTGGTAGTTGTTTTCAAGACTATTAGACGTGCTTAGCTTTACTACAGTCTCAAATGAGCATATTTCAAGTTTTTTTAATGATTGACACTTGTTCTGTTTTTATTCCTCTTTTAGTTTGTGAGATGGTCCAAACAATTACAACTCTTGATCATCCTCATCATGCATTTTATTCACATCCTTATTCAACTCACCATTATTTTCCCACGTTAAAAACTTTCGAACCAGGGATACTTTTATTTATTACTTTAGGTAATATTAAGATATGAGCTCCGCTCTGTGGAAAAGGGAGTTTAATGCATGTGTGTAAAGTGTTGTCCCAGATTAGCCTGTTCAGTTTGCACAGGCTAATCAGGAACAACACTTTCCGCCTAAAATAGATTTTTGCTAAGAAAAAACTTTCTTGAAACGAAAAATATTACAGCAGCATGAAGTGTCGTCCAAGATTAGCCTGTGGGGACTGCACAGGCTAATCTGGGTCGACACTTTACGCACATACATTAAACCTCCTTTTCACAGAGCACGGCCCATATACTTTATGAAGAGGCACCTATGCCAAGTTCTTTCTTTAATCACTTAGTTTCACATTTTATTATAAATTGCCTTCATTAATATCAAGAATAAATTGTTGCAAATAAATGGCATCTTTCACATGAATGCTCTTGATTTCGGGAGCATGTTGACCTATAAGTTGTCTATACTTATTTTCTTTTAATATCAAAATTCAGTAATAACTTGAACTTGTATAAAATGTTTAAGAAAACATGACCCCAGTTTATCTTCAAAGACAAAGAGTGGATGTCAGACTCATGAGTGTATGACCCTTCAAGTTGGTGAAGTGTTGTCTAATATAGGTACTTGTCATACAATACAAACACTCACAGTTGGAACTGAGCGCTATTCACACCAAGTGTGACAATTAATTGAAAAGAATTGTCTGCTATGAGGAAGATATTTTCCCCGCCAATAACAAGTAGCATTTCCCAACTGGGAACAAGGAAAAAAGGGACCAACCTTACTAGGTCAAGGATACTAGGTGCTAGTGACAATGGAATAAAAAAAGTGGATTGTTGAAAGCTATACAACTGGCATTATCTCTAGTAGTGAGTCTTCAGCACTTCCTTATTGGGACAATTGTCCTGTATAATGTGCTCACAGACTAGTTACCTTAACACTTAACCACTTATAAAAGTATTTTGACGCATTTGTAGTCCCTTAGAAAGTTAAATTTGATAAAAGGCTTTTCTTACTAGATCAAAGTTTTAAAGGTTTCAGTTCCAACCCTTAGATACTGATGAGCAGTGAGTTACTCACAGGCTGTACTGGTTTTATGCTGTTTGCACATAGCAAGATTGACTTAGCATCTAGGAGGCAAAGGCTTTAGGGTAAAACAAGAGCTGTCACCATAGGATGACTTATGCCCCCGTAAAACAAGAGCTGTCACCATAGGATGACTTATGCCCCCGTAAAACAAGAGCTGTCACCAAAGGATGACTTATGCCCCCTATAAACACTTGATAGAAGTTATGAGCTTTTTTCGAAACCATAAACGCAGATTTCGAAACCTAAACGCGGACCCTAAGTTCAAGGTCAAGGTCACAGGGGTCAAAATTTGTGTGCGTATGGAAAGGCCTTGTCCATATACACATGCATGCCAAATATGAAATTGCTATCTGAAGCGACATAGAAGTTATGAGCATTTTTCGAACCTAAACGCAAAGTGTGACGGACAGACGAACGGACAGACTTGTTAATAAATATGCCCTTTTAAAAATGGTTCGAGTTGCAAAAGAGTGGACAACAATTCCGTTAATTAATCTTATTTTGGATTACTCAAGGGCAATTATTTAAAGCCAGTATTTACGATTTCGATGTCAACATTTTACGTACTAATCTTAAACCAAAACATGAATGTGAACAAGGTGTGCAAAACAACACATGTTTTATAATGCTTCCAATTATTCATTTTCTTCAATGCAATTAAAAACTACCACATTAACAACCACAATTTCTTTTTTTTGCAGCACCAATGATTGTGTTGTTGTGTTGTATGAACAAATCTGCACAGAAGATTGGGGAAACCTAATAATACACATGAATTTGTTTTAAAACATACTTTATAAAAGACATTGTAGCAGGCAAGCATCAAATGTGCATATGAATTATGCTTATGTTGTACATGGTATAAAGCAGTTTATTAATTAGACTGTTAGGAATCAGAGTTTTTAATTTACGTATCCAAAATGTTTCTTTGCATAAACATTCTAGATTGTTTTCAACAACAAAAGAGAAATCAGATCACATGCCATTATTGTGAGTTAATCTAAAATATGCAGACAAATGTAAATTAGGATTCATCGAACAGTTTTTTGTATCAAATGAACGGCTATTCATTCTGCCAGATACATTTTTATTAGTTTGTGAAGTACATTCACCATCATATTGTAAATCATAGGATAAATCAGTAACACTACTATTGAATTTTCAACATGCCTTAATATTATTGCAGTTTGTGCATCTTCGTCTGTTACATTTACCAGATAAATGTATTTGAGCATTGTTATAAGACACTGAACATTTCACAAGACTCTTACTTAAATTCTTATGTCGTTTGTAGGTCAAAATAGGCTTAAATGAATGTAGGGATTTCACACTTTCCTTATCTGACAATCTTAATAAATCCCAGTATTTGTGTAAAATTTTAGCAATATTAGGGAGTGATGTGTTAACCCTTTCAGTGCAGAAACCGAATTTTGAAGGCCTTTGCAAACAGTTTCGATCCAGATGAGATGCCACAGAACGTGGCGTCTCATCAGGATCCAAACTGTTTGCTATTCCGATAGTATTCTTTGAAAAAAATCAAAGAAAATGCTAATTTTAGAAATTCAGCAAACGACATTTTAGCAGACGACAAATTTCCCAGCATGCAAAGGGTTAAAACATACAGCAAAGGGTATTATTGAATCAGTATTTTTCTGAGTTACAAATAACACTATTCTGTGTCATATTTTTCACTTTACAAAATCAATATTTTATAACATTTGTTGGATAATTTCTACTTTTAAAATATTTAAATAAACTAGACAATGATATATGATATGTTTATACAGCTTAGCCTGACTGTACGGAATTCTCCGTTTATAGGACATGGGGTAAGATGACGAAAAATCTAAGTATAAATGCATATAAGCAGGTTTACTAAATAAATTTGTAACAATGGTGTCTAGTTGACTTTTTGATATAGATACATCAAAAAAATATAAACACTGTTGAGATATACTAGAGGTAAATTTGATAGTGGAATGGAAATTATTTTAGGTATCAATAAAAGTTTTTAAATCTTCTTAAGAGCAATTCCATAAAATAAAAATGTCATCAAAAAATCTAAGCCAAACATATGGTTTAATAGGCGTATTGTTAAGGAAATCTTCCTCAAATTTTCCAATAAAAAGCAACGCATAAGACTGTGCCATAGGACTACACATAGCAGTACAGATAGTTTGTAAATAAGTCTCATTATTGAAAAAAAAAACAATAATTTTCAAGAACAACTTGATACTACTTTACATTGATACTACTGATGAAGGCTATGGCCGAAACATGTTTGGTATTATAAAAAAAAATTAATTAACAAAAGTAATGTGTTTGTACAGATTATTTTATTTTATTATTTTCAAATGTACAAAAGATAATTATTTATAATAGTATAAATCTTCAATTTTGTTTGATTTTTGCTATTACTTCTTTTGAACTGTTATTCTTCTGTTTAATTAATTGATAAAATTACTCCAACTGTACATCCAAGTTTGAAGATGATATAATTAAAACAATGCAAGACAAGGGACAAAATTGTCACAAAACCAGGTTTTCATTGTGAAAAAAAAATCTGATAAAGGGAGAAAACTCAAACTGAACTTTTGAAATGACCAAAAAAAATTAACCCCCTTTGTAAGTGTTTTTTTTTGTTTTAAATCTATTTTTAGTCGTGGCGACCTTGACATTGGAGATATTGACGTGATTCTTTCGTGGGACACACCGTCCCATGATGGTGAACAAATGTGCCAACTGATTTTAAAATCTCACAATGAATGACATAGTTATGGCCAGGACAAGCTCATTTATGGCCATTTTTTACCTTTGAACTCAAAGTGTGACCTTGACCTTGGAGATATCGACGTAATTATTTCGCGCGACACACCGTCCAATGATGGTGAACAAATGTGCCAAATGATTTTAAAATCTGACGATGAACGACATAGTTATGGCTCGGACAAGCTCATTTATGGCCATTTTTGACCTTTGAACTCAAAGTGTGACCTTGACCTTGAAGATATCGACGTAATTATTTCGCGCAACACACCGTCCAATGATGGTGAACAAATGTGCCAAATGATTTTAAAATCTGACAATGAACGACATAGTTATGGCCCGGACAAGCTTATTCCGCCAGCCCGCCAGCCCGCCAGCCAGCCAGCCCGCCAGCCAGCCAGCCCGCCCGCATTCGCCAATCTAATAACCAGTTTTTTCCTTCGGAAAACCTGGTTAAAAAACTGTGGACAATATTATTTTGGTCATTTTTTTATTTATTCAAGGGTCATAATTCTGAAAAGCTTCAAAGCTATCCCACTGGTTATTGGCTAGATAGTACGCCCATAAACATTACCACCAATTCGCATTATGATCCAATTTTCACTGTTTGATTAAGAGATCAGACATCTTTGTCCTAGATGCTGCACATCAAACACAAAGCATGCTAATGCCCATTCCATGTGTTATCAAAAAATCTGTCCCCATTTTTAACTGGCATATAAAAAGATAGTTTACAGTCCACTATTAAAAATTCATGCTTTTGTCAAAGTACTTTATCCCCCAAATAATGAAATGCCGACTATTCTGTTGTGTTCTGTTTTAAATTTTACAACAAATTTCAAATCGATAAACCGTTGCCATTATTCAACAACAAGATTGAAACCATAAAAGCGGACCAGTAGATACATGCCAATCTGTCTATTACAGGAAGTAAAGCATTTTATCATGCAACCTATGGCATAACTGACTTAAGATTAATACCTGGAAAAATAAAAGAATTAATTAATGTAAAAAAATATATATTAATGCATAAATATACTTGCAAACATTCTATACGAATTAATGAATGTAAAAAATAATTAATTAATGCATACATAAACATGCAAACATTTAAACAATCAGTGGAATCATTGGATGAAAAGATAAATCAACAAGAAATGTGTGTTCTAATATGGATGAGTGAAATGAAAGAAAGCTGTTTGACACACACACGCACACACAGATAACAGTGGTAACAATAAAACGTCCTTAATTCTAAAACTCATTTGGAATAATTAATGTTGGATAGAAAGATATGGTTGAATAGATCAACAGAAAAATAAATAAAATAAAAGCCATTCTGAAAAATGTTGAGCCATTATATATAATGCTTTAACAAATTAAACAGGCCTTGAGTGTCACCTTGACCTTTGCCCAAGCAATTACACACCCCTCCACATGCTGAACATTTCCTTAAATTTATTTTATAATTGCTTGATAAATGATAAAGTTACGGACAAGAAAAATTGACATTTTCCAGAATTGCACAATTGAACTTTAAGTTACAGTTTTGATGTTATCTCTGACCTTAAGTTTTAACCTTAACCTTTGATGGATGTTACAGCTGAACTGATCATGGTGATGATCTGTAGTAAGTTATTTCAAAATTGCATATTGAATGACTAAGTTACAGTCCAGACAAGCTGTTTTAAATTTAAAAAATTGACATTTGAACACTTAGTGTGACCTTGATTTTCATATAGGGAGATGGATGTTATACGCAACAAGTTTTCTGCTCATGGCTGTCATGTGTGAAAAGTTATTTAAATCTGCATGATAAAATAGAAAATTAAAGTCTGGACAAGCGGTTTTCTGGTCAAATTTGACCTCTAAATGTGACCTTGACCTATGAGCCAGAGAGACAGGTGTAACATGGCACATGTCTACTTAGGATAATGATCATTTGTTTTAAATTATTAACAATTACCATATGAATGAAATGTTACAGTCCCAACACGCCCAAAAGCATGCACGCACACATACGCAAGCTATATTTCATCAAGTGGGCTCTAAGAAAAAATCCATAATTTCCATGTATTACTACCTTTGTTCAGATTGTTCGGATAGGTGAGAACAGACATTCCATCATCTTCTAAGACATCCACAAACCCATCATTGGCCATGGCAGTGGGGAGGTCATCTGCTCCTCTGAGCTCAGTTTTCTCCTTGTCCGCATCTTAAAAAAGCGTGCACTAAATATATAACACAGCATGTTTGCTCAATGAAAAAACATGATGGCTTCAATATGTCATGCCCATATCAATAAACAAGAGATGTGTTCGTCAGAAACACTATGTCCCTTTTTGCGCCGCTTTGAAGCTATATATTTGACCTTGAACGATGACCTTGACCTTTCACCACTCAAAATGTGCAGCTCCATGAGATACACATGCATGCCAAATATCAAGTTGCTGTCTTCAATATTGCAAAAGTAATTGCAAATGTTAAAGTTGGCGCAAACAAACAGACAAACACACAAACAAACAAACCAACAGACAGGGCAAAAACAAAATGTCCCCCACTATAGTGGTGGGGGGACATAAAACAAAAAAGTCCAAGAGATAGCTATACTAGCCACCTGTAAAGTATTGACCTCAACTACTTCTGAACATTTTTTGAAGGACATTTATCTTTCATGAAAGTTTTCCATGGTATGGGAGTTATGAAGCATGTATAAAACATGAAGGTTAACTTTTGACCTTCAAGTTTGACATTGAGTTCGCGTGACTGACTGATGCAATTTGCACACCCTCTCAATGTTATAATTGTTAATTGATGAAAACCCTTGAAAGGGTGAAGGGGATAATGAGCTGACAAAACAATGAAGGCTAAACATGTGACCTTGACATTGGGCCAGCTTAACTGACTCAAACAGAATACAATTTCATTTAAAGGGAGGTATGAAGAAGACTGGCTCAAACCACTGACATTGAAGCACAAACTTGACCTTTGGCCAGCATGAATGTCTCAAGCCTTCCACGCAAGGGCATTGGAGCAATGGAGCGGATACAAAAGTGTATGAACAGATGGACTGACGAATGGACAGACATATAATATCACCATATAATCTGTCTACCCTTTTTTCAATGGGTTATGAAAAATATTTTTTTGGCATGCACTATTTTTCAGATTAACTATTCCGATAAAAAAATAGTAATTGAGCAGCCTAAAAAAAAAAAAAAAAAATGGTTTCTCCATATTGCCTTTTGTGAGCAACTTATTTGTATAGCTATGATTACTACTGGTGACTCGAATCAGTTAATCCGTTAAATTAGATGTAAGATATGGAAAATGTTGAGTGAAAAATTATTTAAATAATTTAAATAAGTAAAGTGATCTATTTAATAATAAACAAGAGATGTGTTTGTCAGAAATACAATGCCCCCTACTGCGCCGCTTTGATAAATGTTTTTTTACCTTTGACCTTGAAGGATGACCTTGACCTTTCACCACTCAAAATGTGCAGCTCTATGAGATACACATGCATGAAAATTATCAATTTTCTATGTGAAGGGACATAGAAGCTATGAGCATTTTTCCAAACCTAAACGCGAAACCTAAACGCAAAGTGTGACGGAAAACGGACAGTCGGATGGACGGACGGTCCCATCACTATATACCCTCCTTCGGGGGCATGAAAATAAGAACAAATGTGAAAATTGGTCATATATTTAATAATGTTCCACGTACTTTCTGCCTCCTTTTTCTTGCACTTTCTCAGTAAAACAAACGAAACAACTCCTGCTGTGACTAAGCACAGAACTACCCCACCAACTGACAGATCCACGATCAGTTGATCACTGGAATCCTGCTGCAAGACTATTGCGGTGGTTTCCAGTTGATGTGAGCTCTCGGCCAGTGACCTGATACCCTGCGTGGTGACCGGACGGTTTGTCCAAACAGCAGTTGGGTAACAATACGAGGGCTTCGGCTCGTTCAAGCAGGGCGAACTGGCTGTTAACAAAAGGCACTTCTAAGATTCTTTACAATTCTTTTTCACTATGTTATGTACACATAAAAATGGCAATTTTGAGATATGGTTGGACTGAGGTATAATCCCCACTTGAAGGCATAATCACTTTATGCACTGTTTATTTGATCTTGCATCATGCAATCAATACTCCTTCTTTGCGAAGATACATTTTCTATAATCAAAACAATTGCAACAATATTTTAAGCAAACGACATGCCTACTTTGGCTTTGAGTGAAATAAGTCATAATTCAGAATAAAACAGACAAACGCACACACTGACAGTCAACAAACATCATCATACATTTGTATAGTAAAAAACAGTAAACAATCTGCATAATCCCGGTATACTTAGCTTACAAATAAGCAATAAGAAAGCAATTCTATATAATTTTTTAGAAGCCTCGCTCTGTGAAAAGGGGGTTTAATGCATGTGCGCAAAGTGTCATCCCAGATTAGCCTGTGCAGGCCACACAGACTTATCAGGGACGCCACTTTACGCCAACAAATATTTTTCTAAGAAGAGACGTTCTTGAAACGAATCCAATCCATATAGGCTAATCAGGGATGATATTTTCCTCTTTTATTCATGATTTTTTCTGTTTAATCTGGGATGACACTGTACCCACATTTATTAAACCCCCTTTTCACAGAGCACGGTTCATATACATAGATCACATACAACATACTTAAAGTGAAGTTGAATTTCGGTGTATGTGTAGTCACACACTGATCACATGTGGCCACCATGCCTTTTTTAGGGCATAAGCATTTGGATGTATCCATCGTCATATAGCCCGGATCATAGGGTTTCACCTATAAACAAATAGTATTATCATAAAGTACAAAAGGTAATGCTATATGTTTAACCCATTTATGCCTAGCGTTTGGATAAAAGGCCTTGGCAAACAGCGTAGAACCAGATGAGACGCCGCATGATGCGGAGTCTCATCAGGGTCTGCACTGTTTGCTTAAAGGAATTTCTGTAAGAAATATTCTAAATATAGAAATAAATATACTAGACATCCCTAATTTTGGAAATAAATTGATCCAATTTAGAAAGATGGGAGAGTACACTAGGCATAAAAGGGTAATAAAGCGGTGATTACTCAGTATAGCTGTGCTGAGTTGTTTTTCAGTAACTTACTGTTGCCTGAACCCACCATATATACCTTAAGTCAGTGCTGAACCCATGGAACATATCTCAATGTTGTCACTGTTTTATATAAAATGGAAAAAAACAAGCTGAAAAGATTTTCTTTATAATTAAATAAGATGAACTAATTCATAACCAATGACATAACATAGTCTTTCGAAATCTCCTCATATGAGGTCTGGAAGGTCAATGATCCTTTAATCTGACAATGTTAATTACAACTGTAGCAAAAAAGTTATGGTAAATTGTTTTATTTGCAAATTATTTCATGGTTAAATTTACATGCCAAAGAGGAATTGTATGAATTGTTTTCATATCCATGAGGTTTTCTAGTCTAATCTCCCATGGAAGCACAGTCTATTTGAATGACAATGTGTTCCAATGATGGCAACTGATTAGAAGAACAAAGTGTTTTCTTGGAAAGGGAATTTAGATTGATAAGTTGATAAACCTTAGCCAACCAAAACAATTTGAAACACTGTATATGAAATATACAGAGAAAGTGCTATTTTTATACTCTATACCAAGCACAAAAAATTGTGAAGGGCTTGCAGAAAAAGCCTGATGGTAAAAGTAATATTAAATATTAAAATGGACAAGTGTTTGGTATATTATTTATTATTTACTTAAATAATGCTTTATGCCTCAATCAGTTTCATTATAAATGGGCTGTGCTCTGTGAAAAAGGGGTTAAATGGGTGTGCGAAAAGTGTCAGACCAGATTAGCCTGTGCAGTCCGCACAGGCTAACCAGGGACAACACCTTCCACTTTTATGATTTTTTTTGTTTCAAGAAATTCTCTTTTTAGCAAAAATCTAGTTTAGGCTGAAGTGTCGTCCCTGATTAGCCTGCTCAAATGAAAAGCACGGTGTGTTATGTGTCAAAGTTATCTTAATTAAGGGTAATCGTTACTATTAAAACATACCGTAATATTATACTCTCCAGATGTTACATTGTAAAACCTGTAATTGAGCTGAAAAGAAAGAAAATAAATACATCTTTAGGACAAGACACATTCACATCATAACTAAATTTTAATGGTGTTAATAAAGAACCTGAGGATCTAAAGACATTTGCTAACTCAATACAGATTGGGATGTTTGTGTAATGGTTTTAATCTAGGTTGTTTACTCTGTATGACACAGATTTGATGTGGTCTGATATAATATCAGAATAAATCTACATTTATAATTTAATTAACCCATTTATGCCTAGCGTCCTGAAAAAGGACATTGCAAACAGCGTAGACCCAGATGAGACGCCGCATTATGCGGCGTCTCATCAGGGTCTGCGCTGTTTGCTTAAAGTAATTTCTTTATGAAATATTCTAAATATAGAAATAAACATACTTGACATCCCTAATTTTGGAAATAAATTGATCCAATTTAGAAGGATGAGAGAGTTTACTAGGCATGAATGGGTTAATTAAACTCGGTCAGCAGCTGGACCGTGCATGTCGAGACCATAGCAAGAGTCATCTGCAGGAGACTTTCTTTTGTTAATATTTTATCATTCATTATTTCATACTTGATATTGCATCATTTAACTCCCATAATATATGATGCCATGTGTTTTGTTATGAAAAATGACAAGAAGTTCTGAAAATATGGTATGATCATAAGTATTTATAAATTAAAATACATGACAAAATTAATACAAACAAGAGCTGCGTTTGTGAAACACAATGCCCCAATTCTGCTTTGAGGTTCCACGGCAGCTAATTTAGAGAAAACAAGGCCCATAACTTAGCCAAAAATCAATGGACCAAACCAAAACTCGCACTTCATCTGTCAGTAGACTTAAATACCAAAAATGAGCTCAATATCTGATAGTGTTGCCTAAAAAACGTCAGAAAAAGTCATAATACTGATAATTTGAAGTCCAAGGTGCATAACTTCAACACAAATCAATGAACAGAAATGATTTTCACACTTCGTCTGTGGCTCATGTAGGTAGACTCACATACCAACAAGAGTTCCAAACTGTCACAAGATACGTCCGTTTGAAGGTTTTAAACAACTTGATAACTTTACCATGACCCATATTTGAACTTGACCTTCATATCATCTAGACACATCTTCTGACCAAATTTGGTGAAGATCAGATGAAAACTACTTCAGTTAGAGAGACGAAACCATGCTAAATGCTTGAAATGCACTAAGTGACCTTGTTACCTAGTTTTTGACCCGGCATTTCCCATATTTATACTTGACCTAGATATCATTTAGACACAACTTCTGACCAAATTTGCACAACTTCTGACCAAATTTGGTGAAGACTGGATGAAAACTACTTCAATTAGAGAGCGGACACCATGCTAAATCCTTAAATTGCACTTAGTGACCCTGTGACCTAGTTTTTGACCCGGCATGACCCATATTTGAACTTGGACCAGATATTGTCTACATACAACTTCTGACCCAGTTTGGTGAAGATCGGATGAAAACTACTTCAATTAGAAAGTGGACACCATGCTAAATCCTTGAAATGCACTAAGTGACCCCGTTACCTAGTTTTTGACCCAGCATGACCCATATTTGAACTTAACCTAGATATTGTTTACATACAACTTCTGACCAAGTTTGGTGAAGATCGGATGAAAACTACTTCAATTAGAGAGCAGACACCATGCTAAATCCTTGAAATGCAGTGACCCCTTGACCTAGGTTATGAAAGCCTTGTGCAGACGAACGATTGCCACAATATTGGAAGCATAAAACAATTTATTAAAGGTAAATCAGAAACTATATTCATTCATGGCAAGCTACCAATAAAAAAATGTGAAAATAAACAGACATTAAATAGTTACCTTATTTACGATGTCATGTTTGACAGTTGTGTTATTGGAGATAAGTCGATATTCAAATGAAGTGAACTTAAATTCCTCTGGTGGGCTGTTAATAGTAACATTAATTACACCATCTTCTTCAAGTAAATCCAAGAAGATTTCAGCTGCCCAGTTCCATGCTTCTGAGTCATTAGTATACACTAAAAATGAGAGATACACAGTTACTCTTTAAAAGCAATCCTGGTGCTACGTTAGTCTTTCCCCCTTTCTCAATACAACGCTGAATCACTTAATTGAACCTTGCTTGAAGGGGCCTTTTCACGTTTTGGTAAATTGACAAAATTAAAAAAAGTTGTTTCGAATTCGCAAATTTTTGTTTTAGTTATGATATCTGTGAGGAAACAGTAATACTGAACATTTACCATGCTCTAAAATAGCCATTATATAAGTCGTGTTCTGAGAAAACTGGGCTTAATGCATGTGCGTAAAGTGTCATCCCATAGGCTAATCAGGGACGACACTTTCCGCCTAAACTTGATTTTCGGTAAGGAGGGACTTCCTTGATACTAAAAATACCATAAAAGCGGAAAGTGTCGTCCCTGATTAGCCTTTGCAGACTGCATGTGCATTAAGCCCAGTTTTCTCAGAACGAGACTCATATGCATCTTTTGACGATTTAAAAACATGAAAATTATAAAGGTTTGCATGTATATACTATAAACTCAGTAACAAATTCTATTTTAAATGTGAATCTCAATTACCCGGCATTTTCACTATTAAGTTACGATAAGCATCAAACATTCCAGGCTTGTACTTGGGCAGAGAGTACACTATAAACTGCACAGAGGGTTTCAATGGGAACAAGCTCAGCTCAAATGTCGTCTGCAACAAAGCAAAAGAACAACCATTTAAATTATATTAGTCCAGTTACCAGCACAGCTCATCTATGACAGGGTCGTATTGTTGTACCAAAAAGTTCAAATATGGGCCGTGAAAAGGTGGGTTTAATGCATGTAAGGAAAGTGTCCTCCCAGATTAGCCAGTGCAGTCCGCAAAGGCTTATCAGTGACGATACTTTCTGCTTTTATGATATTTTCTGTTTAAAGAAAGTCTCTTTTTAGCAAAAATCCAGTTTAGGCGGAAAGTGTCGTCCCTGTGAAGACTGCACAGGCTAATATGAAAGGACACTACGCACATGCATTAAACCCCCTTTTCGCAGAGCGCGCCCAATATTGATTTTTTCTTGTTGGTATAAATAATGTATATTGTTAAATATATGTGCATATGAATACTTATACAAGACATGTAAAATTTAATGTATTTTGGGAATAAAAATTGTACACTACAAATTGATTTCCAATTAATGTTTTTAAAACACTTCATTTTTTTGGCTATCCTTAAAACATTGTTTGTATGCAGTGCCGTATTTATAAGCACTGTGGAGGCCTTAAGGAAGTGAAACTTTTGGGGCTCAAAGCCAAGGCCCCTAGTTTGCATACTGCCTAATAGAACGCTAGTGCCCAGTTGATTTCACTCCTTTAAATTAGCCTACCAATGCCAAGACTGGCAAGACCAAAATGTGACAATGTCCATTTATAGGTATAAAATGTCAATATAATACTGTCATGCCAATTTTATTAGTTACACTGTTAGTAACTGAAAGTGTAGGGGATATACACCCTTAGTAATTTCATACCATACGAGAGCAAAACTCAATGAATGGGTTTACATTGCACACAATCGTTATGGTTCAAGCATTGTTATTGATCAATGTAACAAAAAATCATAAAACATAAGTCCCTACCTTCCTACTTAAGTGCCTAAAAGTACGGATGGGGTTACCAAAACAAACAATTTTTCCAGGACAGCCTTTACCTAATGCAAGTTTTGTCAGGATTTTCACAACTTTATTTATAATGAATGACATGCATGCACAAACATGTCCATCATAAAAGATTGTAATACACTTCAACGCCGTTATTTCGAACACCGATAATACGAAGTCTCCGTTATTTCGAAGTATTGTTCGGGTCCCGATTTTTGTTCTTCTTCGTTTAACGTAAAATTTCATTGTTAATCTGAACTTCGTTAAACCGAAGAAATCGTTAATTCGAAGTGATTCTGCCGGTCCCAACACTATTACTCGCACCTAATTATCAATCTTAACCTGAAGTCAAAACTGCAAAACACTGAGCGCAATTTCACACCTTTGTTGCCTGCGAGTGGCGTGTCAAAAGCCGATAATTATACATTTGTCGTCTGCGCGTAGCGTATTGATTTTATAATGTCATCGAAAGCCGCCGACGATGGGGCCGACAACACAAGAATGAACATGTATCCAATCAGCGTGTGACCACATGCATCAACAACGTAAGGCAGTTATGCGAGCAAAACGCAGGCAGAAGTGAGTTCTTCAATGTACTTGACACATTGGAGAAATATGTTAAACGCGTCCAGTTAAGTGCTGCTAACACAGGTGTTCAGAGAGACATCACGTCTTATTTACAAAATGTTAATTCATTTCCGAAAATGTATTCATCTGTATTTACATGTATGACAATTTGTGCTCTTAGTTATATTTTATATGTTCTGATAATTTGTGCTATTCGTTATATTTTATATGTTCTGATAATTTGTGCTATTCGTTATATTTTATATGGTCTGATAATTTGTGTTATTTGTTATATTTTATATGGTCTGATAATTTGTGCTATTCGTTATATTTTATATGGTCTGATAATTTGTGCTATTCGTTATATTTTATATGGTCTGTAATTAAAGAAACATAAAAAGAAGTAAAAGAAATCGTTTTATTCCTCCGTTTGTTACAAGCAGAAATCCATTGCTATCTGACTAGTTAACGTTTTTAAGTAAAACAATTATTAATATTAGCGTGTAACCGAGCCTACACGAATTCAAAACTTTTTATTTTTTACAGAATCAAATAAGTCTGTCAAATGTTTATTTCGAATTATCGTTAATCCGAAGTTTTTTTAACAGTCCCGACGACTTCGAAATAACGGTGTTGAAGTGTATTTGCAGCCAGCAACATGTTTAGTAGTCTCGGCTTAAATTGGTTGTATGATCTTTGATAAGGCAATGCTCTGCACCTTAACTAGTAATTCGTCATACCTGTAAGTGATGAGTGGTCCATGTGACATCTGATAAATTCAGGATGTAGCACGAATTTACATAATCAGGCATAATGCGTACCACCTCAAACCCCTTCAAGAACTTTAGACCGCCTATATTAAAGAGATATAAGAACTTATTTTGTTGCTGTTTTTTGTGTGTGACAAAACTCTCAAACACTGAACCACATGAATGGGTTTTACCCTTCATGCAGCCAGTGAACCTTCAGTTCCTGTCTGGAGCTTCCGTCTGCTTAGGCCCAAAAAAAAGGGTCCGTTTCGAGTCGCCCGACCATGTCTCCCGAGTCGACGCCAACCCTTAAATTTTTATAAGGGTTGCCAAACAAAAATTGTTCATTTTCGTTAACATTAGATTTTATATCAAGCAAACAAAGCATATATATACATGTATTTATTATTATAAGCTTTAATAGCCTTCGATTCAAGTACCCAAAGGAAAAAAATCCTTACCTACCGACCCTGTTTTTTTCCCCAAGGAGACCAGAAACGGACCTTTTTTTTTGGCTTTAGGAGGTAAAGGCCTGAAATGATCATAGCCTTTAAGGACATAATTGCCTTACTATTAGAGAGTTGTAGAAAGGGATGTTGGCTAAACAAAAAGATAGTAAATTTAAACAACCAAAGGACAGACAGACTGACAGACGGACGGACAGACGGACAGACATGCACACAGACAGACACACAGAAGAACACACACAACAATAACTATAAGCCACCTACATGCCTGGGGCATAAAGAATTACGACACTTAACTTGTTTTCCATGGAGAAAGAGAAATTTGAACAAAATAAATAAATAAAGTACTTCAAGAATTGTAAATAATGGTGTTATAACTTAAGTTTAGTGCAGAAAATCTGAACAATCTTTCAGTGCAACTCACCATTAGCTGGAGGAGTGATGGTTAGGTTAACCTCCACTAAATGTTTTTCACTCTTATGATGCCACTTATACTGGGCTGATGCCCTGAGATTGCTGGGACTGCCGGGATAGTCCAGACTGCCTGTAATATATGGCATGTCCCTCAGGACATAACTCAGAATGCCTTCGCTGCAATCTGAAAACAAATGGATGCATACATTTTCCCAAAGTACTGTGCAAGAGTGTGTGTGAGTACAGTCCAACCTTTCCGAGCCACCGCCTGTTAATAGCGACCAAAATTGAGTGCCCCCAGTACACAGATATAAGAACAAGTTATTTGTATAATTGGTATAACGGCCAAAGAAACGAAACGTCATTTAATATTCTAATGAGCAGCACTGATATCACTGTTATAAAACAATTAACTTTCTATGTTACGAAATTAATGAATGTCATTGGGAATATAAATTTACCTTGATTACAAACTTTTTGTTTTTGTTATATTTTGTGTTGTATAATATTGTGTATATTGTTGAAACACAAGTGCAAAAATCACAATGTATACAAGGTGGCATTTATCATTGTATAATGTTATTGTAAATGAATGCTGTATTTTGGGCCGGAGGCCTTTATTTACATGTTATCTAATAAATCTTGAATCTTGAATAGTCAATAACGACCCCACCGATTTCCTCCCGAACGATTTCGCTATATATTGAACCTGCGAATAAAGACCACCTGCGAACAAAAACCAAAGACCGCCCGAATACATTCCCAAAAGTCCATTTTGATAGCTTACAACGACCACTGCAATCATAAAAATCAACGATTTTGCAACTTTCAAAAAACAAAATGGCCACCATGATGCTGTGTAGTCACGTGATACACATCTTACCAGTGGACTCGTTGGTCGCTATGGAAATATCGGCAAGTGACAGTTTATTGCACTCAATAGCAGTTGTTTGTTTATTTAACACGCATTGCTAATTGGTAGTGGCCTGCTTCTTTTATGCATTTGACAGTTTGTCAAAAGTGTAAAAATATTGCCTTTGTATTAAAGTGACTCGCGATTAATGTACAAATTAGTGAAAATATCAAAGACAAGTTTGGGGCTTTCATCAACTCATTAAGGAAATTAACGGTTTTATATCAATACCGATGCCTGAAATACAAATATTTTGATAGCCATTACCTTCTTACATTTCTCCTTGATAAGACGTGCATAGATTATAGACAAGTAATCAGTTCAATTTAACCATCATGGCTTCCAAGCGTAAGTTCTTGATGTTGGAAGAACGCGTTGCGGTCATTAGTTTGTTAGTTAAAGGACACAGTTGCAGACGAGTGGCTAGTGATCTTGGTGTAGGCAAAACTCAAATCCAGAACATTCTAAATTACATGTACATTTACATGTATGTCAATAATTATTTATAAATGTATATGATTAATGAAATAAATAATAAAAACATAAGGGAATGGAAATAATTAAAACAAAACTGTGTTTTCAATCCTTTATTTATTAGCTATACATGCATAAGTATTCAAACATTTAAACAAAAGAGCACATACATAGATAAGGTACCTGTTAAAATACTACTAGCATATTTTGCAAAGTTTCAATCGACCCTGGGAATAAAGACCACCTGTGAACAAAGACCACAACGACCAAATCCCTTGAGTGGTCTTTATAGACAGGTTAGACTGTATTGTTACACTAAACTTGTTAATCATGTCTTTATAGAAAAAAAAATAATGTCACCATTTCCTCACAAGTTCTGCTTACATGTTAAATTTAAATGAATTAAAGTTGTCATTAGAGAAGAAGAAAGCAGTACCTTTAAAACTACTCATATTACTATTTTGTATACATGACAACCAGTTAATTATTGAACTACATTTTGCAAGATAAAATTGTGAATAAAACATCAATAGAATGGGAGGGCCTGGGAAAGGGCTTTAAGTTCTAGATTTAATTCATGATGAAAATTGCACAGTCTGAACTGATGACTTCAAAACCCATGTTGTGACATAAAAACAAAGCCAGAAGAACATGCTACAGTGGACACAAACATGAATTTAATTCTGCCATAACTTGTCACTGTAAAAGTCCATATGATCATCTACACCGTGAGGTCATGATGATCCCAAATACATTTCTGATGTTTCCATTGAATATCTGTAGAAGTAATAATAATGCATACTTGCTCGATGCAAACATCAAAATGAATTCAAACTTATTCCCAAACTGAAACCTAATTTTTCTTAGTACAAAAGGGTGCATATTCCTGCTAGAAGGTTTGTCAACAGTATAGTTTGTGATTTTTACAAAATACTCCGGACACATATATCAAATTTTATTTCAATATCTATAGCAGACATAGAAATATGGAGATAATATAATCAAAAGTGAAAGTGAATACAAAATGAGCCAATATAATGCTTCATTGCATAAAAGTGTAATGGTCCTTTGTGAGTGACCGCAAATGATGATCCCAATGACTAGTGTGAAGTTAAAATTAAATATCTGCATATAAATACTGGTATTTAAAGGGACCTTTGCACAGATTTTGGTATGTATTGAAGTTTGTCATTAAATGCTTTACATTGATAAATTTAAAAATAGGATCTAAAAAGCTACAGTCCAATGCTAAGACCACTCAGCCATCTGTGCTCATACAATGAGTGATATATTTTATACTTATATTCTATACTTTATACAATCCACATAGTAACACATAATATAACAAATATAACATATATAAAATAAAAAAATATATACTCTCCAAATTATTATCGTTTCGAGTATATTGGATACTTAAGCGCATGGTAAATGTTCAGTATTACTGTTTTCACACAAATATCATAACTACAACTAAATAAGCAAATCTGAAAAATTTTCTTTTTAATTTTGACAATTTACCAAACAGTGAAAAGGCCCCTTTTAAGATTATGTTTAAAGCCAAAAACCTCTAAAAGCCCATTTAGTCAAACAAGTTTTTTGACTCAACATATCATGAGGATTACAAAATGTGACAAAAGATTATATCTCATTAGTTTTTGAGATATTGATTTGAATTCAAATATTGTATTGGATTTGTATTGAAATGTCTCCTACCATGATACAGTATGTGCAAAAACATACAAACAAAACATAGCTTTCTTTCATAGTGACTGACCAATACATTTAATTCATCAAACATTACATGCACAGAACATTGGCTTGAACGAAACAACAAAAATCTGCATAGTTAAGCGAGCTATAATCAAGTATTTATGGGTGGTTTTTGCCTATTAGAGATACACAAATTTGTTCCTAAAACATTAATTGGGGTTGACATCCATGTATCTCAGTACAATATGCAGTATGAAAAAAAGGTAAAGATCAGACAAAGTATGATACTTCAAGTAAAATAAATAAAAGCCAAAATAAAGCATTGTACACTACTTTGGTATATATGAGCTTTATTTACACCTCCAAGTGTCCTGTGAAACCATGTAGACTGGGAATCTGAGAGCTCTCTTATCAACAAAACGATTGCAACTCTAGTGGCCTCAGAAGTTTTTTTTGGCTATACAAACTGCAGTTATGTGCAAGGGCGTTTAATGCATGTGCATAAAGTGTGTTGCCAGATAAACCTGTGCACATTTACCTTCAAACTTGGTCGGTTAACGCACATAAATTAATGACCCCAAATTGTGAAGTGCTAATGTAACAATTTGGAGTTTATATAATTATTATAGTAAAGGGACATCAAGATACATGAATTAAGGGTTTGATGCAATTGTGCGAAGTGAAGTTCCAGATTAGCCAGTGCAGTCCGCACAGGCTAATCAGGTATACCACTTTCTGCCCAAACTGGATTTTTGTTAATAAGAGACTTTCTTTAAAGGAAAGATATAATTACAGCAGAAAGTGTCATCTCTGATTAGCCCGTGCTGACTGCACAGGCTAATCTATGACAACACTTTAGGCACAGGTATTAAACCTCTATTCACAGAGCAAGGCTCTAAAGTTGTAATTGAATACCTGCAATGATGAGAAGAAGCTTTAAGTTTAATTTAACCCAATGTATAAGAACAAACGGGGCATAATTATGGTAAATTTTAGGTCAGAGTTATGGTACTTGGTAATTATTATCATTTTGAAAACCTGACGAACTGTAGTAATTTGCCATATGAATTAACGATCGTCTACACAGTTATGTAACAGAGCTGGGAAAGTTTGAGCCATATCAATCCAGCCCTTATCAGGGTGAGGGATCACCTGACTTTATGGGGTTCACAGGTTGAGGGATCACCTGACTTTATGGGGTTCACAGGTTGAGGGATCACCTGACTTTATGGGGTTCACAGGTTGAGGGATCACCTGACTTTATGGGGTTCACAGGGTGAGGGATCACCTGACTTTATGGGGTTCACAGGGTGAGGGATCACCTGACTTTATGGGGTTCACAGGGTGAGGGATCACCTTACTATGGGGTTCACAGGGTGAGGGATCACCTGACTTTATGGGGTTCACAGGGTGAGGGATCACCTGACTTTATGGGGTTCACAGGGTGAGGGATCACATGACTTGATGGGGTTCACAGGGTGAGGGATCACCTGACTTTATGGGGTTCACAAATGAAAAAATGTTAATGAATGCACAAACCGGTAAGTGGTGCTTTTCAAATAATGTGTCAAAACAATTTTTCTGAAGAATTTTAACTAGTGCATAACAGACAGTTTTTTATGGGGCTTATGGCAATGTGAAAAAACATCAGAATTACTAAAAAAGAAATGTGTTTGTAAGAAACACTATGTCCCCTTCTGCGTTGCTTTTTTTTTTTACCTTTGACCTTGAAGGATGACCTTGAACTTGACCTTTCACCACTCAAAATGTGCGGCTCCATGAGATACACATGCATGCCAAATATCAAGTTGATATCTTCAATATTGCAAAAGTATTCATAAAATTAGCGATTTTGGCCACATATATTTGACCTCTGACCTTGAAGGATGACATTGACCTTGACCTTTCACCACTCAAAATGTGCAGCTCCATGAGATACATATGCATGCCAAATATAAAGTTGCTATCTTCAATATTGCAAAAGTTATTGCAAATGTTAAAGTTGGCGCAAACCAACAGACCAACCAACAGACAGGGCAAAATCAATATGTCCCCCACTATAGTGGGTGGGGGACATAAAAAGCCTGTGCTCTTGGCCATAGTTCGAATTAACAACAATCATTAACACGGTTATGCTGCATGTAACGAGAAATTTTGGCTACGATTTTAGACATATTCAATAATGTTCTTTAATCTTAAGATATTGGCACAAACTCCAAACTTTTATGCGCTAAAGATTTTTGCTAACATTTTTCAGTAACTTCAGATATTTGCTAAAAATGAAGTTCTTAACGTTGTGTTTTCTTTCTGTCCAGCCCGTGTGTTATCATCTGTGAACCCAGTTGATCCTGCACCCGCTTGAAGAGGTGTTGAATACACACAATTTGGGACAAACAGACTTATTGAAACATGTAAAGCTCCCTTTTTACGGGATAATATACACTCCTATTATCTAGAAAGATAGATTCCCTGTCTTCTATACTTTTAGTGTTTCTAATGAAACAGGTATTATAAATTACCATATGTAAATGTTCTTAATTACAATTACAATATTCATCAATTGTGTTACTGCATTAATTGATAAAATACTGATGCCATTTGACAAGTTTTTTTTCAAGTGACATAATTAATCATGTTTCTATTGAGTTGTATGGACCTGTTTTACCAATGTTTTTCAATGAAGTTGATCTTTAAAAATCAGATGTGCTTTATCAGCTGAGGGATTGTTAGTTTAGGACAACTTCCTTGTTTTATTCAAACCACAGTGTAAATCAAACCCCAGTGTTAAATTGACATCACCAGTCCATTTAAGTCTATTAAAACACGTAGTAACTTGTGTATATTTCTAAACTTGAGCTTTTGAAACACAAGCAAGTAAGATTCAATGCGTTTTTTACAGATTTACGAGTTACACAGTAACCCAGCAAACATGCACATATGGGTCCCATATGGGCTGTTTCTGGGCAAACCCATATGGGTAAGCCCATATGGGAGTCATTTGGGACCAATATGGGCTATCCCATATGTGAAGGCCCACAAGGGTCCCATATAGGTCCCATATTATTGCGCTATCAGGAAAACTATGTAAGCTTGTATTTATTAGATTAAAAACTCATTTCTTAAAACGTATGTAGGACTAACTTGATCTAAACTGCTAATATTTGACCCAAAAATAGAAAATCAATGCATAAGCAAATAATATGCAGCCCATATGGGTCCCATATGGGAGTCATTTGGGACCTATATGGGCTTGCCCATGTGGGAATGCCGATAAGGGTCCCATATAGGTCCCATATTATTGCGCTATCACGAAAAAGATGTAAACTTGTATTTATTTGATGAAAAACTCATTTCTTAAAACGTATGCTGGACTAACTTGATCTAAACTGCTAATATTTTACCCAAAAATAGAAAATCAATGCATAAGCAAATAATATGCAGTCCATATAGGTCCCATATGGGTCCCATTTGGGCCGCCCAACAAAAGACAAAATCAGCTACCGGGCTGTTTCTGGGCAAACCCATATGGGTAAGCCCATATGGGCGTCATTTGGGACCTATATGGGTTAGCCCATATGGAAATGCCCTTAAGGGTCCCATATAGGTCCCATATTATTGCGCTATCAGGAAAAAGATATAAACTTTTATTTATTTGATTAAAAACTAATTTCTTAAAACGTATGTATGATCAAAACTGCTAATATTTTACCCAAAAATATAAAATCAATGCATAAGCAAATAATATGCAGCCCATATGGGTCCCATACGGGTCCCATTTGGGCCGCCCAACAAAGGACAAAATCAGCTATCGGGCGCACATTTTTTGAAAATTCTGTTTTTGATATGGCTTTGTTTTTAATAATGTATATACAATGATTAACATGAAGTTATTTTCAAGAGATAATTTTAATTTAAATAATCGCGCAGAAAAATAAAGTATTTAAATAATATGCGCATGCGCATATGTTCATTCCGCCTCGCGAAAACATTCAAAACAAAAACACTCGAAACGGTAATTTGTTTAATCGTGATATTATACACGTAATTATATATTTCTTTTGAAATCAGATATATATTGCTGATCACGCATTATTTATTTATCTGTTACTTCAATGAATGCTTGTGTGTTTAATGATTTGAATTGCAAATTATTGGATATCTTTATTCGCTTTGCCTTTGTCATGTATTTTCGCGGTTGTGACCCCTTATGCACCAGTCCCTTTATGTACCAGTCCCTTTATGTACCACTTTGAGACTTTATGCACCACCTATATATTATGTAGGTGTTGTCCATTCATTCATAGCAGTATGAATGGGCATTAATTACCTGTGCAAACACAAGTGTTGATTGAGTCAAATTTGAGTTCATCAAATATTGTCTACTATAGCATTGCAATTTATTGTACTGAATCATTTATTTCTTGATATCAGAAAAGTTTTAACAATTTGGAAAAAAAGTTAAATAAAACTGAGTAACTTAGTAAATCAGTTCTTACTAAGTAAAATATTTCTAAATTTTATATTTTGTTATTGCAATTCATGATGTAATGTTAAGAACCAAAAATTTGAATCTAAATTTTAATAAAAAATGCGGCAAAAAAAATGGTGAATTATAATTGAAAATTGTTCACAGAAGTAGTCATTACTTATTTTGTTTCCATTAGAATTAGAATTGAAATTGTGTTCACATTCATAAATTGTTTTATTTCCAATAGCAAAAATAAAATGATAAAGCTATAATGAAATGAACCTTATGCAATGGTTACAGTATCTCTAATGAAGACTAATGACACTGTCTGATGCTAGCTTGAAATTCCTCACCTATGCCAGGTGTGAAATGTCATGTTTTTTGAGTAAACATCCCACACCAAATGGGTCCTTCTTCACAAGTGACACATTCCTCAAATAATTAGACCTATTGACAACAGCATTTATACTTTAATACTTTTATTTAATTTTACATAACAATAACATAGTCCAGCACATATTCCCATAATACATTATCTACATCAAATCATAAAGTTGTATTGTTATTAAAAATTAATTTTAATACAAAAATAAATACAAAATACACAAATTTATAATTCACAACATTGTTAATGAAATACTTTTATTAGATTTTCTCTAAACATGATTAAAGAAGAAAATAATTTGATTTTTACAGTTTGAAAATGAAGGTCATTCTCTCTTATCTTCAAAGTATCACATTTCAATTATACAATAGGAAATACAAACATTTTAGTTAGTTATTACTACTGGGGCTAATAAATTATACTAAGACAGTCACTGACACACAAGCTGGCATAAAATATAATCTATGACAATCTATTAGTCTAAATTCATAAATAATATGTCACAAAATGCATTTCATTATTAACACACATTCATATTAAACCATATATTATTTATCTCTATATATGGTACATAAAGGGTCAGATAGTGGTACATAAAGGGGTGGTACATAAAGGGACTGGTACATAAAGGGTGACATTCTATTTTCGCGACGTAAGTCGTTACGTTCGTGTGTCACCATAGATCAATCTCTTATTTAATCTGCTTAATTCAACTTGATTCTGCCTAAAATTCAATACAAACTATTTATAGCAGATAGGCGCATGTCTGAAAAAATGGAACACTAAATTAGTAATCATGCTAATGCATGAGCATCTTACTTATCTCATGCATTGATAATATTAATTTAAACGTATTACATGATGATGAATATATCAAAGACGTATAATATAATGTTTTTTTTATAGGTCTTTGAATACATGCACTCAAGCCAAGGTTGTTTGCCTGTGGACAAATTTTAATGATTATTTAAACACATTTTTGCAGAATATTAAATAAAGTCTGTGTATTAAGATATAATTAAATTCGTAATGTTTATTGTACAAATTTATTTCAGAAAATTCACCACCGCCTCGTTTGCCAACATCGTCTTTACAAGGAATGTCAGCAGTGCATGACAGAGGCCGGTCACTCCCTTTAAGTCCAGCTGAAGAGCCTTCACAAAGACAGTTCATAGGACAAAGTAACTACTTTTTGTGCTTGAAACTTTAAACTTAAAATAATTTCAGTTTTGGAATTAGTGCTTATAAAATGCCTGATAGTTAATTACATAAATAATTGATGTAAACAGATAATCCAACTTTAAAAATATAAAAAACACAGTCATTTAGTAATCAATAATAATACATACTTCTACTAATAAAAGAAACAAATTGACGTTGACGGGCATAGAGGTGCAAGACGTCTATAATCAGAGCCCTAGCCGTACAACAGCTGTTGGGACAAATCGGGCCCACCGCCGTTATATTGGCACACATCCAATATAATTATATCCGACCCAGCTGTGATATATATTATTGTCAACATAATTTTAGGAACAGTTTTGTTTTTTTTACTCTGTCTTCAGATGCAGTTACACAGATTTTAAATGTGTTGGAAACAATGAGAGACGAGAACAGGGAAATGAAGCGGATGCTGCAGCGGCTCTTGGCTAGTTCAGCTACTGATGACGAGCCAATGCAACTGCGAGAGAACATCAGTCTTCCAATTGGAACATTTGAGCAAATGGATGAGTTTGAAGAGCATCTTGGTGATGAAGCTACGATCCATCTTTTCTGCTGCATAGTTCAAGCTTTTTTATCAAATATATTAAGCAATGTTGTAAATGTAATTTACAGTTTTTTTTCAATTGATCCTAAACCATTCCTTTAAGTAGTGTTTTTCCCAGGAGGGAAAAGGGGCATGGCGCATTTCTTTGAAAAAGGGCATTTTAATGCGCAGTTTAGGTAAAAAGGGCTAAAACGTTCCGTGAATAAGTGGTTTTGAGAGAAACATATACACATACAAATATAAACAAGCACATTTAATGGTAATTGGTGTATTTAACTTACTTTAATTAATATTAATACATTTACCTTGCCATGTCTCCATTTAAGTTGCATACTGTTGCAGTAAACTGTACAGAATGACAAACATAATAAAGCAATATTTGCATATGAATCTGATTATACACAGATCCACTAACATATAAATGAAACCATGTTTGTCTTATCCCGTTTTCTAATGATAATCTTGTCAGAAGTTTTGCAAGTAAAATGAGTAAACTGAACGCTTACAATTTGCAAACACTCGTTTCCGTGACATACATCAACTGAACAGATTACTAATAAATATGTTTACGTTGTTTAATGCATCGTTCCTTATCTCATGAATTTCATTAATCCCTTCTAAATGTGTGATCTCCATCGTTAATTTGATCGTTATTTGCTATTTTTGCAGAGAGTCGCAATTTATTTGCGCTATTGTCCGCCATCTTGTTAAAATGATAAGCGACAGGTGCGCATAGCAACGTAAACTCGTATAATATTTTCGCCTTATACACAATTCGCATTTTGTTTAATTAGAAAACGTTACAGTAATTCTGTCAATAATTAATTATCTAAATCTAAAATAAATGTTTTGTTGTTTTGATATTACTGTATTATGCATGAAATGCACATTTTCCACGAGGAAAATCTAGGTTTTCAATAGGAGTCTCCGAAGTAACTGTCCACGATTTTATCACACATTACCGACCAATTAGTGTGCTTGGTATAAGCCACTGAAATTATCGATACATAGTGACATTGGGTAATTCACGCATGACTAATTCATAACCGGAAAGGGCAGGGCTGCTGCCTTTAAAAGGGCAACGTGGCGCTAAATGACTTTGAAAAGGACAGCGTGGCGCTACAAAAAAAGGGCATGGCACAGTGCCACGCTCAAACGGCCTGGGAAAAACACTACTTTAAGGCTCATCTTCTAAGAAAGCATACAATCTTTTTTATCTGGAAATGAAATGGTATATATTCCTTTGCAAAAGAAGAAACAGCATTCCAGTTTTCGAAGGTTTTAAAAGACATATATATATCATGTGCAATTACGAAAAAAACTAGAATGTATGAAGATATCAAAGATAATAATATGGACTTGTTCTTGAAAAAGGATTTGCCATTTATTTGAGTTTTTTGGATTTTTCTGCAGGGTTTTTAATTTGTAGTTTATAAAATATTTTGTTTGTTTTGTTTAGTCTTGCAAGTATATTTTCTACGAATGTTCTTTGAGTACATGGTGCGTTATTTGTATTGGTTAAAGATTTAATATGCATGGGTATGCTTTTGAGTAATTTGTAGTACATCAGGAAAATACTTGAAGGTATTCTGTATATGTAATATATATTTGATATCAAAATAATAGAAGTCCTTAATTCTATAGTCGTATAACTGGTTGACATATATAATGCTATAGAAAAACGTCTTATTGTTTGAAGTTATGTCTTTATTGTTCCATTAAATAGTTTGACTGTTGGTTTGGGTTTATAGATAATTTATGAGTAACATTACTCCATGCAGATAGAACATTAGATAGAAACATGTTTTTGTTAGCAACTTCATGTAAAATATTTTTGCTGATGTTACATTCAAAAAGTAAGGAATCACCATATTATTTGAAAATTTTCTGTTAGAATAGTTATCGTGGGATCCTCCTGCTATGTATGTATGTATCCATGTATATGTGTGTAATTCTCTATGTGAATAAAAGTTGAGAGTACTTTAATAAATTTTTAAGTCGTTTAACAAAAACCTTGTATTTCTTGCAGGATAATGCTATTGCTTTTTAACCCTTTGATATCACTCTGTTCCAGCAAGAAGAAATAGATAAAACATTAAAAAAATGAAAATGGAACATGTACAAGAATCTTTTGTCTGATGTTCAATTTGAACACACAGTATTTCATGTTTGCAGCCTTCATATTTTTTCTAACATAACCTGAATTTCCATTTATGCGTTGTCAAAAATTTTACAGGCTCTGTGTACCCATATTGAATACAATGCTACCAGTTTGTAGCCCATATTTAGTACAATGCTGCCAATATGTAGCCCATATTGAGTAAAAGGGCTGCCCGTATGTAGCCCATATTGAGTAAAATGGCTGCCTGTATGTAGCCCATATTGAGTAAAAGGGCTGCCCATGTTAGACCTATATGGGTCCCATGTGGGCACCTATATGGGCCCCATGTGGGCTGCCAACATGGGACCCAGATGGGTAGTGCAACCGGGTTCAATATGGGTCCCATCTGGGCTGCCCCATATACTTTCATGGGGCAGCCCAGATGGGACCCATGTGGAGCCCGGTTGCACTCCCCATCTGGGTCCCATGTTGGCAGCCCACATGGGACCCATATAGGACCCATATGGGTCCCATATAGATTGTTTGCTGGGAATATTCAAAGTCATAATGGCTTGTTTATATACAAAGTTCAACACTCAAGACCCTTAACATACTTCTATTTAACTGATCAACAAATCTACAATCTAACACTATTATTTATAAAAACTCAAAGAGATATAATACAAACCATGTCATTTATAATAAACTTACATATTATGTTATCTTAAAAATAAACAATCATCTCATGGTAATTTACAATGTATTTAATTACATCTTATCAAATTGGTCTTACAACATTTAATGCCTTGGTTTACATAATATGTTTTAGTTTAAAGAACATTATGTTTCTTCATATAAGTGTTTTTACTATAGCCTGTTCAGTTTCATTGACAAATACAAACCGGCTGTGTATAAACATAAAGGTCAATATAATTATCCCCACGTTTTTCGGAGCAAAAGTGGGGATATTGTATTGATGTACGTCTGTCCGTCCGTCCTGGTCACCTGCTCCTCCTACACTATTAGCACTAGAACCTTGAAACTTACATTCATGGTAGCTATGAGCATATGTGCGACGGTGACATTGACGGAATTTATATCTGACCCCTGGGTCAAAAGTTATGGGGGTTGGGGCGGGGCCGGGTCAGAGATTTTCACTCATTTTGTAATGTTATTTTACATTAACTTCTTCATTTCTGCACCAATTTACTTCAAATTGATACTGAGCCTCTCTTATGACAATAAGGTCAATCTCAACTATGCATGGCCCCATTACCAACCCTGGGGCGCCCCGCCCACATAGGCCACGCCCACCCAAAATTGCCTTGTACTATAATTTCTTCATTTCTACACCGATTCACTTCAAATTGATATTGAACATCTCTTATGACAATACGGTCAATCTCAGCTATGCATGGCCCCATGACCAACCCTAGGGCATCCCGCCCACATAGGCCACGCCCACCCAAAATTGCCATTTACTATAATTTCTTCATTTCTACACCGATTCACTTCAAATTAATACTAAACCTCTCTTATGACAATACGGTCAATCTCAGCTATGCATGGCCCCATTACCAACGCCCACCCAAAATTGCCTTTTACTATAATTTCTTCATTTCTGCCCCGATTCACTTCAAATTCATACTGAACCTCTCTTATGACAATACAGTTAATCTCAACTATGCATGGCCGCATCACCAACCCTGGGGCGCCCCGCCAACATAGGACACGCCCACCCAAAATTGGATTTTACTATAATTTCTTCATTTCTACACTGATTCACTTCAAATTAATACTGAACCTCTTTTATGACAATACGGTCAATCTCAACTATGCATGGCGCAATTACCAACCCTGGGGCGCCCCGCCCACATAGGTCACGCCCACCCAAAATTGCCTTTTACTATAATTTCTTCATTTCTACACCGATTTACTTCAAATTGATACTGAACATCTCTTATGGCAATACGGTCAATCTCAACTATGTAAGGTCCCATTACCAACCCTGGGGCGCCCCGCCCATAATAGGCCAAATCCACCCAAAATTGTCTTTTACTATAATTTCTTCATTTCTACACCGATTCACTTCTAATTGATACAGAACTTCTCTTTTGACAAAACGGTCAATCTCAACTATGTATGGCCCCATTACCAACCCTGGGGCGCCCCGCCCATAATAGGCCACACCCACATAGGCCACGACAACCCAAAATTGCCTTTTACTATAATTTCTTCATTTGTACACCGATTCACTTCAAATTGATACTGAACCTCCCTTATGACAATACAGTTAATCTCTACTATGCATGGCCCCATTACCAACCCTTGGGCGCCCCGCCCACATAGGCCACCCCCACCAAAAAATTGCCATTTACTATAATATCTTCATTTCTACACCGATTCACTTCAAATTGATACTGAACCTCTTTTATGACAATACAGTCAATCTCAACTATGCATGGTGCCATGACCAACCCTGGGGCGCCCCGCCCACATAGGCCACGCCCACCCAAAATTGCATTTTACTATAATTTCTTCATTTCTGCACCGATTTACTTCAAATTGATACTGAACATCTCTTATGACAATGCGGTCAATCCCAACTATGTATGGCCCCTTTACCAACCCTGAGGCGCCCCCCCCCCCCATAATAGGCCACACCCACCCAAAATTGTCTATTACTATAATTTCTTCATTTCTACACCGATTCACTTCTAATTGATACTGAACTTTTCTTATGACAATACGGTCAATCTCAACTATGCATGGACCCATTACCAACCATGGGGCGCCCCTGGGTCAAACATGCGGCGTGGGGATACGCGTCCGCCTCTGCCGCGCCATTTCTAGTTAAATTATAATTTGTACAATGATGTGTATGAGTGGCATCTTTCCACAAAAAGGTTCAAGTAAATAAGAGTAGCATAAGTATAATTTAAGTCATTTATTGAATTACACAAAATCTTACTTGTTCCTCTGTAACCATGTTTCTTGCAAGGAACCTGGTCCTGAAAGTACATGTATACAATTTGTATGTCTCATAAGTTGCCGACCCAAAGTATACAACTTGTAGGTCACATTATATGGCCCACTCAAAGTATACATTTAGCAGGTCACATTAATGGCCCAATAAAAGTATACAATTAACATGTCACATTAATGGCCCACACAAAGTATACAATTAATAGGTCACATAAACTGCCCACTCAAAGTATACATTTAATAGGTCAAATTAATGACCCACTCAAAGTATACATTTAGCAAGTCACATTAATGGCCCACTCAAAGTATACAGTTAATAGGTCACATTAATGGCCCACTCAAGTATAGAGTTAATAGATCACATTAATGGCCCACTCAAACTACATTGTGTATACAATTTATATGTCACATTAATTGCCCACTCAAAGTATTCAATGAATATGTCATATTAATGGTCCACTCAACGTTTACAATTTGTCTATCACATTAAAGGCCAACTCAAAGTTTGATACCCATTCTACTACAATTGGAACGTTCCCTTCAAGGCCCACTCAAAATGTGAGGCCCAAAGTCTACAGCAGCTATCAGTTGTCCTGGCCAATTTTTGCCAATGCCCAGAACCATACTGTCTCTTCTGCACAAAAACATCACCCAAAGCAAAATGAGGTAATTCAAATTCTCAAAAGCTATGGAGTTCCAAAGTGCACAAGCTACAAAACCTCTTGCATCCCTACTATTAATTGATTAAAAAAAGTGTCATTAAGCACCAATCAGAGAAATCTAGTGCACAGATAAAACATCAATCACTTATCATTATGATTTTTTTTTAATTTTCACAGGTTTTTATCATTATGATCTGTTTTAAATTTTCACAGGTTTTGTTCCAAGCATAAAGCTGTTTTTTTCTCTCAAAGATGTATGCAGAGATTTTGTTTACCATATTGGAAAAAGTACCAGTACTAGCCTGCTTTTTTTATATACAAATGTATATAATGCAGTGCTCCAGCTAGGCCTAAAAGGCTTAATGGTAGGGCGTAATGACAAGAATATAATTTTAGATAAAACATAAGAAAAACAGTCTTTCTCAAGCAGGCCTTGAATCAATTTTGTTTCAATGTTTTTGCCTTAACCACGTTTTACTTAATATAAGTGATGCTCATGCTTTACCAAAATTAAACAAAAAAATCAGGATAATTCAACAATATTCAATCGTTATCTGTTTGTCACATTTGTATCAATTTCAAGATACAAGATACAAACTTTTATTTCAAGTCGGTTAACAATAAATAACAGTATAACATTAGCTATGTATAGCTATTGACCGACACAATATATTTATTTTCTTAAATTTTAATTTTTTATAGGAAAGTTTCAACTTTCAGTTCATTACGAATTTACGAGACGAAACTTACATTCGGTGAACAGTCTGTTGAGTCCTGCGACCAAATTTGGTTCAGATATCCGAGAAACAAAATAAAACTGTACATCCACATCTTAACATGACGATCTAACTAACTCTTTGATAAGTTTTCCAACTTCCACCAACCGGTTTTCCGCGAAGTGTTGTTGTTGTTTGTTTACTTCCTTGTACACTGTTAACGCATGCGCAATACATATCGGCTGAGAATTAGGGACGATACGGACCATGGACCATACGGCCCAGATTAGCGAACCATACGGCCCAGATTAGCGAACCATATACGGCCCAGATTTTCGGACCAGCGGCCCAGATTTGCGGAAAATACGGCCCTGATTTGCGGACCATACAAAACATGTGTGAATTAATATTCATTAAGTGTTCCACTTCCTTATAATGTATAAATACATTTAATAAAATATTAAAGTTGATGTAATGACATTAATGACTACATTCTTGTTTAAATTTTGAACATTTGGCAACCATACGGCTCAGAGTTTTGGACCCTACGGAACATGTCTGAATTAATATTCATTTCGTGTCCCACTCCTTCAATACTGTGTCGATTAATTAAATAAAATATTAAAAGTTGCTGAAATTATATTAATGATAACATTGTTGTTTAAATTTGAACATTTGCGGACCACACGGCCCCGAGTTGCGGACCGTACGGACCATGGGGTTGTTTCACAAAACATCGTACGACAAATTTAGAATACGATACGAATTTCAAAGAAACATTATTTTAAAAGACCGAAGCATATTTTTGTTAATTTCCAGTAAAATTATTTATTTCATCATTGTCTTACCCATGGCTTATATCTTGAGGAGCTATTTATCAACAGCTTTTATATTTTCAGTTTTTAAATTTCAGTCGTAAATTAAGATTGTCGTACGATCTTTGATGAAACGGCCCCCATGTCTATATTAATATTTATTTCGTGTTTCACTTCCTTCATTTTGTATCAATAAATTTAATAAATACTAAAAGTTACTGTTACAACACTAATGATAATATAATTGTTTAAATTTGAACATTTGCGGACTATACGGACCAGACTATACGCCCAAGATTAGCGGACTATACGGCCCAGATTTGCGGGCTATACGGCCCAGATTAGCGGACCATACGGAACATGCCTGAATTAATATTCATTACGTGTTCCACTACTTTCAATATTTAACAATAAATAAATTAAAATATTAAAGTATCTGTAATGACATTGATGACAAAATACTTTTTTATTATATTAATATTCATTTCGTGTTCCACTTCTTTCAATATTTTATCAATAAATTAAAATATTTAAGTATCTGTAATGACATTGATGACAAAATACTTTTTTATTATATTTATATTCATTTCGTGTTCCACTTATTCAATATTTTATCAATACATTAATTAAAATATTAAAGTATCTGTAATGACATTGATGACAAAATACTTTTTTTATTATATTAATATTCATTTCGTGTTCCACTTCTTTCAATATTTTATCAATAAATAAATTAAAATATTAAAGTATCTGTAATGACATTGATGACAAAATACTTTTTTTATTATATTGAAATTCATTTCGTGCTCCACTTCTTTCAATATTTTATCAATAAATTAATTAAAATATTAAGTAACTGTAATGCCATTGATGACGAAATACTTGTTTAAAGTTGAACATTGAAATATCTTCGCCACAATCGGCTCGGGCGCTTATTTGTCTTTGCTGCATTTTATGAAATTCGTCATCAATGTATATTTTTTCTTGACTATTTTGTGTTATTGTTACATATTTTTATCAATATATTACAATTTAACACACATAAAAATTCTGAGTCTTTAATGACACATCAATTATCAATTATTGAAATTATTAACATCAAACAATATGTGTAATAAATGGGCGTACTCCAGATACAAACATATGCCGATGTTGTCTACAATAATAACGATTGTCGCACTTTACCTTTATTTGGTAATTACAGACGTGTTAATCAATTATGGTATATTCTCAAAAACTGTAATAGAAAACACCAATCAGTAAGTGTCATAAATAGGGAGTATTCGAGATAGAAATATACGAGTCAATAATGCGAGTGTTATACCCGTATTGAAATTTTAAATTATATGTTTGACTGCTAAACTTATATAACATGTATTAAATACGTTACTGGTATAAAAACGTGTTTTATAAAGATACATTGATAAAACATGTGTTGTTTGCAGTTATTTTTTAAGATAGATACACATGTGTATTTTTTTGTAAACATTTTAGTGATTTAAGAAATTTTAATTAACGTTGTCACCAAGCTGCATCTATTAATTTAATAAGTATTAATGTCAAATTTATAAAAATAGATTTGATCCATGAATGCATACTGTTTAAATGAAGAATTGATGACACAATTAAAACGAGTAACACATCTGAGAATATGAATAACTTGATTGAAATAATCATGAACACAAACGTTTCATTTCCCGTTTTTTTTTAGTTTTAACACATGTATAGTATTGCAGCATAATAAGCTGTGTAGTATTTCGTGTATTAAAATAATCTACATGGCGTAAAGGCATATGGTCCGTATGGTTCGCAAATCTGGGCCGTATAGTCCGCAAACCTGGGCCGTATAGTCCGCTATAAAGTCGGAGTTGATGCTTTTAAAGCATCATACCCGGAATTCTTTTTTTAGCATCAACGATGGTTTGTATAATGAATATGAGATACATTAATTATCATTGAAAAATATTCTATTTTCTATTTGGAAATGATTTTTTTTTGTAGAAAAAGTAGCTTGACAGTGTCAACGGGATGCCCTACAAGCGGCGCTATCCATTATCAATATCAATGGGTGCCAAGATGTTGGTAGGTAGATGGTCGGTCGATCTGTTGAGCGGGGATCACGTTCAGTTTGATTGTATGTATCTGTCTCGATACGCAGCCGTTACAATTATATTGCGCCTATCGTGAACATTGATAAATACACAAACCTATTTTTTTATATATAGCTATGATTAATATGCCTCCTTTTATCCATCCAGATTTTGTACAGTCATAGTCTTTATAACACTTTATTAAAGCACAAATATACCAAAATTCTGTATTAATCAAGGCCTTTGAAACTCCCATCCACTAATCTTCAGAATTCTTTACTATTGAGAATACGGCAAAGTCGGGATTTCTCGTTAAGACGATTAGCGACCATTTCGTTTCTTCAGGAAACATTTAAACCGTCGATGCCTAAACGGAATCCGAAACAACTATGGCAGCCAATTTTTTGTTTGAAGATTTTTTCGGAACCCTATGAAACCTTTCGATATTGATTCGGGCAGCCTTCCTGCCAGCATTGCCGGTATATGCAGACTATGGAATGACAGCAGAAATACAGTATGAGGACACCGGGGCAAAGTGTTACATTATAAAAACTTTTTTCATTTCATACTATATGAACTCGTCCATTAAAGGGATCTTTTCACGGTTTGGTAAATTGACAAAATTTAAAAAAGTTGTTTCAGATTCGCAAATTTTCGGTTCAGTTATGATATTTGTGAGGAAACAGTATTACTGAACATTTGCCATGGTCTAATATAGCCATTATATGCATTTTTTGACGATTTAAATTTGTTAAACTACGAAAATTGCTTATATAACGTATAAAATACGCTTTTATGCATGCTTGGCAGGATAGCTCAGTTGGCTAATGCGTTTTTACTTCAGGATTCCGGGGGTCACTGGTTCGAGCCCTGCTGCAGGCTACTTTTTTCCTTTTTTAAGTTTTTTGATTTTTTACTGGAGCTTTTAAACTTTAATGTTTACGTTTATCAATATAAAACATTTAATGACAAACTTCAAAACATGCCAAAATCTGTGAAAAGGCCCCTTTAAGCTCTTTGAACGGTGTTTGGAATTTCAAGAAATAACTATTTAAAAGTATTAAGACATACATAAAACCAAATTAACGCGAGAAAAATGTGCATCAACGGTTCTGGAAGTGCGTTTTTTTTCCATTAATAGGCTCTATGTACGGTGTTCGTACTTCCCTTGCTTTTTTTTATTCAAGCTTGTGGAGGACGAAATGGAATTCAAAAGGTACGTATTGAAGGAAAAAAATCACATATGCGTAGTTTACTTATGCGACCTTTTTGTATTGGAATGTTCAAAAAGTCGTGGTATTGATACATGTATGTATTTTGTTTTATGGTTAAAATGTATACTTTCCAAGTAAGATGCAATTATTTGTTGTAACCCCATCTGCCTATGCAATAACAAGCAAAGCAAGCACACATATAAGCATTTTAATGTTGGGACATATTTTATACGTACCTGGCATTGATGGTTTGGTTCGGTGAGTGCAAAGCATTTGGGATTACACCAGTTGAAAGATTCCATCTATTTAAGAGCTTAAAGTAACGATCGCGCTTAAAATATCCAATATTTCGTAAAATAAAGCTAATCCATTAATAAATCAATGTTCCTTTTGGCAAAATGCAAAAATTCAACGTTAGATGTTGTCTGGTAACATTGATTTAACGAGATACAAAATGCTCGTTTTTATTTTTTCACTTTATTGTGCTAACAATGCGGTATAAAACGCTTAATGTTATCAATGCATAATGTATCCGTTTCAATCTGAAGACAATGAAATAATTGTTTTTATGAGGTTTCGTGTTGGTATTTTGCATGTGTTTTTGCATAAGCAGAAACAGTGCAGTAATGGTTTGGCGCAACAAATGCACGGGTTTCTCGTTTATATCCGATTGATTCACTATTCGAGCTGTATTTGACGTGGGTAAAGTACGATTCTAACACGGCACGTGCCAAATTTCATATAAACAAAGAAGAACTTCCGGCCGTGGGTTATTCGACAACAAACTATTGGCGTGTTTATGAGAGAACTTCACATAAAATAGTACACAAGAAAAAAAGATACATTGTATAAATCTTTAGTAACAAGAGCACCGCCTATCGGGTGCAGACCGCTCATCTATTTTTCTTTTTAAAGGTGTAGGGACCTATCTCAATTTCAATCACAAAGGAGGAAGGGGTGGCGTGAAGAGGGGTGTATAGTGTGGGGGTGTGGTCATTTATTACATTATCTTCCAAAAATGCAAAAAAAGATAAAAAAAAAAATTTTTTTTGGGGGGGGGGGTTCTTGGGTGGGATGGTTGGACGGTATTTCAAAAATAAAATAATAAAAATAAATATTTGTGATGTTTGAAAAAAACAAGAGATGTGTTTGTCAGAAACACAATGTCCCCTATTGCGCCGCTTTGAAAAATATATTTATTTTTTTTACCCTTGACCTTGAAGGATTACCTTGACCTTGAACTTCCACCACTCAAATTGTGCAGCTTTATGAGAACGCCGCTTTGAAATATTATTTTTTTGACCTTGAAGGATGACCTTCACCTTGAAGAATGACCTTGACCTTCCACCACTCAAAATGTGCAGCTTCATGAGAACGCCGCTTTGATTTTTTTTACCTTTGACCTTGAAGGATGACCTTGACCTTGAAGAATAACCTTGACCTTGAACTTCCACCACTCAAAATGTGCAGCTTCATGAGAACGCTGCTTTGATTTTTGTATACCTTAAAGGATAACCTTGACCTTGAACTTCCACCACTCAAAATGTGCAGCTTCATGAAAACGCCGCTTTGAATTTATTTTTTATTTTTTTGACCTTTGACCTTGAAAGATGACCTTGACCTTGAAGGATGACCTTGATCTTGAACCTACACCACTCAAAATGTGCAGCTTCATGATAACACTTTGAATTAATTTTTTTTACCTTTGACCTTGAAGGATGACCTTGACATTGAAGAATAACCTTGATCTTGAACTTCCACCACTCTTAATGTGAAGCTTCATGATAACGCCGCTTTGAAATTTTTTATTTGTTTTTTTACCTTTGACCTTGAAGGATGACCGTGACCTTGAAGGATAACCTTGAACTTCCACCACTCAAAATGTGAAGCTTTATGAGAACGCCGCTTTGAAATATTATTTTTTTGACCTTGAAGGATGACCTTCACCTTGAAGAATGACCTTGACCTTCCACCACTCAAAATGTGCAGCTTCATGAGAACGCCGCTTTGATATTTTTTTTACCTTTGACCTTGAAGGATGACCTTGACCTTGAAGGATAACCTTGACCTTGAACTTCCACCACTCAAAATGTGCAGCTTCATGAGAACGCTGCTTTGATTTTTTTATACCTTGAAGGATGACCTTGACCTTGAACTTCCACCACTCAAAATGTGCAGCTTCATGAAAACGCCACTTTGAATTAAAAAAAAATTGTTTGACCTTTGACCTTGAAAGATGACCTTGACCTTGAAGGATGACCTTGATCTTGAACCTACACCACTCAAAATGTGCAGCTTCATGATAACCAGGGTTCGCCAAAACTTGAAAAATCTGTCAGTCATTTGGACTGACAGACTTGAAATTTTTGTCAGTCAGAATCAGTTTCTGTCGTCCCACTGTCCGACTAAGCTATAACAGCAAAACACAACAAAAGAGAGTACCTTTTAGGTGTAAATTGGTTTTTATCAAATTAAAATACAATAAAAACATGTCCAAAGTCGATATAATGAAACAATTATTATATTAATAATAAACCACATATAAACCAAAGGCATGTCAAACTGTGTTTAGCCTACACAGCTCTACAAATCCGTGTTCATGAAAAGTTAGGGTGACATCCAATCAAGTTTGACTTAATTGCACACACCCATTCACACTACTTTGGATGACTTCAATTTCTGTTTATTAGCCAATTTCCCAAGTTCTAAAACAACACCTATCGTTAAAATATTTTCTCTTAGCTGAGGTGGTTGATTTCCAGGTTCAATTAAATTAATGTCTTTCACACCTATTACTTGATAGAAAGGCCCATGATAATTACCACCATCCATTCTTGTTGTCTGAAATAACAAAAAACATAATGCTACAATCTACCAACAACAAATTAAGTTTTTAATTAACACATGTCCGAATTTTAAATTATCCGAAATATAGTACATTGGGTGGAAAAACTTCGTTTGATTTCAGAAATTGTTGGTATGTCAATTAAAATATATCCTTCCCAGAACAATATAATTATGAAACTATTTAACAGAAATGCTCACAAATGACTGTTGAAACAAGTTTTCATGCGGTTTTTGTTGTGGAGAAATTAAATGGAACAAACAAAATGGCGGACGCACCCGGATGCTTTTTAAACAAAGACCGTTGATTTTGAACTCGCATGTGATAGTCAATTCTAATCCAACTTTAAACATCAAAACATCAAAATGAAGGTAACAAAAAAAGGATTTTGACAGAAGTTGAACAAAACGCATTTACTTTCTATTAATCCATTAGCACATTATACACTTTGAGTGATCTTTTTGAAACCATTTTTCATCCGATTGTGTCGGTCAGTCGGACCGATTATCTTAAATCACTTGTCGGTCCTGAGCAAAATTTGCCGGTCAGGACCGGCGGACCGACGGTTTTGGCGAACCCTGTGATAACGCTTTGAATTAATTTTTTTACCTTTGACCTTGAAGGATGACCTTGACCTTGAAAAATAACCTTGACCTTGAACTTCCACCACTCTTAATGTGAAGCTTCATGATAACGCCGCTTTGAAATTTTTTATTTGTTTTTTGACCTTTGACCTTGAAGGATGACCATGACCTTGAAGGATAACCTTGAACTTCCACCACTCAAAATGTGAAGCTTCATGAGAACGCCGCTTTGATTTTTTTTTTGACCTTGAAGGATAATCTTGAAGGATGACCTTGACCTTGAACTTCCACCACTCAAAATGTGCAGCTTCATGAGATACACATGCATGCTAAATATCAAGTTGCTATATTCAATATTAAAAAAGTTATGGCCAATGTTAGAGTTTTCGGACGGAAAGACGCCATATATTTGACATTTGACCTTGAAGGATGACCTTCACCTTTCACCACTCAAAATATTCAGCTCCATGAGATACACATGCATGCCAAATATCAAGTTGCTATCTTAAAAAGTGAAAAAGTTATGGCCAATGTTAAAAGTTTTTTTGGAAACAGACAGACTGACTGACATACTGACGGACAGTTCAACTGCTATATGCCACCCTACCGGGGGCATAACAATTATTTTTGGGGGTGGGGGATGTGGGGGGGGGGGGTATAGTGTGAGGGTGTGGTGGTCATTTATAAGATGATCTTTAATTAAAAAAAAATAATGGGGGGGGGAATGAGGAGGGATTTAGGGGGGGGGGAATTCGGAGGGGGGGGGGGCGGGGCGTGGGGGATTGTTTAGGTGGAGTCAATTGTGGTATGTCAGGAAAGAGTTGTTTTGTCAAAGTATCAATCGAATCTAATCATAAATAAAGAAGTTATGGCAATTTTAGCAAAATTTAATAATTTTACCTTGAGAGTCAAGGTCATTCAAAGGTCAAGGTAAAATTCAACTTGCCAGGTACAGTACCCTCATAATAGCATGAAAGAATTTGAAGTTTGAAAGCAATAGCTTTGATACTTTAGAAGTAAAGTGGATCTAAACACAAAATGTAACCATATATTCAAAGTTACTAAGTCAAAAAAGGGCCATAATTCCGTAAAAATGACAACCAGAGTTATGCAACTTGTCCTTTACTGTCCCCTTATGATAGTTTGCGAGTGTTCCAAGTATGAAAGCAATATCTATGATACTTTAGGGGTAAAGTGGACCAAAACACAAAACTTAACCAAATTTTCAAGTATTAAGAGCCCATTATTCCGTCAAAATGCCAGTCAGAGTTACATAACTTTGCATGCACAGTCCCCTTACGATAGTTAGTAAGTGTTGCAAGTATGAAAGCAATAGCGTTGATACTTTAGGAACAAGATGCGTTTGTGAAACACAATGTCCCCCTATATGACGTTTGACCTTGTAGGATGACCTTGTAGGATGACCTTGACCTTGACCCTTCACCACTCAAAATGTGCAGCTCCATGAGATACACATGCATTTCAAATATAAAATTGCTAGCTTCAATATTACAGAAGTGATATTACATGAGCAATTTTGACCCATATATTTGACCTTGAAGGATGACCTTGACCTTGACCTTTCACCACTAAAAATGTGCAGCTCCATGAGATACACATGCATGCCAAATATGAAGTTGCTATCTTCAATATTGCAAAAGTATTGAGAAAATTAGCGATTTGGGCCACATATATTTGACCTCTGACCTTGAAGGATGACCTTGACCTTTCACCACTCTAAATGTGCAGCTCCATGAGATACACATGCATGCCGAATATCAAGTTGCTATCTTCAATATTGCAAAAGTACTCATAAAATGAGCGATTTTGGCCACATATATTTGACATCTGACCTTGAAGGATGACCTTGACCTTTCACCACTCAAAATGTGCAGCTCCATGAGATACACATGCATGCCAAATATCAAGTTGCTATCTTGAATATTGAAATACTGCAAAAGTGTACATTAAATGAGCGATTTTGACCCATATATTTGACCTTTGACCTTGAAGGATGACCTTGACCTTGACCTTTCACCACTCAAAATGTGCAGCTCCATAAGATACATATGCATGCCAAATATCAAGTTGCTATCTTCAATATTGCAAAAGTTATTGCAAATGTTAAAGTTGGCGCAAACCAACCAACAGACCAACCAACCAACAGACCAACAGACAGGGCAACTGAGGAGCTGCGCCATGAGCGCATGATACGCCCGTCGTTCGCCAATGAAGTAGTAAGGTAATAAATAACCCTTTGAATCATTTTTTTACTTCAGTTTATTTGTATTTGAATACATGGTTTATTTTATAAGTACATGAGCATGGAGCGCTGTCTCCTTGACATTCATACCATATCTTTTTTTGAGTATATGTATGCATTTCTTTAGAGGATATGGAGTTGAAGTAAACCTGTTATAGATATTTTGACCAATAATAAAAGAGAAATGTAGATGGGTAAGTGGTAGTGTACAATCGGAATAGAAAAAAGCTCACCTTGTTCAATTTTTCAGGGATACTAAAAAAAAAAAAAAAAAATCCATCGAAGGATATTTGAGCTACAGTAGGACATTCAATGAAATCACAAAATTTTGACGAACAAAGTCCCATAACTCTGGAACGACAATTCAGAATTCCGTCAAAAACGAAAGGGGATCAGGGTTTATCAATATTAAGATTGTGTTAAAATTTGAAGAAAATCTGTCAAAGGATATTTGACGTAGCGTACGACATTAATAGACGGACGGACGGACGGCTACGGTAGGACATTCAATGAAATCACGAAATTTTGACGAACAAAGTCCCATAACTCTGGAACGACAATTCAGAATTCCGTCAAAAACGAAAGGGGATCAGGGTTTATCAATATTAAGATTGTGTTGAAATTTGAAAAAAATCCATCGAAGGATATTTGAGCTACAGTAGGACATTCAATGAAATCACGAAATTTTGACGAACAAAGTCCCATAACTCTGGAACGACAATTCAGAATTCCGTCAAAAACGAAAGGGGATCAGGGTTTATCAATATTAAGATTGTGTTAAAATTTGAAGAAAATCTGTCAAAGGATATTTGACGTAGCGTACGACATTAACAGACGGACGGACGGACGGACGGACAGACGGACGGACGGACGGACGGACGGACGGACGCGGGGTATACCATAATACGTCCCGTCATAGACGGGCGTATAAAAACAATATGCCCCCCACTACTATAGTCATGGACATAAAAAAGTGGACCTAAATACAAAACTTAACCAATTTTTTTATTTTCTTAGTATAAAAAGGGCACATAATTCTGTCAAAATGCCAGTCAGAGTTACATAACTTTGCCTGCACAGTCCCCTTATGATAATAAGTAAGTGTTGCAAGTATGAAAGCAATAGCTTTGATACTTAAGGAATAAAATGGACCTAAACACAAAACTTAACCAAAATTTTCAATTTTCTAAGTATTAAAAGGGCACATAATTCTGTCAAAATGCAAGCCAGAGTTATCTAACTTTACCTGCCCAGTCCCCTCATGATAGTAAGTAAGTGTACCAAGTTTGAATGCAATAGCATTGTTACTTTATGAGAAAAGTAGACCTAAACGCAAAACTTAACCGGACGCCAACGCCAAGGTGATGACAATAGCTCTTTTTTTCTTCAAAAAATAGAAGAGCTAAAAACCGAGTTAGAATCGAAACAATTCGTGTACGTTATAGTTTGTTGTAGAAAATACACGAATTATTTCTTAAATAACAATAAAATTGGTGAAAATTGGTAAATTAAGTTTTAAGTAGATTTAGCAATAAATTTGGAATCTTGTGTTATCAAGCTTTTTTAGCTCACCTGATTGCTCAGGTGAGCTTTTGTGACCGGTCTTTGTCCGTCTTCCGTCCGTCCGCCCCTCGTCCACATTTGGTTTGTAAACACTCTGGGGGCCACATTTCATGTCGGATCTTCATGAAACTTGGTCAGAAGATTTGTCCCAATAATATCTCGATCAAGTTCCAAACTGGGTCATGCTGGGTTAAAAACTAGGTCACTAGGTCAAAAAAAAGAAAAGCCTTGTAAACACTGTAGAAGTCACATTTCATGCCCAATCTTCATGTAACTTTGTCAAAATGTTTGCCTTAATGATATGTTGGTCGAGTTCAAAAGTTGTTCCGGTCCGTTGAAAAACATGGCCGCCAGTGGGCGGGCAGTTTTCCTTATTTGGCTATAGAGAAACCTTGTAAACACTCTAGAAGTCACAATTTTTGCCTTATCATCATGAAAGGTGGTCAAAACATTATTTTTATTGATATCACGGACGAGTTTGAAAATGGTCCAGATGGGTGAAAAAAAATGGCCGCCAGAAGGCGGGGCATTTTTCTCTATATGTATATAGTAAAAACATGTGAACACTCTAGAAGTCACATTTTTGGCCCAATTTTCATGAAATTTGGTCAGAACATTTGTTTCCTTTATATGAGAGTTGAGTTCGAAAATGGTTCTGGTCAATTAAAAAACATGGCTGCTGGGGGGGGGGGGGAGCAGTTTTCCTTATTTGGCTATGGAGAAACCTTGTAAACACTCTAGAAGTCACAATTTTTGCCCAATCATCATGAAAGTTAGTCAAAACATTGGTTTTATTGATATCTCGGACGAGTTCGAAAATGGTCTAGATCGGTGAAAAAACATGGCCGCCAGTGGGCGGGGCATTTTTCTCTATATGTATATAGTGAAAACATGTGAACACTCTAGAAGTCACATTTTTGGCCCAATTTTTATAAAATTTGGTCAGAACATTTGTTTCCTTGATATGAGAGTTGAGTTTGCAAATGGTTCCGGTCAGTTGAATAACATGGCTGCCAGGGGGGGGGGGGCAGTTTTCCTTATATGGCTATAGAGAAACATTGTAAACACTCTAGAAGTCACAATTTTTGCCCAATCATCATGAAAGTTGGTCAAAACATTGGTTTTATTGATATCTCGGACGAGTTCGAAAATGGTCCAGATCGGTGAAAAAACATGGCCGCCAGTGGGCGGGGCATTTTTCTCTATATGTATATTGTGAAACATGTGAACACTCTAGAAGTCACATTTTTGGCACAATTTTCATGAAATTTGGTCAGAACATTTGTTTCCTTGATATGAAAGTTGAGTTCGAAAATGGTTCCGGTCAGTTGAATAACATGGCTGCCGGGGGGGGGGGGCAGTTTTCTTATATTTATATAGTAAAAAAAGCTTGTGAACACTCTAGAAATCACATTTGTTGCCCAATCTTCATGAAACTTGGTACAAAGATTGGTTTTATATATATCACATAATTAATGCGGTAATTATTGCCCTTAGATTGTCCAAATTTTCATTATATTATACAAAATCCTTGTAAACACTCTAGAGGTCACAATTTTGTTTCAGATTTTATGAATCTTGGTCATAATATTTATTTTTGTAAGCAAAGTTTGATGTTTGGTAAGGGGGGGTCGACTCAAAACATAGGTTACCAGGTCAAATCTTACAAAAACACTCCATATGCCAGAGTTTTGGTTCAATAATGATGAAACTTGTCCAGGATATTTGTCTGGACAATATCTAGGTCAAGTTTGACGTTTGGTAAGATTGATTGAACCGACTCCTCTCAGGTGAGCAAACTAGGGCCAGGCCCTCTTGTTTTCGTTAATTCTACCTACGTAGTTTTTGACCCATCTTGACCAAGTTTTACACTCGGCTGAGATAATATTGGGTCTAATTAACTGACCAAGTTTCATAATGAGTGGGAAATGAATGACACATACTAGGGTGTTGAAAGGTCCATAATTGACGACCAACAACGCACGACAAAAGTTGATCACCGTCTTACTACTAGCATTGTGCTCAGGCATACTTAAAATACGATGGGATTATGATTTGTAGGGGTTATTCATGGTTACTTTTGGGCCTTATAGCGCAAATTTGAGGTCACCGTAGCGAAGCGGATATGGTGTCCACCTAGCGACCGGGAGGTCAAGGGTTCGGTGGTAGCTATCTTTAGATCTCCCCCAGTGACACCAACTGCTGGTTTCTAGTCCCAGGAAACGTACTCGAGTGCGTTTTAATAAAGCCAATGGCTTTCTATGCAATCATGCTAAAATAAATAGGTTTAAACTAAATGGAATTTCCAATATTTCAGTAATTTTATTCAATTCTATATTAATCATATGTAATGGCAAATTAAATATCAAATTAGAAGTCATGTCTCATCAAGCACCAACAAAAAAAACAACATACATAAGCATTGTTTAGCCAATTTTATATACACTATAATCTAACTGAACACATCAACATGGCAAAACAGTAGCTGTCATTTGTGTAATTTAAAAAAAACAAGGGACAAAATTGTCACAAAACCAGGTTTTCAATAAAAAAAATCTGATAAAGGGAAACAACTACAACTCAAAATGTGCATTGCTACTGATTGTTCATCACAGTTTGAACTTGGCCTTAAGATCATCTAGATAAAACTTGTGACAAAGTTTGGTGAAGATCGGATGAAAAGTATTTGAATTAGAGAGCAGGAACCATTCTCAATGTTTAAAATGCACTAAATGACCCCGTGACCTAGTTTTTGACCCGGCAAGGCTAATGTTTGAACTTGGCCTTATGATCATCTAGATAAAACTTGTGAACAAGTTTGGTGAAGATCAGAAGTAAACTACTTCAATTAGCAGACATCATTCTGAATGTTTAAAACGCACTAAGTTACCCCGTGACCTAGTTTTTGACCCGGCAAGGCCCATGTTCGAACTCAGCCTTAAGATCATCTAGATAAAACTTCTGACCAAGATTGTTGAAGAACAGATGAAAACTACTTGAATAAGAGAGTGGACACCATGCTGAATGTTAAAAAACGCACCAAGTGACCCCATGACCTAGTTTTTGACCCGGCATGACCCATATTCAAACTTGACCTAGACATCATCTAGATACAACTTCTGACCAAGTTTGGTGAAGATCGAATGAAAAAAACTTGAAATAGAGAGCGGACACAAGCTTGTTCCGCCCGCCAGTCTGTCTGCATTCGCCAATTTAATAACCAGTTTTTTCCTTCGGAAAACCTGGTTAAAAACTTCACAAAAAGCATCACTACATGTCAATAACCATGATCTCTTTGAAACGAAAACAACTTAAAATGCATCAAGTTAAGTTAAAACATTCTTGAATTGATGGATGTATTTAATACATTAAAGTATTTTATTATTTATTTATTTTTAGGATGAATACACAAATGACCATATTATTACTGAAATTCACAGTCAAAAATATGTTAAAAGCTAATTTTTATTCATTTTAAGACTTCAAATGACTATTAAAACAAGAGGGCCATGATGGCCCTGAATCGCTCACCTGAATAACCAAATACAATCCCAACCCAGATTTCATCAAGATTAACATTCTGACCAAATTTCATAAAGATTGGATGAAAACTGTGACCTCTATTGTCTACACAAGGTTTTTCTAATATTTGACCTATTGACCTAGTTTTTGACCCCAGATGACCCAAATACAATCCCAACCCAGTTTTTATCAAGATAAACTTTCTGACCAAATTTCATAAAGATTGGATGAAAACTGTGACCTCTTCTGTCTACACAAACAAATTGTTGACGGTTTTTCTATTATTTTACCTAGTGACCTAGTTTTTGACCTCAGATGACCCAAATACAATCCCAGCCCAGATTTTATCAAGATTGGATGAAAACTGCGACCTCTATTGTCTACACAAGGTTTTTCTATTATTTGACCTTGTTTTTTACCTAGTGACCTAGTTTTTGACACCAGATGACCCAAATACAATCCCAACCCAGATTTCATCAAGATAAAGATTCTGACCAAATTTCATAAAGATTGGATGAAAACTGCGACCTCTATTGTCTATACAAGGTTTTTCTATTGTTTGACCTAGTTTTTGACCAAGTGACCTAGTTTTTGACCCCAGATGACCTTAATACAATCCCAACCCAGATTCCATCAAGATAAACATTCTGACCAAATTTCATAAAGATTGGATAAAAACTGCGACCTCTATTGTCTACACAAAGTTATTCTATTATTTGACCTAGTTTTTGACCTAGTGACCTAGTTTTTTACCTCAGATGACCCAAATACAACCCCAACCAAGATTTTATGAAGATAAACATTCTGACCAAATTTAATAAAGAGTGGATGAATACTGCGACCTCTATAGTCTAAACAAGGTTTTTCAAATATTTGACCTAGTTTTTGACCTAGTGACCTTGTTTTTGATCCCAGATGACCCAAATACAATCCCAACCCAGATTTCATCAAGATAAACATTCTGACCAAATTTCATAAAGATTGGATGAAAACTGTGTCCTCTACTGTCTACACAAGCAAATTGTTGACGGACGCACACACGCACGCACGCACGCACATACGGACGCCGGACATCACACGATCACATAAACTTCGTGACAGGTGAGCTAAAAATATAACAAAACCAAATGGTGCATTCATGTGTGTCACTACTGTCATATTGCACTGAACAAAGTGAACATGATTTTAAATCATGAAAATTTGAATTTAAAAAATATTTAGCAGTGATTTGTATACTACATATTTCTAAATAAAGTGTACAAATTAACCATCACAAATATACAGACTTTCAAACAAGAATATTTACCAAACAAATGTCAGGTATTTATATGAGGTGCCTTTGTGTTAAGTTTTATTGCAAGGGCTTTCATTTTGGGAATCCTGAGCAACAACAATTTTGCTCCCCTTTGTAAGTGACCCAGACACCACCCAACCTAAAACCCCAAGTCTCACTATTGCCGGTAGAGCCCCAGTTCATCCAGGTTTGCTAACACCAGTCGACCGGCGAGAACTGGGATGATTTTTTAACGCGGTCACACTATTTTGCGGTGCCGCCCGGTTGAAGCCGGTCAACAACCCGGCAGAGTCCTGGTCAACCCATGACCAGCTATGGTTTATCCCAGTGATGCTCCGGTTGTCGCCAGTAATGCCCAGGTGGAGCACCGGTGAAAGCCGGTAGCGTCCCGGTATACCGTAACTCTGTCGGCAATCACCGGGGCTATACCGGTATCAGACCCCGGCAGAGCTACGGCAACGCCCCGGTTTAACACCGGTCGTCGCTGGAAATGCCCAGGTAAATGCCGGTGGCATCTCGGCAGAGCGCCGGTTTTCCGATTTACTGTAGTTATAGCGGGACTCTGCCGGCATTCACCGGGGACAACAGGGGCAGTGCTGTAGCTCTGCTGGGGTCTGTATGGGCCCTGGTGGAGCTATGGTGCTGTCCCAGTTGTTCCCAGTTGTTCCCGGTGCCGCGACGGTTGTTGCCGGTCCTTCACGGGTACTTCCGGTTCATCCCAGAGGTATTAAACATTTTAATACTTTCCTGTTGGAGCCCCGGTAGAGCCCTGATCCGCACTTGGGCTCCACCGGCATCATAGTGAGACTGGGCCCTAAAGCACGGTCTTGCGAGAAGTTATCTCAGTGTAGTTTCCTTGCATAAGCTGAACTTAAATAGAATTCATCATTCATGTTAAAATGTCACTCTAAATGTGTCAGAAGTAAATATATCAATAAGCATTAAGTGTTTGTGATTATTTTATTGTGCACTTGACAAAACAACAATTTTTTGAGACTGTTAAAACATAATTGAGCTGCACTGTGAAAAGGGGGTTTAATGCATACAGGATGCAGGATCACATGACTTTGTGGGGTTTCCCCTTTTAACTTTAATGGATGTATACACAGTGCTAAGTGGCGATTTATTTCAAATAACTTTTAAAAATTATTTTTCTTAAGAATTTCAACTAGTGCAGAAAAGACTTTTTGGCAATGTGAAATATATCGGTATTACTTTATTTATTAAGCCATTAAGCGTGTGCTCTTGTTCAAAATTTCGGTATCTACTACATTCATTTTACACGGCTATGCTTCACGCAACGTGAAATTTTGTCAACAATTTTAGACATATGCATTCAAGGATTTATTCTTATTATATTAAGATATCGGCACAAACTGCAAGAAAAACTGTCTTTTATGCACTAAAGATTTTTGCAAATGTATTTCAATAACTTGAGATATTTGCAAAAATAAAGGTCTTAACGGTGTGTTTCCATTCTGTCCAGCCCTTGTGTAAAACCATGGAAAACGCGTTGATTCTGCACCCTGGCATATGCATAACGTGTCTTCCCAGATTAGACTATGCAGTCTGCACAGGCTCATCTGGGACGACACTTTCAGCCTAAACTTGATTTTTGCTAAGAAGAGACTTGTTTTAGACAAAAATAACATTAAAGCGGAAATTGTCTCCCCTGATTAGCCTGTGTGAACCGCACAGGCTAATCTGGGACATTACCTTACACACATACATTAAACCCCCTTTTCACAGAGAACATCCTAATGATTATTCTCGCCTAAATTATCACATCATCACAGTTGATTGTAGGCGCCTTTTGGAGGTTGGGGAACTATTTCCGGGTCAAGGCCACACTTCTTCATTTCCACGGCGATTTCAAACAAGTAGTCGTAGCATTCACACCTGCAACAGAGTAATCTGGTCTGAATACATGTTAACTCAATGGAAGGAGAATTTACCATCAATCTGGACTGAATACATGTAAACTCAATGGAAGGAGAATTTACCATCATATAAATACTATTTTGTGTGTGGATATATCTGATATCTGCTTGTAAACTTCAATTAATTAATCAAATTGTTTTTTATAAGAAAATGGTTTTATTTCAGAATACATTAGGCTTTAAGCCCATGAGTACACAAACATATAATACACAATGTAGTAAACCGTGGTCAATGACATACAGGTATATATATATATATATATATATATATATATATATATATATATACTATTTTAGGCAATATAAGTTAACAATTTGTAACGAAAGAATTGGCAACTCTAAAGACATTCATATTCAAAATAAACAAATATTTTGAACATTTATATATTAAGGTAATTATATAATATGCATATTGTAAAGTCTTATCGTATTCAAAATAAACTTGAATGTTCTAACAATGTGAAAACATATATTTTTTATTGATTGACAACACATAGACAGTAATATGTGGAGAGAGGCTATTGATAATATAATTCAGTTCTCAATTTAGCTGCGTTAAAAATAAATGTTGCAAGATTTTTAATTGTTTTAGCGTTGTCAGTTTGTAAGTTCGATAAATTTTATCATATTTGTGCGATTCCAATAATATCTACGTATATATTGTTTTCTAAGACTATTAAAAACTGGACATTCGAGTAAGAAATGGAACTCATCTTCAAGAACGTTACAGTGTTTACATTTTCTGTTTTCATACGGTGTCTTTTCAGGCTTGTGCCATCGCCCTGCTTCGACTTCAAGTCTGTGAGCAGATACTCGTAAACGCGTAAATTCGAATCTTAATTTTGAAATATTTACAACATTGAGATAAGGCTGAAATCTAAAAATTCCGTAAATGCAATAATTTTTACCCCTTGTCGTTTGTTGTAACTCGGTTATCCAATTCTGAACGTATATATCAGATGTGCGTTGTTTAACAATGGATATAAAACAATTAACGTCTCCAACTCCCTGAAAAAACCATGCATCACCAAAACCTAGTGTATTTAATAGATGTTTAACAGATTTTACCCAAGAATTGTTTTCGGGATACATTTCGAGATCATGTACTAGCATATTATAAACAATTTTAATATATTTAACATCATCAGATTGTAATATTTTTATCCAGTATTTTAAAACACAAACAATCCGTTTATTTATAAGAGGGTAACGCCCAAGTTCCCCGTAAATGAAATTATTCTGTGTTTGAGTTCGGACACCCAGCACCTGTTTACAATAACGTAGATGTATTCTTTCGATTTGGATGCTATTGTTTAATCCCCAAACTTCACAGCCATAATTTAAAATTGGTTCGATAAGTTTATCGAATAATTCAAGACTATGGCTAACTGAGATATTTGTAAATTTCACCAAATTTGATTTTAACTTAAAAAGTGCTTTTAGGGCCTGCCCCAAAAGCGCATCATATGTTGCTGAGAAAGATCCCCCCGTTGTGAATATTACTCCAAGATATGTAAATTTATTAACAATTTCTAGCTCATTTCCATGATATGTAAACTTCAAATGTTTTCTATTTTGTCCCCCTTTTTTAAAAATCATTATCTTTGTTTTATTGATATTTACACAGAGTTTCCATTTCGCACAATACTCATCTAACAAATCTAATCCATTTTGTAAACCAACTTCTGATTCCGCAAAGAGAACAATGTTGTCAGCATACAACAATAAAAACAATTTTAACATACCTAGGTCAACACCTTCAAATTTGTTTAGCATAAAGTGTTCCTCGATGTCGTTAAGATACATTGAAAATAAAAAAGGCGATAATGATTCCCCTTGCCTTACCCCTAAAAAGCATGTAAACGATTCATGACTAATTTCGTTATTATATTTTATTTTTGATTTAACAACATTATACATTGATCTGACTATATTCAAAATTTTACCTCTTATGCCTAGTTTTATTAGTTTGTACCATATAATATCTCTCACAACAAAATCAAATGCCTTTGTAAAATCAATGAATGCCGTATACAGTTTCTTCTTTTGGTTTAAAATATGAGTTATTATACCTTGCAAGACGAATATATTATCAACTGTTCCCATACCTTTCCGAAATCCGGCTTGGGCTTCTATGTAAACATTATATTTGTCCCCCCAAACACTTAATCGATTGTTAATAATTTTACTAAATAATTTTCCTATAGTGCTTAACAATGTAATTCCTCTGTAATTGGCCGTATCGTCTAAATCGCCTTTCTTATGTAAAGGGACAATTAACCCTTCGCTCCATGCCTCTGGAAAATAACTCAAGTTAAACATTTTATTAAAAAGTACAAACAAAACCTCCAAAAAGTGAGTTTCGGAAACACCATGTTTTAAAAACTCATTTAGTACATAATCCGGACCTGCCGACTTACCAGTTTTTAAACAAATGCATGCTTTTTTAATTTCTTCATGTGTAATCTCCATATTTAACTCTTCAAACATTACATGTAATTCGTCATTCAAATAACGCTCATTAAAATAAACGATGTCTTCGTCTGGTTGATAAAAGTGTGAATCTGGATCATTTATTGATTTAAAATATCTTACAAAGTCATCTATATGCAATTTGCTTGATTTAATTGGCTTAACTGATCCTTTTAACATACTCCAATATCTCTTTGCATCTAAATATCTATTTTGTTCTAGTATTTTTGTCTGCTCAGTATCATATTGATATTTATTTTTTCTAGCAAGGCATTTGTATAAACTACGTGCACTGGTCATACTTATTCTATTTTCGTCAGACTTGTCATTCCTATATATGTTCAATAATTTACAAAACTCTGATTTTGCTGATTGACACTCGTCATTAAACCATTTGTTATTTTGAACATGTTGATATTTTTCATTTTTGCCAGTTTTTATAGTTTTCTTAAATAATGGTGAACACACTTTATCAATAATGGAACAAAAATGTTCTAAACTTTGGTCTAGAGACGAGAAACAGTTAGTGGTATTAATATCATTGCATACCTTGTTTAAAGACTGTATAATACTATCATTTTGGAGTGACTGTACATAAAGATCGGTTTTAGTTTTATCCCATTTATAAATGTATTTTGCATTATCACATTCATTTTGTAACAAAGCAGTTTTATCAACATCATCAAATGTATCTTCATTTGTGTAGGTATTTATAAAAAACTGTACTACACAGTGGTCCGATATTAAATTAGGATCAAAAACCTCAAACTTATCAACACATTTAAATAAAACAGGCGAACACATAACAAGATCGATAACACTAGACCCGTTACTGGTTATACAAGTAAATTTTCCAATCCTACTATCTACACCTTCTCTACCATTCAACACTTTTAACCCAGTCATTTTACAAAACTCAAGTAAACAATTACCGTGCTCATTTACAACTTTATCTTGACTTAATCTTGGTAAAAAACTATCTGCGATATAATCGTCTGGTAATACATTAAATCATTGTAAATCATTATTTTCAACATAATCGGCTTTAACGCCAATTCTTGAATTAAAATCTCCACAAACTATAAATCTGCAGTTATTATTATAAGTATGTTCGAACTGTATCATATCGTTTAAAACTTGATCAAATAAACTTTCGTTAATAAACATTTCCCTACTGCTTCCATGTGGCACATTATACGCCAAACAAAGTAAAACATCAATCCCGTTTTCAAACAAATAACCTTTAAGTTTTATCCACATAATACAATCATCTCTACTTTTCAAGAAATCAATACTGTTTTTCAAAAGATCGGCAATATAAATCATTATTCCACCACTAGCCCGTTTTGTCCCTTTAAGATGTACAGTTCTACTTAGCATATAATAATGAAAACCCTCGACATCATATTTATACAAAGAATTAGACCATGTTTCTGTAAATAATAGTATTTCGTTTTCGGCAAAAACTGTTTTCATTTCACCTGATAATAATTTGTTATAACGTTTCCCGATAAGTCCCTGCACATTCAATAAACACATTTTAATTCCCATCTCTCTCCGATACTGTCCTATTTCGTGACCGGTACGTCGATCTACTCTAAGCCCGATGTCCCCGTGCTATTTTTAATTGTTTCAAAGTTTTGGGATACACCTCTGCGCTGGTTCACTGTTTGTCTGTCGCTGGTTATTTTGTTCGGTTGTGATTGTGCCATTTTAGCACGTTTTGTTTTTAAATGTTTCACAGTATTTGATGTATCGGTTTTTCTGCTCTCGATCATCTTGGTAGGGATTTGTGATTTGTTGATTAGAGACGCTTTTCTAGACACGCTCTGGTGAGTTTCGTTTACAGGTACGCGTACTGACTCACTCTGCTCTATACGGTCCGCGCTATTTGTCCTACTTCTAGGTTTGTTTACATTTTCGTGGGCGTTGCCCACGATTGGCTGTATGCTTTTTTCTTGTGTTTTCAGAAATACATCCTCATCTGCAGCCTCCTGATCATTGCCATCATTACTGTCACTCTCGCTGCTGCTGTTAATAACAGTCTCATTGGAGTACATCCTCGCGCTTTGGGTCGGCTTAGTATCAGGGCACCTCTTCAGCCTGTCAACCCCTAGCACATTAAACCACTCTGGGAATTTGTTTTCTATAGATCTGTCATTGATAAACAATTCAGCAGGGTACTTAATTTTCACTCTTTGATTTGACATTCGTGCATATTCGGCCTCTTTTGATTGATATAGCTCCTTTCGAGCTCTTGCAATTTCTTTTGGGTATTGACGGTCTAGTCCAAAGTGGGTGCGTTTTAACTTGTATGCGTTCGAAAGTATGGTTTCAGTATCTATGTAGTCTCGGAAGCGCGCTATCATTGGTCTCTTTTGGTCATTTGTGTTTGGGAATTTTCTACCTAATCGATGTGCTCGATCGATCATCATATCGCTGGTGTCAATTTCTAGCTCATTTTCGAGGAATTTCAAAACAAGGTTCCTGTCATTGTATGGTAGCCGCTCGGAGAGTCCATATATTATAATATTGTTTCGCATATCTCTCGCGTCTCTGTCTATTGAGTGGTAACACATAGAACGGGTCATTTCAACTTGCCAATCCATAGTTTGCTCAAGGGCATATACTCGTGCATCTATCAGTTTATAATTGCTGTTTACCTTGATTATGTCATTTCTACATTCAGATATTGTGTCTTCTATCACGTTCATTTTTTCGAACATGCAAACTAATTTACTATCTATGTCCATGTTTGCAAACGTATCCATATTGCTACTACTCACTTTTTTACGTTTCGTTCTACGTTTCACAGTTTGAAATCCACCGTTTTCACTCAGTCCTTGCCCGCCATTGTTCATTTGTTTAAACCGATTCTGCACAGGTATTGCGTACTCCGTTGTAGTTAGTATGTCCGACTCATCCATTGAACTTTGTGGTAATTCCTCGTCGCGCAAACTCGCCATCACTCACTGACTATTATATCCAATTTTTATATTATTATGTGATTAGTTAACCGCTTATTTAGAACAAATTTTCACTCACAAATTTTCACCTGACCGCCATTGACCGGAAGCGGAATGTCAATGACCTAAATGAATATAAAATATATCAATGAAACTGTAATTCTCGTCCATGATTGTTTTGACATTTGTATTTTGATAGTCCCAGGACTAAGCTAAGCTACAAAAGTGAAAGTACTAAAGCAGAAGCATGCATCATTTAAAGTATACTTATAAATTGTTCTTTAAACTATCTTAACAAGGAATGTGTCACAGACACTAATGCCCCCACAACACATGATCGGAAAAAACAATTCCACTATATATTCATCAACAGCAACAAGACAAAGGGGTCTGAACTGGCTGCAATCAAAATTCCTTCCAGAACGATCTTCCACACATTCCCCTGTAAAAGTTTGAGCAACATCTGCCAAGCAGTGACAGGAGTTGAATACACACAAATTCGGAAACTACGGTATATATTCTTCAGTGAAAAAAGGACAAATGTCAAAAGTTGCCAAATTTCCTGTCTTTATGGGCATCTGCACCTTAAGGTCATTTAATTATGAATTATGAGCCAGATCTATCCAGTGAAAAAACAGAAAGTTATAAACACGAGTTTTGACACATGTGTACGTACAGAGGGATGGAAAAATGCTTTATGCATTCCACTGCGTGAAATTATAACGACCCATTTTCAAATTCAAGCGAAAGTGGAAGTAAATTGTAACAAATTTTATGATTGGACAAAGGCTCAGCTTCCTCTGATCAGAACCATTATTCAAACACTGCGAGGACAGCCCCGCAGTGTAGGAATAAACAATCAAATCTTTACACAAGCAAATTCAAAACAAGAAAAACAAGATCCTCAGATGCTGCATTTGTGTATTTATTCATTTGCAAATTCGAGTGTGTCTACATCTAAAAGAAGGTCCATGTCAAGGTCAAAATAAGTTCAGGTGATGTGGATGAGTTGAAGCTGTTCATAGGTAATATCCATTCAAGTATAGACGCTTTGTAGCAAGTGCTACACATGTTAGAAAAAACACATCATTATGGGTGAAACATGCTTTAACCACGAGTGTTCATAGAAAGCATATATGCAAGTAGCTAAGCTTTTTTTATCCCCGCCGAAAACAATTTCGGAGGGGATATAGTAATTGGTCCTGTCCGTCTGTCTGTCCGCCCGAAACTTTGTCCGGAGCATAACTCCAAATCTATTCAATGGATTTACTTAAAACTTAGAATATAAACAGATGGCAACAAGAAGAAGTGCAGTGACCAAGAACCATAACTCTATCTACCTTAGTTTTTGAATTATCTCCCCTTTTATATAACTTTAAAGTAAAAGTTTGTCCCGAGCATAACTCTAAATATACTAAAGGGATTTACTTGAAACTTGAAATATAAACAGATGGCAACTAGGAGAAGTGCAGTGATCAAGAACAACAACTCTATCTACCTTAGTTTTTGAATTATCTCCCCTTTTATATAATTTTAAAGTAAATTTTTGTCCGGAGCATAACTCTAAATCTACTTAAGGGATTTACTTGAAACTTGAAATATAAACAGATGGCAAGTAGGAAAAGTGCAGTGACTAAGAACCATAACTCTATCTAACTTAGTTTTTGAATTATCTCCCCTTTTATATAACTTTAAAGTAATTTTTTGTACGAAGCATAACTCTAAATCTACTAAAGGGATTTACTTGAAACTTGAAATATAAACAGATGGCAACTAGAAGTGCAGTGACCAAGAACCATAACTCTATCTACCTTAATTTTTGAATTATCTCCCCTTTTATATAATTTTTAAGTATTTTTTTGTCCGGAGCATAACTCTAATTCTACTGAAGGGATTTACTTGAAACTTGAAATATAAACAGATGGCAAGTAGGAGAAGTGCAGTGACTAAGAACCATAACTCTATTTACCTTAGTGTTTGAATTATCTCCTTTTATTTAATTTCAAAGTAAATTTTTGTCCGGAGCATAATGAATTATCTCCCTTTATTTGTTTTAACATATATTATTCTACTCTCTAAAACAAATGTTGTCATACAAGCAAACACATTTCGGCGGGGATTTGGCACTACTGTGACAAGCTCTTGTTAGTAGAATGAATTAATGCGCGCAAAACAACTCATTTATATCATTAGAACAGATGTTCTGAGCAAGTTTGATGATGAAAGTGCAGAAAATGTGACTTATTGAGATATGTACAAACTCAGCTCCGATATAATTTGAACAAATGTTTCAACAAAGTTAAGTTTAAACCTATTTATTTTAGTTGATTTCATCAAAAGCCCAACCCTTATTGAAATGATGAATCCATTTTCTGGTAAGAACCAGTACTTAGTGTATTTGTTGGAAATCTTAAGATTACTTCCAGAGATGGGATCAAACCTGTAACCTCGTGTTACACCATAGCCACTAAATCATATGATTTATCATATCATATCTTCAATTTGACCTATTTAAGAGCCCTATATGAATTCAAATTGGGCTAAGCTGTAATTTAACTCTTTCAGTGCTGGAACCGAATTTGGAAGGTCTTTGCAAACAGTTTGGATCCAGATGAGACGCCACAGAAAGTGGCGTCTCATCAGGATCCAAACTGTTTGCTATTCTGATAGTATTCTTTGAAAAAAAACGAAGAAAATGCTAATTTTAGAAATTCTGCAGACAACATTTTAGCAGACAACAAATTTTCCAGCATGCAAAGGGTTAGGATGTGGAAATAAATTTGGCCTGTGTGGACTTTTCACAAGGTAAATAGTGATGACAGACGACAGATGACAAACAAAAGGTTATCACAAAAGGTCACCAAGAGCATGTTGCTCTTAGGTGATCTATAAAGACATACTCACATAGTCTTTGCCTTCTCCCACGTGGGCCCCCACACATATACGCCATGACGTCTAACAAGTACGGCACACGAGTCTGGGTAGTCCTCCATCGCTATGGCCATACGCTTCTGTAAGTCCCTCTCATGGGGAGTGTTCTCTATTATTGGCACCACTAGCTCCTCATCATACTGGTAATGTTCAGCTGTAAAAGGACAAGATTTGACCTGTGGGTTTGTCTTGCAAACTAATTTAAAACTAAACAATTCATAGTAAAATGTGTATATAAGTACTGGCAATATTTCACTCACAAAATGTTTAGGCATTTTTATTTATATGGTTTAACTAGCAAAACCAAACTCTTGTCTTGTGATAATTCTGACATTAAGCAATGATTTCGTTTACAAGTAATGTAGAAACTAAGCATATCATGGCTGCATTATGTACTGGTTTCATTCTATTGTAATATTCAAATCTCCCAAAAAATATTGAATAAATAAGTCATTAATAACTGAATTCAATTGTTATATTTTAAAGTTTATTGTGAATTAAAGCCACATAAGTACTCAAAATCAACGAATATTTTGTAAAATATTTTGTAAAATAGAGTTAACCCATTAAAAATCAGTGTTCCTTGTAGCAATAAACAAAATTTCAAAGCTAGATGTGGTCTTATCACATAGATTTAACGAGATACAAAATGAACATTTTTATTTTTGAGTGTGACAATATATTCCATGTTTATTTCCCGCGACGATATCGGAACATTTATGAGTGAACGCAAGATGGGCTTTGAGCAGCTCATGAGAACTATGTCGTGTTTGAATGCCATATTTTTAAGTCTGACTCGTCAAACTCTACATTTTTAAAACTTTCATTTTAGCTTAGTTAATGTGTCCTGAATACAAGTTTAAGCACAAATTAACTAAAAATGAAACAAGAGGGCCTGAAAGACCCAAAGTCGCTCACCTGAGATAAAAAGAAATGACCTGTTCTTTTCAGCCCAAGATATCAATAGAACAAATGTTCTAACCAAGTTTCATGAAGAATGAACATTAAATGACCCCATGGCGGAAATGTTTTTCACCAGACTAGAACCATTTTTGAACTTGTCCAAGATATTATTGGGACAAATCTTCTGAAAAAGTTTCATGAAGATCCAACAATAAATGTGGCCTCTAAAGTGTTAACAAGGCAAATATTCATAACGCACAACGGAAGACAGACAATTGACAAAAGGTGATCACAAAAGTTCACCATGAGCAAAAAATATCATGCTCATAAAGATTGTCACCATGTGTGAAAATCAGCAAGTGTCATTCAGATTGAACTAAAAATGTGACTAAAAGTATTCACAATGTTTTACTATAAACAACTGTGGTAGTGCGGTCTCATTCGCTTACACAAGTGAACCAGTCACGGGACGGTTACGAGTTATGTAACTGTGTGAGCACTTATGTAATACGGAAATATTTATCGAGTCGAATTAAAGAACGCTTATTTCTAACACTCTTACTGGTTGTAATTCAATTAACTAAAGGCGTCCAGTCAGATACGCCTGAATACACTCCTTAATGAATGTAAAAAGAAGTTCACAATCTGTCAAAAAAAACTGATATAAATATTAGTTACTGTTAGTCTAGAAGTTGCTTCAAAAATTTTGTTTATAAAATAAGTCTAACTTAATCTAAAAAACACAATTTATGGAGAGTGGAAAACTCCAGTGACTCAAATGTAAAAAATAAGAAGAATTTACAAAAGTTATTTCAATCAAAAGAGTCTTTCTAATTTAGAAAATGCCAAATAACAAGGTTGCCATAGAAACAGTTTCATAGCACAGTAGTCTGCTAAATACACCAAAACACAGTAGGTTAACTTGGCTTATCAGTAAAGATCAAAGATAAGGCTCTACAGTGCATTAGTACATGTACAATTATTTTATGACATAGGTTTATTAAATTGCATGCAAACTACTGTCTTTATGTTCACCACATTTTATGAAAGAAGTCCCAGGTTTACACAAGGGAGTTAACTATTAGAAAGTATGTACAGGTTATCTTTCTTTAACATTATGGCTTATCACAACTAGACTGTTCAAATGCTTTTACTATATACATATAGAGAAAACTGCCCCACCCCCTAGTGGCCATGTTTTTCCACCGATCTGGACCATTTTCGAACTCAACCGTCATATCCAGAAAACACATGTTCTGACCAAATTTCATGAAGATTGGACCAAAAATGTGACTCCTAAAGTGTTCACATGTTTTCACTAAATACATATAGAGAAAAGTGCCCCGCCCCCCTGGCGGCCATGTTTTTTCACCGATCAGGACCATTTTCGAACTCGTCCGAGATATCAAAGAAACCAATGTTTTGACCAAGTTTCATGATGATTGGGCAAAAATTGTGACTTCTAGAGTTTTCACAAGGTTTCTCTACAGCCATATAAGGAATACTGCCCCGCCCCCTGGCGACCATTTTTTTCAACGGACCGGAACCATTTTTTAACTCAACCAACACATTATTTAGACAAACATTTTGACAAAGTTACATGAAGATTGGGCATCAAATGTGACTTCTACAGTGTTCACAAGGTTTTTCTTTTTTTGACCTAGTGACCTAGTTTTTGACCCAGCATGACCCAGTTTCGAACTTAGTCGAGGTATCAATGACAAATGATCTGACCAAGTTTCATAAAGATCCAACAATAAATGTGGCCTCTGGAGTGTTCACAAGGCAAATGTTGACGCCGAACAACGCACGACGGACAAAAGGCGATCACAAAAGCTCACCATGAGCATAGCTCAGGTGAGCTAAAAAACAACACATTGAACAAAACATTGATGGATTATTATGAATGGTGAATTTTTAATATCCAATATTTCATTATACATTTTGTTCCCTTTTGTATTCCTTTAATCATCTCTTGGTGGGTGATTCTGAACTGCGTGCCAGGGTAGAGAAGCGTTGCCATGACAGCATGCTTGGAGTGAGTATGGATTACTGCCCCTGCATCTGCAGTAAAAAAACACAGAATGACAAAATCCAAGAGCTAACAACATAGAAAGACTGTCTGAGATAAAAGAACCTTAACAAAATTACTATTGAGTTTTGCTATTAGGGAAACACAAATTAGAATTATACCTCAAATGACTATCACAAAATGATGTGCTATAAATCACATGATATACAACTGCAACAATAATACACATGAAATGCATTAATTTTTAATACAGCATACAGTAGAAAACAAAGATTGGCATTGGCTATTTTGAAGGACCCTACCTCGATTCAATTTACTGACTCGCAGCTACCAGCAGTTTTCCACAATACATTTTCAAACTGATGCATTCTATAAACACATCTGGGTTAGCTTTATTGAACAATTGACTGTATAGCAAGTGTAAAATCACATATTTGTCCATTGACATATCACAAAATTATGATAGTAAATATGCCAAAGAAATCATGCATTTATGAAGTCACAATCCTGAGTAATGTATTTTAAACATGGCTCTCAGTTTTGCTTCTAAAAAAGATCTAAGATAATGTAAGCATTAAAATAACTTTCAGATTGTAGTTGTCTATCTTCCAATTAATGTTTTTTTTTTTTTTCTGTTGTATAAATATTAATTTAAAACCACATTCATATTAAATTCACTTGACTCAGAGCTACAAAGGAATGTTCACTGACGACTAAACAACAATAAATCAGTAATGATTTCGTCAATTTCAGATTACTACTATCACTATTGCAACAAGAGCTTGTCACAGCAGAGGCGTTATTAGGTGGGGGGCTAGGGGGCTAAAGCCCCCCCAGCTGGCTGGCTTGACACGATTAAATATGAGCCCCTTACAGTTTCAATCCACTTGTGTATTTCCTGTCATTTGTCCCTAATTAAGCCATAAACAAAAAGCTGTCCATTTGTGTGATTAGCCCCCAGGCATGTGTACAGACGATCTAACCTTCGTCAGCTAAAGTGCACGCTTCATTGACTGTAAGTAATAAACTGCGCTATTTGATTGGCTGAAGAAGATACATTCAACTAATGAAATTCATCCATACATTTAGCTATAGATAAATGTTTACAAATGGCTGCCGCATGAAACTTGTGAAAAACAATCTTTCAATTTGTAGCAAGTAAAGAGTTTAGACGAACGCAATGGACAATCATTATTATTTTCTCGGTAATTTCTTTGATGAATTTAATTGGTATTACCTCTTTAGAGTGATAATCCTTTTGAGTAACAAGTTATTGCCAGTGAAATTCAACTGCACACTTAATGAATGGCAATTATTTTTTTTGTTTTGATTTTTTTTTTTTACAAATCGGGCTAACTGCTTTGATGTTCATCCATAGTTTTTAAAATTAAAAGACTCAAAAATGAAGAATTACTTTGCTATATGAAACTAAATCATTTTCTTAAAGCGTGACAACATCTAGGCAGCAACACCCGAATTAAACTACACAAGAAACCTAACAACTCCCTTTTTTGACACTTTTGTGAACGAAATGGACACCCAATTCAATGATTTGCAGACTTAGGCAGCCATGGGATTGAAGTTTATACCTGAACAAATGTGCTCCTCTCCTGCCAGTGCTAGTGAACTTGAATGGTTCAATGATGATCTCCCTTCCCCTCAGTCCCTCCCTGCCGAGTTGCACTTTATATGGCAGGCTAGGTGGAAAGGTGTACCCAACCCACCTACTTCCCTTCAGGGCTCTGTTGCACATTGTGATTCCCAGCTGTACCCCACCATTTACACTGTTTTGTCCATATCATGTGTGTTCCCTGTCACATCATGCCAGTGTGAAAGGAGTATCAGTGCCCAAGGACTTGTTAAGACAAAACTAAGATCATCAATGGGTCAGGACAGGTTGTCCGCTGTGTGCCTGCTTTCCATTCATAGGGACATGGACATAAACATTTTAATGTTGTACCTAAGTTGACCTAGTAGGATATCCAACAAGGTTAAATAGGAGGTCAACCAATCTAACTCCGTTAAAAAGTTATGGATAAAGATAATGTCTCCCACCACTTTAGTGGTTTGAGAGACATTTGATTTACCCCTGTGTGTCTGTCTGTCCGTGTGTCTGTCACACTTGATGTGTGAACTCAAGTTCTTTTTTGTTTCACATGCACTTTTATCATGCAAAATGCTGATTAGATAGCAGGAAATCGCATCATTTCAAGGTGCCATTTCAAAAAAAAATCGACGACGGAAGGGGACACCCCTCCCGCACCCTCCCCTGTTGAGCCCCCCCGCTACAAAATTTCTGGAAACGCCTCTGTCACAGTAGTGCCAAATCCCCGCCGAAATGTGTTTGCTCGTATGACAACATTTGTTTTAGAGAGTGGAATAATATTTGTAGAAAGAAATAAAGGGAGATAATTCATTATGCTCCGGACAAACATTTACTTTGAAATTAAATAAAGGGAGATAATTCAAACACTAAGGTAGATAGTTATGGTTCTTAGTCACTGCACTTCTGCTACCTGCCATCTGTTTATATTTCACGTTTCAAGTAAATCCCTTTAGTAGAATTAGAGTTATGCTCCAGACAAAAATTTACTTTAAAATTATATAAAAGGGGAGATAATTCAAAAACTAAGGTAGATAGAGTTATGGTTCTTGGTCACTGCACTTCTCCTAGTTGCCATCTGTTAATATTTCAAGTTTAAAGTAAATCCCTTTAGTAGATTTAGAGTTATGCTCCGGACAAAAATTTACTTTAAAGTTATATAAAAGGGGAGATAATTCAAAAACTAAGGTAGATAGAGTTATGGTTTTTAGTCAATGCACTTTTCCTACTTGCCATCTGTTTATATTTCAAGTTTCAAGTAAATCCCTTCAGTAGATTTAGAGTAATGCTCCGGACAAAAATTTACTTCAAAATTATATAAAAGGGAAGATTATTCAAAAACTAAGGTAGATAGAGTTGTGGTTCCTGATCACTGCACTTCTCCTAGTTGCCATCTGTTATTATTTCAAGTTTCAAGTAAATCCCTTTAGTATATTTAGAGTTATGCTCCGGACAAAAATTTACTTTAAAGTTATATAAAAGAGGAGACAATTCAAAAACTAAGGTAGATAGAGTTATGGTTCTTGGTCACTGCACTTCTCCTTGTTGCCATCTGTTTATATTCTAAGTTTAAAGTAAATCCATTGAATAGATTTGGAGTTATGCTCCGGACAAAGTTTCGGCCGGCCAGACGAAGGACAGGACCAATTACTATATCCCCTCCAAATTTTTTTTCGGCGGGGATAACAAGGACATGGACAGAAACATATGCGCAATATAAAAATGGTCCCCTCGTATGGAGAGTCTGGAGAAGATTTGATGCGAAGTGAAGATTTCAATAGGTGTCATCTACTGTTCAAGGCCAATGCACATGGGCAGTATCAAGCCACTTGATCAATCTGTTCACAAATTATTGATCGGAAACGATTTTCACTCTCAGTGTGACAGTGACCTTTGACCTAGTCTTCCCAATTTCTATAAAGATCATCTTCTGGCACCAGTAAATGCATACGGTAAGTATCAAGCTCATTGGTCAATCCATTCACAAGTTACCGTATTTTTGGAAACAAACTGTTCTACTGACAGACCCACCGACATCCAGCGAAATAATATATTCCAGCTTCTTCGAAGAGGGCATAATAAGAGAGGGAAACTGAGAATTTTGCACATTTTGTACCTAAAAAAGGCAATAATGCTGACATACAAGTGCAATTTGACTCTTAATCACACTAGGCATCAATATTATAGCAATATAATTTCCATAAAATTTGGTGCAGTTTAAAAGAAAATTTAGTGTTGTTAAAAGGTCCTGTGAATTAAACATTTTCTGTATTTATATATGAAAAGATCTCTAAAACTTCCTGATGCACATTGTTTGGTTATGGTGATTGGCTTCCATTTTATGTCAACAACTATTTCCTAAAAGTCTGACATAGATTTGATGAAAACTGTAAGACTAAAAGTGCTGAGAAAATTTAAATGCTACCCGCCCTAAAGCCTATCAGCTTGCCAAGGGTGTTTCCCATAAAACATCTTTAGCAAGCATCTTTTTCTTAAAAGTTTGGAGGCATTAGACACAGCACTTCTTCTTCCACATACTTGCCATGAGATAGGCATTCATGAAGAGAGGTGTGCACATGCTTGCCATGAGATAGGCATTCATGAAGAGAGGTGTGCACATACTTGCCATGAGATAGGCATTCATGAAGAGGAGTGTGTACATACTTGCCATGAGATAGGCATTCATGAAGAGAAGTGTGTACATACTTGCCATGAGATAGGCATTCATGAAGAGAAGTGTGTACATACTTGCCATGAGATAGGCATTCATGAAGAGAGGTGTGTACATACTTGCCATGAGATAGGCATTCATGAAGAGAGGTGTGTACATACTTGCCATGAGATAGGCATTCATGAAGAGAGGTGTGTTCATACTTGCCATGAGATAGGCATTCATGAGAGAGGTGTGTACATACTTGCCATGAGATAGGCATTCATGAAGAGAGGTGTGTACATACTTGCCATGTGATAGGCATTCATGAAGAGAGGTGTGTACATACTTGCCATGTGATAGGCATTCATGAAGAGAGGTGTGTACATACTTGCCATGAGATAGGCATTCATGAAGAGAGGTGTGCACATACTTGCCATGAGATAGGCATTCATGAAGAGAGGTGTGCACATACTTGCCATGAGATAGGCATTCATGAAGAGAGGTGTGTACATACTTGCCATGAGATAGGCATTCATGAAGAGAGGTGTGTACATACTTGCCATGAGATAGGCGTTCATGAAGAGAGGTGTGCACATACTTGCCATGAGATAGGCGTTCATGAAGAGAGGTGTGCACATACTGGCCATGAGATAGGCATTCATGAAGAGAGGTGTGCACATACTTGCCATGAGATAGGCGTTCATGAAGAGAGGTGTGCACTGACTTTTCTTGAGCTTCTTGGCTGGAGGTGGACCCTCTAGGTCCTCATTGTCTATGGTCTGAACAAACAGGTCCTCAGGCTGTAATCAATGGAACAATGGAGCTATTCTCTCCGAAATCTGGGCTTCCTGCATGTGTGTACAGTGTCATTCCAGATGAGCCTGTGCAGTCTTCACAGGCTAATCAGGGAAGACACTTTCCACTTATAAGGAATAGTTGGTTTAAAGGAAGTCTCTTCTATATGAAAATGTCTTCCCTGATTGCCATGTGCTGAATGTACAGGCTAATTTTGGATGAAACTTCAAGCACATGCATTTAGCCCAGTTTTCCTTGAATGAGATTCAAAAAATGAATGGTACTGAATTAATTGTACTGGGACTTAGTTCATGGTACAGTAAATCAGAAGGAGTTAATGGTAAAAAGGACTAAGGTATTGTGCTTGAGTTAATGGCACAATTAATGGGGCTCTATTAACATAACTATCTACTGGTCAATTATGCTTACTATTTCTAAGCATCATCTGAACATATAAAACAGTTTTTGTATGCACATATACAGCTTCTTTTACATTAAATATTCAAATAAAAATCTCAGCATGAAATAAAAATCTCAGCATGTTCAAAGCGAACAATATCAGTTTCTATGGCAACAAACTGCCTCACCTGAATTCTCTCTTTCTGCACTCCAGAGGGGGCTATATAGATTTTCTCTCTGCAAAATATAATAGTAAATGATGATGACTACATTTAACTACATAAAAGCAGTTATAATGGCACTATTTGATGCTGATGTGGTCAGACCTGATGTTCACATGACATGTATCATGAATATTATAATAACAAAACCAGACAAAAACTGATATGAGAGTTAATGCACTGTGTATCAGACTATGTTCCAATAAAAACCAATTGAAAGCAGGTTATAGTGACATTAATAATCAGCAATGGTTAACTTAAGCAGACACCCGCTAGCCTGTGACTCGTTAAAATTCTGGAGGGCAAGTGATTTAAAAAAAAGAAGTTAGCTTGTCAGGCAAGTCAATTATAATAGAGATATTTGCTTGGTATGATTTTTTTGAAATTAATCAATCTACTTATATCAGTATTCACAGATTAAGTTTGGCATTTTGCCTGGTAGTAGCCAATAATAAGACTGTGAATCATCTGTGCATTATTTGAAAATTGCTGATAAATATTAATTAAAACATCATATAGATCAATTCATTAGTGTTTGCTTCATAACATCTTGTAATTCATGTCTTTGTCAATAAATAAACAAATATTGGGCAGCCGTTCTTCTGAGGGAAACCAGATGAGAAATGAAACTTACCCTCTATGCAAGTGTAAGTCAAATCCTTAAGTCAAGCCAGGGCTCAGCCGTGAGGGAGACTTGGGAGATAACAACTCCCTGGACGAATTAACTTTACAACCTCTAATTACAAGAGAAGTGACTTCTTTTCTTTTTGAAATGTGCATTGACAGATAATACATTATTTAAATTCAGCTATATACAATAATAACACATTACAATATGTAATGTAAGTGCGTTTGTTTATATTTATGTTTTCCAGCAAACTGCCAAATGTGAGTTGTTTCTGATTAATAATGTGGTGTAATGAGGAGAACAAGAGCACTTCATAAAAGGTGCAAACGCTCGGCTGCGGGTGCAGTTTTGAATAAATTAAAGCTTGTCAGAACTATTTTTTTTAAGAGTTCACTGTGACTTTGACCTTTGACCTAGTGACCTCAAAATGGGTGTGGCGTGTAGAACTCATCAAGGTGCATCTACATATGAAGTTTTAAAGTTATAGTTGGAAGCACTTTCATTTTAGAGCCAATGTTCAAAAGGTTAACAAAATGAAAAGGTTTTAGCACGACGCCGGAAGACGAGCTGGCTATGACAATACCCCGTGTTTTCTCCGAAAACAGCCGAGCTAATAAAATCAGTGAAGAGTTGATAAAACTCTGAACAGAAAAGACTTCTGCTTTAAGTTGCCTCACTTCTTCTTATTTCAGCTGAGGGAGAAGTCACTTCTCCCACAAATTTGAATGTAGGCTGTGCCCTGATCCCTGTTATTCATAGCATGTACCTGTCTAAACTAATTACCTTAATATTAATATACAAATAAGCAGCTTTTGGCCACTATTAATAATAGCAAAAAGGTGTAAAAACAGTGCTGATTAAAAATGAATCAAATTTTGTTAAGTCACAACCACTTTGTTTCAAGTTTGAATATCAATAAGTATATTTAAACCTATAAAGAAATTATTACCACAAGGGCAATAGACAGAATTTTTCTAAAAACTTCAAATGCAATTATCTTAATTGCAAAACATATAGAATAACATGCTAAAGAATACTCCTGCCCATGTTGTTCATTTTCCTATTGATTTAACACCTAGCAGTGCTCTGTTTCCAAAAGTCACTTACAGTAAGTATGCAATGCAACATAAATACAAATCAGTGGCCCACGTGTGTTTGGGACTTTTTATAGTAAGTCCTTTGCCTTTAGACTGTCAATTGCACAGTCATGTTTCCGCTTAATCAACTTCCGCAATTAAACATATTTTGAAAGTTGTTTTTGCACAGTTAATGATACAATTTTAAAATTGTATGTAGAACACACCCATGTTTGATTGAGATTCCACCTCCAGTTCCTGTCACCCAGCCTTGCTTATAGAACTGCTTGCACAGGTCAGGAATCAGGTGTCGAGGATGATCCTTCAAATTTACACAAAATAATATGCAAAACAGATATGGCCTTTTTTATTCAAGTAAACAGTTGTTTTTCCTGTTTTGCCTCTTAAGACATCAGTAAAGGCTAATTTTTTTGAAAACACACTTCAGTTTTTGTCCACACAAATATACCCGTAAGGAGGTTTTAAGCAGTCAACCACATCACATATATGTATATATATATATATATATATATATAGGCCTTATCTCTTCAGTGGATACAAATTAATAAAGGTCTTCCGAAAAAATTCCAGCAACTTTTCATATAATGAGAGCTGTGTCATGCAAACATAACTCTTAGGCCACATGCAACAAGCCTAGCTCAATACCAGCCTGCGCAATGGTCAGGAACTTCCCTAGTGGCCCCTATAAAAATGCAAGGTTAAGCAGACAGGGTAGCAGTGGACCAGATAGCATGTTTGTGAAGGCTGGTCTGGACTGCTACACTGGCTGCATATAACGGCATAAGGCCCATTGCCAATGATACAGATCACATGCCTTATCCTGCAATCAGTGATAAAAATTGATGATTGAATACACAGGCACTTGGCATTAGCTACTACCCCCCTCCCTCCAGCTGCTACCCCTCCAAAACTCTCAAAAATGTCCATTAGTAAAAACAAACAAGAGCTGTCACCATAGGATGACTTATGCCCCCTATAAACGTTTGATAGAAGTTATGAGCTTTTTTCGAAACCTAAACGCAGATTTCCAAACCTAAACGCGGACCCTAAGTTCAAGGTCAAGGTCACAGGGGTCAAAATTTGTGTGCGTATGGAAAGGCCTTGTCCATATACACATGCATACCAAATATGAAGGTTATATCTCAAGGGACATAGAAGTTATGAGCATTTTTCAAAACCTAAACGCAGATTTTGAAACCTAAACGCAGACCCTAACTTCATGGTCAAGGTCACAGGGGTAAAATTTTTTTTGCATATGGAAAGGCCTTGTCCATATACACATGCATACCAAATATGAAGGTTATATCTCAAGGGACATAGAAGTTATGAGCATTTTTCGAAACCTAAACGCAGATTTCCAAACCTTAACGCCGACCCTAAGTTCAAAGTCAAGGTCACAGGAGTAAAATTTTTTGTAAAAAAATCAAGGTCACAGGAGTAAAATTTTACGTCGATATCTCCAAGGTCAAGGTCACACTTTGAGTTCAAAGGTCAAAAATGGCCGTAAGTGAGCTTGTCCTGGCCATAACTATGTCATTCATTGTGAGATTTTAAAATCATTTGGCACGTTTGTTCACCATCATGGGACGGTGTGTCGCACGAAAGAATCACGTCAATATCTCCAATGTCAAGGTCGCCACGACTAAAAATAGATTTTTAAAAAAAAACAAACTTACAAAGGGGGTTTATTTTGTTTGTTCATTTCAAAAGTTCAGTTTGAGTTTTCTCCCTTTATCAGGTTTTTTTTTCACAATGAAAACCTGGTTTTGTGACAATTTTGTCCCTTGTTATTTCATCAAGCAATGTTCAACGTAATCTAATTGCAGAAAAAACGGCGTGCAAAACAAAACCAGCCAACAATTTTAGCGGCGATTTTCAATAATGACGATTAAATAATAATTGGCGAAAAATTAACAAAGATCTAACAGTTACCGATAATTGGTAAAGCACAGGGAGATTAAAGACGTTTTTTCCGAAATATATCACTGCTGTCGGACACTGATTGAGAAAAATGCTCTAGGCCACAATGTCGCAGAAGTTATTGACGCGTGTATGACAATACACAGGGTCGAGTGTGTACACAGGTAATCTCGTTATGGCTTTTTCCTGCTTGATGGCCCAATTTGCAGGCGTTTCGCAATCGCGGGACAACATTTAGTGGCAATTTGTTTTTTTATGTAGGCGGATAAAATAATCGCCATTTTTTCTAGACAATTTTAAGAAATAATAGCCAGTTGGATAAAATAATCGCCATTGGCGATAATGTCTGGCAGCAGCGTGAGCACTGCTTTTAGCATTTGATAATTATACACATTCGAGTTATTGCAACAATCCAACTCCAAGTTTCTGGGATGAATGTATGCACTAATAAAAGCTCAAAGCATTCAAGAAGACCTACAAACTATATAACAGTTTAGGCCCAAACAGGGTCATACAGCTGGGACTTGGAATATTGCAACTTAGTAATTGGCATGAACATAATTAAAGGATTTTTTTGTAATGAAAGTTATTAAACATACAAAATGCTATGTTATATTATGAACAAAATCTCTAATAACAAGGCCAGACAGCAGAGACGTTATCTACGTCTCTGACAAGGCTAAAGATTTCACACAATAACAAACTTGCAAATGTTAACAATTTTTTTGAAATAAAAATTATTGGTTTCTCCAGAGACGTAGATTACGTTATCTACGTCTCTGGTTTCTCTGGTAGTTGCAGTATTCCAACTCCCAGCTACTGAACCTCTGCGGAGCTGAGTTGCTGGGATTTAGGCCTAATCACCAAGTCGAACTTTGAGCAATGTTGAGCTGTACCTTCTTCTTCTTCCATCTGTTGTACTAATCTCACTCTGGAGCATACTCGTAGTCGTACATTAATACATACCCATGTACTCTCTGGTTGTAAAGTTTGACCAAATATGATTAGTTAGTATTGGTATTCTGATGATATAAGATGCAACTTTATTTGAATGAAAACAGAAACATACCTCTGAGCAAATATTCTCCTGCATTATGAGGGAAACCGAGCACGAAACTCGTGTACATAATCAATGAATGCAAAGTGGGTCAGTTGATACCTCGTGTGTAAATGCAGGGGCGTAGCGAGCTCAAAATTAAGATAAGATAAGGGAGTCGAAATTAATTAAACCTGTACTGGAAGAGAATGTATGGCGTGAAAATTTATTCTTCCCCCACTGTTTTGTTCAATAATCATAATATTACAAGCTAGATTGATAAACGATAACAACAACAAAAACAACAACAACATAATCATTCGAGTACTGCGTATCGTTGGATACGACGTATCGATGTAATCCGAAATTTGCCAAATGTCTGCCACATGGCTTCTAAGTTCGGGTGCCGATTTTTAAAAATGATTTCCCACGGTATGAAATATAAAAATGTAAAAAATAAAAATATAAGATAAAAATATCAAAAAAATCTACGGGTAAGTGTAAGTTCTCTTTTAGCAAAATATGGTTGCATTCACAAGATCTTGCACAGTTGCATACGTTGCGTTAAGAATTGAGAGAGTATTAAATATTTAAAAATCTTAATCGTTCACGATTTTGGATAGATATTTTACCGAATTGAAACATGACATTCCATAGTATAGCTCATTGGGTCATTGTCGACCTGAAATGGCTTGAAGTCAACCGGGGGTGACTAGAAGCCGATTCTTGTAACCCTTGGGTGACTTCAAGCCGATTCATGTCACCCTGGGGTGACTTCAAGCCGACCGGGTGACTAGAATCGGCTTGAAGTCACCCCAGGGTGACATGAATCGGCTTCTAGTCAACCCCGGGTGACTTCAAGCCATTTCAGGTCGACAATGACCCAATCATTATAGCGCATATGGTCATTGTCGACCTGAAACGGCTTTAAGTCACCCTGAGGTGACTAGAAGCCGATTCTTGTCATCCTAGGGTGACTTCTGTCAAGCCGATTCATGTCGCCCTGGGGTGACTTCAAGCCGACCGGGTGACTAGAATCGGCTTGAAATCACACCAGGGACCCCAGGGTGACATGAATCGGCTTCTAGTCACCCCCGGGTGACTTCAAGCCATTTCAAGTCGACAATGACCCAATGCGCCATAGTATAGTTTTTTCTCAGATAGTTTACTTCAGTGTTTCCAATTATTATATTTTTGTTTTCAGTTGCCAACCATCAACATATTAAAGCTAAAGAACAGACAATGTTACTTTATTAAAACTTTATTGAAACGAAAGACTTGCAAGTCCAAAGTTATTCTTCGCTGTTTTTGTATTCTTGTTACTTTTTTCCACAAATAACACATAAAGTATGTCAATATTAACGCTCATTGGATCATTGTCGAACTGAAATGGCTTGACGTCACCCGGGGGTGACTTCAAGCCGAATCTATTCACCCGGTCGGCTTGAAGTCACCCTAGGGTAACATGAATCGGCTTGAAGTCACCCTAGGGTGACAAGAATCGGCTTCTAATCACCTCGGGTGCATTGTGTACACACCGGTCTAACAGGTCGATAATGACCCAATGCCATACGCTCATAGGGTCATTGTCGACCTGAAATGGCTTAAAGTCACCCGGGGTGACTAGAAGCCGATTCATATCACCCTGGGGGTAACTTCAAACCGACGCTAGTCACCCCCGGGTGACTAGAATCGGCTTCATGTCACCCCAGGGTCTTGGAGTCACCCTAGGGTGACAAGAATCGGCTTCTAGTAATCCCGTGACTTGTGGGCCTTTTTAGGTCGACGATTACCCAATGAGCAATATTTACCTGGCACTGAACTTTATGAATGAATAAATTAAAGTGCAATTAAGCTGAATACCTTATTTTCCGCCATGGACGCGAGGTTAATTGTTTGAAGCCCATTTCACTGGTTTACCATTATGGTCTTACTTTACTCGTGCAAAACGTGCACAAATAAAACCGAATGCAAATAAAAAAGACAATTCAAGCGAATAATTCCAGCTTATGGGGTTCACATAAGCCTGGTGACTACTGTCGAGCTATACAAAGAATACATTAGTTTTCCTGTTATGTTGTCATTAAAACGATACATGCAAGACCAAACCCGAATGCCAATATGGGAATAAATCAATTTGTAAATTGTGTTTTAATAGTGTTTACTTTTGCATGGTCAACGATGTTCATCTATTCCAACAAAACGATTTTACTGTATTTTAGTAAAATATGTCTTAAAATAAACTACTTTCAGGATAAGTTAAGCGCTGTAAAAATTAATTGTTTATATTACACAAATATAGCAGACACTTAAACATATGGTTGCAACTTCAATGTCCTAGTAAATGTTTCAATAATTAAAATAATAATTTCAATTGTATGTACAAAATGTATGTTCTAATATACATGATGACTTTGAAGAGTCATTTTATAAGGATAAATCTGTGAATTCAGTTCTTTATTTTACGCCGCATGCACTCCAAAATACCGAAGTTATTGCTACGATCTTGCATACACATGTGTCTGGCTTACGTTCTAGTTTTCAGCTATATCAGTAATTGCGCAGTTTTCATTGACAACAGATCATCGGACCAGATAGCGAACCAGATAAGCATAGGGATGCGTGAATGCTGCCTAACCTATAACCTTTGAAAGACGTATCCAGGTCCAGATTTAGCTGTTTTGGGGCCCAAGGCTGCACATGTCACGGGGGGCCCCTTCCCTCTGGTCCCCATATGTATATTGAAAAACAACTACAACTTCAAAGATCAGATAACTTGTTTTTGTACAGTTACATTATATATATCAAAACAAGTTAAATAATGTATAACTATTTTATTAACTGAACTTTACACACATGTTACATGTAACAGATTCCAGCCTATAATTCTCTTCAACGACACTTCTGCTGGCCAAAGTCATCGTTCAGCTGTGTGATTTCTATTTCTCGGAGGCATTGACATTCAATAGACAGTAGACCCAATGCTCTCAACCTTTCCTGACTCATGGTATGCCTCAGATAGTTTTCACGCTCGATAATGTTGAAAATAATCTCCCACTGTGGCAGTTATTAACTGGAATTGTAAAACATATTCGTTCAGCGATGACAACGTTTAGAAAGTTTGTCTGTTAGTGGACCTCCATCTCAATTCAGCAGATCACTCATGTGGGTGATGGTTCTGTCTTGGTCCGCTTCTAAGGCTCATTGGGTCAGTGTCGACCTGAAATGGCTTGAAGTCACACTGGGGTGACTAGAAGCCGATTCATGTCACCCAGGGGGACTTCAAGCCGATTCTAGTCACCCGGTCGGCTTGAAGTCACCCCAGGGTGACATGAATTTGGCTTCTTCTGATTTAAATAAACATGTATATTTTTTCGCTGTTAATTAGCTATACAGTTGTGGATACATATAGTCCCGACTTCACGTGTGTTAATCAATATGCACATTAATTATATGTTATTAAAATGTATTTGCATTAGTTTTGGGTTTATAATTATTTTAAATATTATCGATTAGTTCAATCAATGAATAGACATATCCTACATTGCGCTTAACTTAGGAAAACTCACACAATGATACATTTCCTGGTTTGTATATACTCTTATTTATATAGCGTGTTTTTCATGACATAAAATCGACTTTGTGAACTTCTTTAAAATTCAAATCAAAACTATAACAAAACTGATTCTATCCTTGTCAAAATGTATGCTAGTGAACATTTAGACTTCGTTTTTACGTCGGTTAAAAACTAAATCAAGTTTCTACATCAAATTATATTAACATCGTATTACCAACGGACCTATACAAACAATGTTTGCCAATGTTCCTAAAACGCATCAGGAATTATCCTTTGGTGACAGTCTTTCGAAGTTTTTTTTCAAAAGCGATCCGCTGCATTGATAGGTCACAAGCTATAACGATATATATTTTTTTAAAGTCAAATTAAAAATAGTTTTTCTCTATTAAACCGGACGGCTCATAAGTAAAGAATTCTCTATGTATTAATACAGGAGTAGGTGATGAGTTTTCACTGATGTTTTGTTTTCCTCAAACCATGTCTTTCTAATATGTCTAAAGATTTATTATTCTTGTTAAAACGTCTTTTTTGAAGTTATTAACTCTAGCAAATCGGAGACGATAACAATTCTGTAAGAAATTGACGCGAATGTTAAGCATTCTTCTTTCGTCCGAACCTCGCTGCTTTTATAGTTTTAATCATACAAAATATCCAACAAACAATTAGATAACAATGATTTATTTGAATTAACATACATTGAGTGGCATGTAATGGTGGCATGGATATAATATAGCCGTGCTCGAAACTTGTCATATGCCTGCGTGAAGATTGCACTCAATCTTAAATTAACACTGAGAGCGACATAGCTGAGATGTAAGAATCAGAAACCGAACTTCAGCAATTTAATTATTAGCATTTGCTTTAATTTTCTTTGGGGCGGACTGTCAAAGGTCAAAATGGCGTCTGCTGTGCGACATATTCAGAAATTTCACCGGTTTATAAGAAATTCGCGTGGTTCCTTTGGACATTCTATTAAATCAGTTGATTCAACACATACATATCAATTTCACAGATGCAGCATAAACTTAGGTAAATTATTTACATGAAGATTTAGTAAGACCTTGACATTCAAACAATATTTTTTTAGTTTTTGCCCCTTAATCGATAGCTCGCGTCCTATTCCTTTAAAACAACGAGGCGTGTCAAATAATGCTTGCATATGCAACCACTTACCCCTAAAAACTAATTCCAAAAGTTTATATTTTCTTTGCAACAACTGTTTTAAGTCTAAATTTGATTTACTTGAAAACGAAAGTAGCCATCGCTCTTGAACCCGTTTACCAGTGAATTAAGGGGGCAGTCTACAGTTTTTCTTGAAAATCCCTAGGCCGACAACCACTGGTCTGCAAAACACCCTCAAAACAAGGCCTTCAGTCACAACCTGAAAATAGATTCAGACAATTTTCAGTGCAGCTCATCAACAGCTTGCAAATAAAGCACAAAACAGTGCAGGAAATGCACTTTAAACTGATATCTGGGGTAAAATAGACCTTTTCTGAGGTCTCGGAACATGACCGTAAAAACCCCATTTTCAGATAAACCCGGCAATCACATTTATCTTTCCGGGTAAGAATACGCGCACAGTGGACAACATGCTTTGCACTATCACAGCAAATGCTTTCAAACTGAGCCAAACAAAATGGGTCATTACCATTGAACTTTTTTGCACTGCTAACTTATTTAAACCCACCGTTGAAATCTGTCAAATGCCGGCTGCTTTAAGCAGGAAGTACATTTGTTTACATCTCACTGAGCATGTTGTTGTTGTTGACTAAAAGTCTGGTAACTTAGTTTCGAATTAGTGAAAACATGTGAAATCAGGGGTGGCGAAATCAAATGTCCGAGTAGCCCGAGTCATACATTTGCTTGTCTGGGCAACTGATTTTTTTCAATTAAGTTGTCCGTGGACAACAAGTTTTTTAAAAGTCGGATCCAGGTATACAAATGAAAAAAATACATTGTATTAAAGCCGTAATTTAAATTAAGTTTTACAAAACCGGATGTTGACATGCGATTACATTGTCAGTGCTATTTGCGGAGCAATCAAGCTAAAATACGGGCACTCTCCTGCGCAGTGATCTCCTTTATTCTATTAGAGATCAGGAGCATGCCGCATTTTAAACATTCGGCCCGACTGTTAGACAGTGTACAGACTGGTTTCTTTTTTTCGGCGTTAGCTGAATAAGCCAGCTTTTCACCCTGACTTGACCTTTGTAAGTGTCCAATAATACTCAAACTAAATTTCCCGCGGCTAGGTACGAATGAATACACTTCATTTATTCCATTGGCTGATTTGAGTATAACACCATAACATTGGAAACATATCCGCGTCTTTGTAACACTGTTTTACTGCATGAAACAATTTTATCTCTAATGAAAAGGATCAATAGATAGAACAGTTTTACAATCAATTTTCGACATAAATACAGTTTGTGCGTTCACCTTTTATTTTCAGAGAATTACCAGCGCAAAAGCGTTCATACTAGTAGCTATGTTGTCATATTTAGTACTTACTTGCATTGCATTTCAACCCGCGAGGTTTCGGGTCAACTCCCGGCCATTTGTGAAAGTCAGAGTTTATATACAGTTCATCACCGGAGTTCGCAGAAGGGGTTGCGATCATTGTGTTACACCGGCCTTACTGACAATAACGTACTGACTGTAATGCATTGCATTCCAATCCGCAAGGTATGAAGGTCAGTTTGCGGTCAGTTGCAGAAATCTTTATATAAACGCCGTCTCGTAAACTTTGTGCACTTGAAGTCTGTTTTGATAAGAAAGATACTAAATAAAGATATTCGGCGATATTATTGTGGTATGTCAATCATCGATTTTTAATATGGTTTTAACATTTGCATGATAAGGACCAATTTTGATAAAAATAATTAGAAATATTTATCCATTTAGACCAGTTTATTAAGCATGAGCACAATAATTCACTATACTATAATTATGCAATTAAATAAGATTCGAGTATTGCCGGCTGACCTATATGCAATCGTTTATTTTCATGTTTCTTGTGTTTTTCTATTCTGTAAATATAGATATCTGAGTAATAATATCACATAAAGCAAAATAAGCCACGAAATCTGGCGCAACACCCCGTAATTGATTTGCTTATGATGTAGCTAAGAACTGCGCAGAAAAAAGGCATCCGCTACTTTTTATCTCATAGAGATAACTTTTGATCGTTCATAAACATCGACCACAATCAACGCCGTATATCTTTTTAAAAGATATTTATCCCCACGCTTTTTGAAAAAAAGGTGGGGATATTGTGGTTATCTCCGCCGTCCGTCCGTCTGTCCGTCCGTCCGTCCGTCCTGGCCACTATCTCCTCCTACACTAAAAGCACTAGAACCTTGAAACTTACACACATGGTAGCTATGAGCATATGTGCGACCCTGCACTATTTGGAATTTTGATCTGACCCCTGGGTCAAAAGTTATAGCAGTTGGGGTGGGGCCGCGTCAGAAATTATCACTCATTTTTTTAGGTTATTTTACATTTACTTCTTTATTTCTACACCGATTCACTTCAAATTGATACTGGACCTCTCTTATGACAATACGGTCAATCTCAACCATGCATGGCCCCATTCCCAACCCTGGGGCGCCCCGCCCACATAGGCCACACCCACCAAAAATTTCCATTTACTATAATTTTTTCATTTCTACACGGATTCACTTCAAATTGATACTGAACTTTTGTTATGACATTAGGGTCAATCTCAACTATGCATGGCCCCAATCCCAACCCTGGGGCGCCCGCCCACATAGGCCACACCCAGCAAAAAATTCCATTTACTATAATTTTTTCATTTCTACACGGATTCACTTCAAATTGATACTGAACTTCTCTTATGACATTAGGGTCAATCTCAACTATGCATGGCCCCATAACCAACCCTGGGGCCCCGCCCACATAGACCACACCCACCAAAAATTGCCTTTACTATAATTTCTTCATTTCTACACCGATTCACTTCAAATTGATATTGAACTTCTCTTATGACAATACAGTCAATCTCAACTATGCATGGCCCCATTACCAACCCTGGGGCGCCCCGCCCACATAGACCACACCCACCCAAAATTGCCTTTTACTATAATTTCTTCATTTCTACACCAATTCACTTCTAATTGATGATGAACTTCTCTTATGACAATACGGTCAATCTCAACTATGCATGGCACAATTACCAACCCTGGGGCGCCCTACCCACATAGACCACACCCACCCAAAATTGCCTTTTACTATAATTTCTTCATTTCTACACCAATTCACTTCTAATTGATGATGAACTTCTCTTATGACAATACGGTCAATCTCAACTATGCATGGCACAATTACCAACCCTGGGGCGCACTACCCACATATGTCACACCCACCCAAAATTGCCTTTTACTATAACTTCTTCATTTCTACACCAATTCACTTCTAATTGATGATGAACTTCTCTTATGACAATACGGTCAATCTCAGCTATGCATGGCCCCATTACCAACCCTGGGGCACACCTAGGTCAAACATTCGGCGTGGGGATACGCGTCGGCCTCTGCCGCGCCATTTCTAGTTCTTGTTTACAATCAGATGGAAATAAACAATCTCCACGCAGAGGTGTCGTTCCTTGCTCTCACATACAACTCTGCATAAGGCTCAGCACGCCATTTTGTCTACCAAATAGCTAAAACCGAACAAACGCATGCAATGTATATGTGAGTGGATATTTAAGATCGCATGCATTTAATTAAGAAATATGACTTTTAAATGTACGATAAATCGTGCAGAAACTTGTGAGTTTTAATGCAACTCTTTGGAACTATTTTATTGCCCATTTACACAGATGTAATCATTCCACGCACTTCACAAATGTAAACAATTGTACATATTTTTTATTGAGTGACGTTAGGCATTGCTTCGACGTATTTATGTATGTTGGTTTCTTAACATAAAAAAAAACATATCAATTTTATAATAATTAATTAAGACTGATATAAGATATCATGGTATGAGATGGTTTTCTTTAATGCAGTTAATGCAATGTAACCGTCGTGCAAGAGATTGTTTAGTATACTGTAACCTCAATGATGAACGCTTGGAATGATCATGACATGAATGAGACGCTTTCAAAACAATAGTCCGTTCTGAGCCCAACACAGAGGTGAATGTAATGTGACAGTTGTGCAAGAGATTGGGAAATAAAAAGTATCAAAGTAAGATAATCAAAACACGGTCTACCTTGTTATTTAAGACGACTTTAATGGTAAAGATGGAACTTTTTTTTTGAATCTTCAACAATGGAGCAGAAACCCGAAGCTTTGAGCAGTCCACCTCCCAAAAAAAACTAAGAAAGATTATGATAAAAAATATGATCTATTAAACGCACCAGAACTCTTCAAGAAACTTGGCTCACAGATATTCAAGGGTTACCAGTTGATGATAATCAAATTGCTACCAGTAGCGGCGCAAAGCCTCAGTCTGATGAGGTCGACATATTGAACTAGTTTAATTTGTTAAGATAAAGATGTACTTATGTTCAACACATGTTTTAATAACACTACCTTTGCAAGATTAAAAGTATAAGAAAGTCTTTATATTGTTTATAATATACTGCTATAATGAATGTACTATTGACATACAACTATAAACAAAACTAGCAAATCATACTCGTTTTGGTATATTCCACATTGTTTTACATTAATCAATAAATGCGTTAATAATTTATATAAACATTAACGGACAAGTGTAGTTCAGCAACGGACAAGTTAAATTTCCTAAATGGTTGTCCGTGGACAAGTATAGTTTTTTGAGATTTCGCCAACCCTGGAAATTACTAGAATATTGACCATTTATACTTACATTTAAGCTCCTGGAGTCAAAAAACTATTCGGTTTAGACCATACACCTTATATTCAGGAAATTGACCGAGGCCAATGCGCAAATATGGCTACAAAACTGTAGACTGCCTCCGAATTACACTGACAGAGCCAGGCACAGAAATATCCAATCAACAACAACAACGACGTTTTAATAAATGTAAATAAATGAAAAATACTTATCATTCTGATTGTATTGGAATTAGTGTTTAGGGGTAAGTGGTTGCATATGCATGCATTATTTATCACGCTTCGTTGTTTTAAAGGAATAAACAGCAAGCTATCGATTAACGGGCAAAAACTAAAAAATATTGTTTGAAAGTCTGTCGAAGATTTATTCTGGTTGACAAACAGACTGGAAATATTGCTTGGTTATCGACCGACTGAGTTAACGGCTGGACAGATTTTTTTGAAGTTAACTTTTTTTGAAAGGTTGTCCTATTGCCCATAGGAGGATCAAGGGATGCTTTGGATCAAAGCTGTTTTTGACATTTTTGCGGCCTGCGAAGACAGGTCTATGATAAATTTTAGTTAATGACCTTGTTATGATTCCAATATCAGAGGGTGGGGATTTTTTTTTCATGGCTCTTTGTAAAAAAAAATCTCATTAAACATGATTTTATATATTTATTTGAATATATATTGGGCTCCTTAAAAAAATAAAATAAAAAAAAAATACTTTCCAGAGCTTCAGATAAGGATTTGTGAAATTAGTAACGGTACTGCCACTGACAGAAAGAAAAGGAGTAACCCTGAAAATCAATTAGTACCTGTACTACCATATCCAAAAATACAGGTAGTACTGTACTACCCGTGTTATTGAATATTGAAGGGTGTTTAACTGAAAATATCATTTGCAAAGTGGATTCTTTAGGGGCACAGAATGCAAAGCAAAAAATATGTTGCTTCCTAGAGCAAAAACATTATATAAATCGGTGACCAGCCAATCATGTGGTTTTCCAATCTTTGATAGTTTTTGTTTGGATCCGGTTCCCATCGTGTTTTCTAACGTTTTTAGCCTCCAATGCAATCAAATCGTTTAATATCGGGGCGACAATGTCTATTTCTTACAGTTTGAATGTCAGGATGGTTAGACGACCATATGTAGCCATTATATGACAACAAAGTGTTTTTTGAACCGCTTTCGGCTTAGCCGGAATTCCTTTTGCGCAGACATATTGTTTTTTACGGGTTTATGAGTTACCGGAAATCACGCGACAGAATAGACAATAAAACCCAAATCCAGTCTACAGCTTTTCGTTAATTTAAATTAACGAAAAGCGCCGTTAGGTTCGAGACCAACAAATCACACCACGCTGATGCGGACGTATCGGTACGGCCAGATTGTTTTCGTAAATGCGTAAAAGGGATATTAAAGTCGTAAGTGTACGTCCAGTTTATAAAAATAAATGTGTAAACCTTCATGAAAAAGCGGTATTTACGGCTGTACGGCCCTTATCTGGAGCTCTGACTTTCCTGGGTACGTTACTTCCACCTGTGGTTTTGACGCATCTTACTTCTAAGCAGTCACACATTTCCCTTTTACTTACACACTTTAAATGCAAGCGATTGTGTTATCAACTAAAATTCGTTGATAAACGAAATGATCTTATGCAACTGTATCTGCGGCTATTTTGTTTAGAGTGCCCTTAAATGACGCATCTGATTGGTTACCTGCTTTCAATGTCAACATCACTCTTGTGGAGATTGAATGCATTGAACATTAACCAGGGCTCGCGCTGTCTTTCACCATTTGAGCCATTTGCGAAAATATTGAGAATTTTTCTTAAGAAAAATCTGATTTGCGAATATGCTAAAATCTCGTAAAATTTCATTGAAAACATCCGCCATTTAAATCCAGACAGGTTTTCAATATTTTTCTCTTTGTTTCAATGAAAGTGTTCGCAATTTGAACAATTAACGAAAACCAGTCTTCACCAGAACATAAGACATCGCTTGACCTTAGTGTTATTGAAGTGCACGTGGTAGCTGGCCAATCACCACTAGAGTTCGCTCACACATTGAGTCATTCATGCTATTGCACAGACACTGTATACTCGAAATACACAGTTGATATTGTCGTCTGCCAACAATATGGAGGCCAATTGCAAACGTAGTATTTAAAGATCAACAAATGAAAAGAAACGTAACAATAAATAACTTATTTCTAAGCTGATCACTTTACACATTTCTACCGACTATCGATCTAAATTGAAGGATGATAATTAAATAATTAGTTCTATGTCAATGATGTTACACCTTTCTGCCTATTATCATTTGAAATTAAACGGTGATAATTAAGTTGTTTTTTACCCTCAAAATATGCTATTGTAAAGCCATAAATTATGTCAACCAAAATGTATATTATTGATGTATTTGCTAGGTTACTGGTTTTCATTTTTTTCAGTCAAACGATATATATGCACAATTTATGTTATGTGCAAATTGCGTAAAATTTTTCGGACTCGTTTTGGGATACATTATTTTTCGTTGATTATAATTTATTTTCGAACTTCTTTATAGAAGAAATAGAATGACAATTACACATGCGGTGATATAGACGGTGTGGTTTATAGTATTTTCGAATTGTATGCACCTGAAATTGCAATTGGAAAGACTATAAAAAGAACAATTAGTAAGGGATCTGGGTGGGGTGGGGGCTCTGCCCTTAATTGCCCTTGGGTTCCTGCGGCTGCGGTTCCATTATCCCCGTCCTAATTTTCAGGATTTCCAATTGGGACAATCGACACCACTGTTAAATTTACATGTATAAAATAACTTATGTTTGTACTTTTGCAAGTACCATAATAGTTATTTCTATATTGAAAACTGTATTTTATATTATGATATGTGATATGCCCTTGTTGTCATTAAAAGAAATGTAAAGAAGTTGATAGAATATTATTATTTCAAAACTAGTTTTTGTGCGCCGAAAAACGAAAACTGGTTGGCTCAAATAAATTTTAGGACAGCACTAGCCCTGATTTACTCATGATTGTTGTACTTATATTTGTATAACTGTTGAATCAATATGGATCGTAAATAAACGTAATCAAATGAGGTTTTGAATTTTATTCATGTCAATCATTAACAAGTTTTCAACAAGTTCCACATATACATTTTGTATCTTGTTTTACTCTTCACCAACACTGTAAGGACACATACGGTAAACACATCTTCCTAAAAACTCTCACTTGGGTACAATATATTAGATGTACCCAACGTCCACACCAAGAAAACTGTACCCACCACAATAACACCAGTCAAGTACTAAGATGAACAACACTGAGCATGAATTGGTTGCACACACAGCAATCATCTGTGTCAGCCTTATCCCCTGAAGACTTATCAATAGCAAGGACAGGTGATAATGCTTTAAAGTCTCTATAACGCTCAAAATCAACGAAAATTTCGTTAAGTATTTCGTAAAATAAAGTTAACACCTTAACAATCAGTGTTCCTTATAGCAATAGCCATGATTGCAACGTTAGATGTGGTATGATTACATAGATTTTTGTAGATACACAATGCTCATTTTTATTTATTTGTGGCCACAATTAATTCCCACGAATATATCTATTCATACGACACACGAACACCATTTTAGTGTTCATGTGTCGTATGAATAGATATGCAAAACAATAATAAAAACGAGCATTTTGTATCTACAAACACCTATTTTACCAGACCACATCAGTCGTTGAAATTTCGGCAATTGTCATAAGGAACACTGATTTTTAATTGGTTAAGTTTATTTTACGAACAATTGTACGAAATTTTCGTTGATTTTGAGTAGTAATGTTACTTTAATAGTTCAGGAAGATTCAGGTTATTCAGTTTTGCTCAATTTCTGGGACTTTGTCTTTTTGTTTTGTTCATATTCATTTTCCTGTATGTGATGGACATACCATCCTCTGGTATGCCATACTCTCTGGCAGTGGTTTTTATGGGGGTTCCTGTCAGCAATACCTAGTGAAAATAAATCTACGTATATGATGTTTTGTACCATGAAAGTCTCGTGACTATTGAATGAAAATAGTGAGCTTTTGTCGCCGAAACCAAGGTATTTTACCACGGTCTTATTTGCAAAGAAAATTGGGTGTAAAGTGTTCAAAAGTTTTGCATTAAGAAAAATACATAAAAATACATCAATTCCAAACCAATCAACCATATCTTACCTTTGAAACAGCTATTTTCCAAATAAGGAACCACAACTGTAATAAATTGTGTGTAGCATACAATCCTTAATTATATGACGTCAACAGATGTCGCTTATGTATCAAACAGAGGCAAACCTAAATGGCGTCAAAATAGGGCAGGGTCATTTCAGGTCACTTGACGATATTCTGTAAAAAAGACACAATCAGCCATGTCAACATTTTAAAAATAAGCCTTTTAATGTGACCTCACAAATAATTGTTATTTATATATCGTTCATGCATAAAAGGGGATATGAAGCATATGTAGAATTTCCTTTATTTTATGTTGAATACAAACTAGTAAAGGCGACTTACTATTACCAGACCAGTAGGGTACTGTTTGAGTTGTGCTGGGGAAAAGCAATAAATGTTTTGATACTTCTATTACACCAGTTTAATAAAATATTACATTTGCTGATTGTCAAAGCAAAAATTCTGTTTTAAAATGCAGACAATATCTTTTTGTGGCACATTTTTTCATAGCATATTAATGAATTAACGGATCGGTTTTAGCAATAACTGCTCACATGATCAAAACCACTCAGGGGGCATCTCAAACGCTATTTGAACTGTCAAAAAATGAAACTTTTACTTGTATACTGTGATTAAAACATGGTATTAAGTTGATATGCTAATTAACAGTGATCATGTTGTGTTTTATATAGTATTTTACATATTGCAAGCCATAGAAAAAGACATAGCAAAGTCTGCATTGGACTCACTGGAAAAAAACAGTTACCATTTTAACCAGACACATTTTATCCACCAATGGTACATGTAGTTGCATTCCATTAATAAAAATTGCTATGTTATTGCTATGTTATGTGATTTTGAAAGGATTATCACTACGTCAGCTTTGTTTTAGCAGCACCTTAGTGGGTTCTTCCACAGGCTAGCTAATTAATAGAAATATATATTGTTTCACTGTGAATTATTTGTTCAAATTTTTCAATAGATCCAGCAGATATGGATATCTTCTGATAATTTATTATTATATCTTTTCATTGATATTTATTACGAAACAAATAACATGTGAAGATAACAAACTATTGAGATCATTTATTGGAAAAATCAACAAGATTTGCATACAGTTTAATTAATGTTCATGTATATATAAATTTTAATCAATGGGACAACAATGAATAAAAAAAAATCATTATAGACATGAGTAAACTATAAACTATTAGCGAGAAAAACAAAACTATAACAACTGAACGCAGGAACGTAAAATCAAATCATAAAATACAAAAATATCAATGTTAAATAGCATCAAATCATACAAAACATTGGTCATATACAAATGATGACTAACTGAAACATGTAAATGTTAAAAGAATAAAATGACGATTTTGAAAAGTTACTTTATTTCAAATAATACATTTAAAAAAGAGTTATGACTTTTAAAAAATGCTGCATGTTATAGTGACTAAATTTGAAGGACTCAGTTAAACAGAAAACAGAAAGCTTTTAATGATAACAGACTTATGACTTATTAATTATGCTGCACATTATGTAGGCTCTTTGAAAGACACGGGTTCACAAATAATTTTGATACTGATGCTTGAAAGGTCTGAATTACGGTCTTTTTCTAATAACTTATGTTTGTTTGTAAATTTCTTTAACAAAGGTTGGAACATATCGGAACATACTTCAGTTAGACTGGCAAAAATGCTTTCTGCATCATCAACAACAACATATCAAAAAGGGATGAAAATGTCTCATGTGGGGCAGGCCATAGTGGCTTAGAAAAGGCGCTCCTGTAACAATCGCATTAATATTTTGTTTTCAGGATCAACATCTATACTGATGCCATCATTGTCACCTACAATGACGGAGGGTACAATAGTGAAGTGGTACAAGAAAGAAGGTAAGAAACATCCTTTGTTCAAACATTTACTGCTTGTTTCATAATTGTTATAGTGATAGGAATACTTTTGTGTGTGCCTTCAAACTCAGTTTGCAATTTACAAAATTCAATTCAAATTTATTAAAAAGAGCTTTAACTTGATGATGAAAACAATTTTTAAATTGATGAGATGAAACTTACTGAACTGAAACATAAATAACGTGCAAGATTTGCAAGTGGCAAAAGGAATTTAACAAGAGCCATTAAGCTTTGCTTTCATCAATTTACACATTTGAACCATTCGCTGAGTAAAGGGGGTTTAATGCCTGTGGGTAAAGTGTCGTCCCAGAGTAGCCTGTGAAGTCTGTACAGGCTAATCAGGGTAGACACTTTCTACTTTTATGGTATTTTCTGTTTTAAAAAATTTCTTCCTAGCGAAAATCCAGTTTATTCAGAAAGTGTTGTCCCTGATTAAAAGTATACAGAAATCATGAAACATAACTTTACAACTTGGAACACAGTTAAAATTATGTAATAATTTGTCAGCTCTAAACTATGTTTTGAATATACTATTTTGGATTTTCACTTGATATAGTACTTTTTATTCATTGACTAGTGTCTTTACATCAGTGTACGATGCATTTGTTCTTTGTAGGAGACGCTATCAATGCAGGTGACATACTCTGTGACATTCAGACAGACAAGGCTGTCGTTTCGTTTGACACTGAAGAGGCAGGGATCATGGCTAAAATACTGGTAAGATATCGTGTTAGAAAAAGAAGAGAATTTTGATAAACTTAGACATTGCACAACCTTTTTTCAGTCCAAAATCTTTTACCTTTATATTCGTAAGCCATGTAAGTTTAAATGATCAAAGTATATAACTGGTAATTTGATTTAAAAAATGTATTTAACCATTTTATATCTTGTCTATAATGTTTGTAAATTGCATATTTTTTTGTGTGTTTTGGTAAATTACATCCCTAATCATGTTACTATGTGAATGTAGTTTATTGCAGAAGTTACAGACAGTATAGTGTTTCTTTTTCTGATTTTAGTCATTTGTTGTAAATTAATTTCATTCAGGTGTTGAATAGCATAAATTATACAGTGCAATGCCCTTTATACACGCATGTGTATTGTTTATTGTGATCAAACTCCACAGTTCAATAGCTAGATTATTATTGCATCATAACCCTCCACTTTGACTTCTGTCTATATATCCTATTCTGCAGGTGCCTGAGAACACTTCAGAAATCAAAGTAGGCACCCTGATAGCCATCGCCGTGGAGGATGGAGATGACTGGAAGAATGTTGCAATACCTGCTAGCCCAGTCTCTACCCCTGTTACCTCAGCCCCACCCCCTGTCACGACCCCGGCTCAGTATAGCGCCGTTACACCTGCAAGCATTGCTGTTGGTCCAGGGATGCATGAAGATTTGCAGGCTCATGGGTAAGCAGATCTCTTTTATAAATTTGTGGACGGAGCCTTATTGCAGGCATTAAGGTTGGAAATAACAGTGATTTAAACATTTTGGAAAACAATTTCTTAGCAAATAATTGATTCCTGGCTTTAGATGAGTAATCTTAGCCTAAAGGAAATAATTTTTCTGAAAGGATTGCCAAATCAATCAACCAGTCAAGAGTTGTTGACAAAATGTTTACCCATGCAGAAGCCCTGATTTATTGTTTGAAGCAGGTTGTTTGTAAAAAAATATGTTTACTGAAAACATTGTTTGTCAGATGTTAATCTAGAGGGTGTGGTTATAAGATCAATAGCAATTGGTCAATATTCTTTTGCTGATATTAATTATTTTGCAAACAATAATTATAAAATTGTATAAAAAAGTGCTCATGTTGCAAATATCCTGGTCTTTTACATGCACAAATTAACATATAAGATAGTCCATGCTTAGAGTTAAGGATAATTGATTTATACATAAACTGAAAACCTTCTTAGTAAGAGTGATTTGACTGGTACCAATTTATTTTCTGTATATACATGTTTTTCTGTATTTTGTTACCATTGCTAATGTTTGGGCTGTTGTTCTTGTTTTTTTTATGATAACATTGTATGTGTAACAAAAATTAAAGAAAGGATACTCAGAATACAGATTGCCCTGATAATGAGATTTTTTTCTAAAAATATATGCACTTAAAATTAGTTAAGTTAATCATATGAATATACTTGATAAAATTTCTCTCTAAAATTTTGTTTAGCATTGGCCCATCAGTGAGAAAGCTGGCTGAAGAGTTTGGTGTTTCTATAAAAAATATCAAAGGGTCGGGGCCCTTGAACAGGATAACCAAAGGGTAAGATTTCCAGTTCATGTATATTAAGTGAGTCTGGGATTAGCCCAAAGTCTCTGTTTAAACTGAAAATGTTGCAATACATTGAGGGAACCTTAATGCACTTTTATCTTCTGTTATCTCCAAGATGTTTGTTGCAAATAACGAGGGAAGGTAAAATTTACTGAATTAGATATTGTTTGTAAAATCAGATTCGTTTTTAGCATTTTTTTCATAATTTTAGGACAAGGTAATTGCAGTTATATAAAAAAAGGACCTAATTTTGGATTTATTTGTTTCATTTTTGGCAAATCTTTACCTTTGTAGTAGGGAAAATGGTCAAAATATAGGACAGGGAATGGTACAGCTTTAAAATTCTGACTTCATATTTTACAAAGAGGAAAAATGCTGAATGGTAACTTAATTTGGACATGTTCAATTTTGATATTAATAGCTTACATTGTTAAACCAAATATCTTTTCAGAATATGTTAACAATTTAAACAATTTTAAAAAATTGTTAAAGTTTAGTGTCCAATTTAAGCATGATAGTTTTAAAAACAAATTTTTATAAATTAGGGAAAAAAAAGTTATTTATGAGATTGCTACTTTTAGTGATGTTCTAAAGCTGATCCAAGAAGGGAACCTTCAGAAGAGACAGCTGTCCCCACCACCCCAGGCCCCTGCTTCAGCCCCTCAAATGGTTGCTACACAAACCACAGCCACGCCCACAGCCACACCCACAGTCACCCCTTTGGCTCCGTACAAGCCTTCTGTTGTCCCAGAAATAGGTATATGTCGTCATAAGATGCTAAGCAGATGTCATCTTAAGAAGCTGTTGTATAAGTCTAAGGTTAAGCCATCTTTATTTGACACCCACTCCTGTCCAAATACCAGTGTCGGCTAAAGTGGAGGCCCTCAGACAAAGTGAGTGACATATGTTCAGAGAAAAATCCAGAATACTGGCCCTAATTGCCAGTAAAAAGTTCATGTCTAGTGCTTAGTTGTAGTTTACAGGCCAGTGAAATCCTAATATCCCTCTGTACTGGCACCCCATGGTATCCTGATATCCCTCTGTACTGGCACCCACGGTATCCTGATATCCCTTCGTACTGGCACCCACAGTATCCTGATAACCCTTTGTACTGGCACCCCACGGTATCCTGATATCCCTCTGTACTGGCACCCCACGGTATCCTGATATCCCTATGTACTGGCACCCACGGTATCCTGATATCCCTTCGTACTGGCACCCACAGTATCCTGATATCCCTTTGTACTGGCACCCATGGTCTCCTGATATCCCGTTGTACTGGCACCCACAGTATCCTGACATCCCTTTGTACTGGCACCCCATGGTATCCTGATATCCCTTTGTACTGGCACCCACGGTCTCCTGATATCCCTTTGTACTGGCACCCACAGTATCCTGATATCCCTTTGTACTAGCACCCACAGTATCCTGATATCCCTTTGTACTGGCATCCCAAGGTATTCTGATATCCCTTTGTACTGGCACCCACTGTATTCTGATATCCCTTCATACTGGCACCCACAATATTCTGATATCCCTTTGTACTGGCATCCCAAGGTATTCTGATATCCCTCTGTACTGGCACTCCACGGTATCCTGATATCCCTTTGTACTGGCACCCATGGTATCCTGATATCCCTTTGTACGGGCACCTATGGTCGCCTGATATCTCTTTGTGCTGTCACCCATTGTATCCTGATATCCCTTTGTACTGGCACCCCAAGGTATCCTGATATCCCTCTGTACTGGCACCCAACAGCATCCTGATATCCCTTTGTACTGGCACCCACGGTATCCTGATGTCCATTGTACTGGCACCCCATGGTATCCTGATATCCCTTTGTACTGGCACCCAACAGCATCCTGATATCCCTTTGTACTGGCACCCACGGTATCCTGATGTCCATTGTACTGGCACCCCATGGTATCCTCATATCCCTCTGTACTGGCACCCAACAGCATCCTGATATCCCTTTGTACTGGCACCCACGGTATCCTGATGTCCATTGCACTAGCACCCCATGGTATCCTGATACCCCTTTGTACTGGCACCTCATGGTATCCTGATATCCATTTGTACTTGCATCCCACAGTTTTCTGATATTCGTTTTTACTGGCACCCCATGGTATACTGATATCTCTTTGTACTGGCACTAGACTGTATCCTGATATCCCTTTGTACTTGCACCACATGGTATCCTGTTATCACTTTGTACTGGCACCCCATGTTATCCTTATTTCCCTTTGTACTGGCACCCCATGGTATCCTGATATCTTTTTGTACTGACACCCATGGTCTCTTGATATCTCTTTGTTTTGGAACTAGACTGTATCCTGATATCTCTTTGTACTTGCACCCCATGGTATCCTGATATCTCTTTGTACTGGCACTCCACTGTATCCTGATATCCCTTTGTAATGGCAGTCCACTGTATCCTGATTTCCCTTTGTACTGACACTCCATGGTATCCTGATATATCTATGTACTGGTACACCAGGTTATCCTGATATCCCTTTATACTGGCACCCCATGGTTACCTGATATTGCTTTGTACTGACAACCAACAAACCGACATAGTGGAATACCCCAAGGACCATACATTCTTTTTAAAAAGTTTGAAAAAACACACATGGATGTGTAAGTATTTCCCTACAAAATAAAGAAATGTCTCATTGCAATCCTTCTTCCTGGAAAAAATAAAGTTATAAAATGTTTGTCATCTTGATTTGCTTAATGCATACTTTTTTCGTAATTTTTAAGTTGATAGGTAAATGAGATTTTTCCAATAATTTGTAATAGTTAATCTGTTTATTCCTTCTCTCTTTTTAGATGGGGAGGAGTATAAGGACATACCAAACACTGGCATGAGAAACACCATAGCTAAGAGACTAACTTTGTCCAAGGTATGCTTATTAATTACGCCCCTACCAAATATGGCAGGCTAGATATAGAAAATAGGCCATTGTTGAATTGGAGAATATAGTTGTTAGTGTGGCTTAGAAAACATAAAAAACGAGCTGTGACATAAACATCTCAATGGACAATATCAATGCCCTATTAGATAGGCAAGAGATCTACATCCTTCATGTCCCTCTTGTTTAGTTTAAAGGGGCCTTTTTCACAGATTTTGGCGTGTATTGAAGTCTGTCATTAAATGCTTTATATTGATAAATGTAAACATTGGATTTAAAAAGCTCAAGTAAAAAATCAAGAATAAAATATAAAAAAATAAAAAAGTAACCCTTATCAGGGCTCGAACCACTGACCACTGGAGTCCTGGAGTAAAAGTCTACCACTTAGACCACTTGGCCATCTGTGCTCATACATTGAGGAATGTATTTCATACTTTATATAAGCAATAAACAAAATATAATGACAACAACAGAACTCTCTTAATTATTCAATCATTTCGCGTTGCAAAGCTTGAAAGTTTTCAGGTTTTTAAATTGTCAAAAGATGCATATAATGACTATTTTAGAGCATGGTAAATGTACAGTTTTACTGTTTCCTCTCAAATATTATAACTAAAACGAAAATTTGCTAATCTGAAACAACTTTTTTATTAATTTTGTCAATTTACCAAAACTTGAAAAGGCCCCTTTAAACTGCTGGAGGAAATGATAATAATTATAAACAGTATAATAATTCCAAGAACCAAAATTAAATATGTAAATTTGCTTGTGTGATAAATTGTTGTAACATGTTATTCGGCATTGATTGACGTGGACATTATTTGTTTGCTTACATTTGTTCACCTCATTCACGTGATGATGAACATGTGATTATTAACACATGTGTCCATGACAGCTAACACATGGTTGCCTGAAAGCGTCACATGTTTATGTAACCAGGTAGAATTTCCAATAATTCTATCAGAGTAGACAATTATCTACCTTTGACCAATGTGACCAAATGTCATAGTTGACTGACTTTAAAATCAGCTCAGTAAGGTGACCATTGTGACCAATTTCAACAGTTGATTGATTTAAAAACCTGTCGTGCCAGATTATTTTTCCCCATACATGCCAGAATTTTTTAGGTCCAAAGCGGGACATTCCATAAAAAATTGTCGGGACATTTGACCAAAAAGCAGGACACCTAAAACGATCTATCATTCCACCTTTACTGTAGTCAGTACTAACAAAAACTCTTGATACTTTTATTCAAGACATAAAACATTTGATATGAAGCATGAAATCTAAAACATAACAATAACAGTTTTATTAAATAAGACAATAGCAAACAACGAAGATAATATTCATCTTTTTAGAGTACAAAATCTGGAACATTACAACAACAATTCTCATTATATTACTTTCAATGGCAAACATTAACGCAGGGGAGGCTATCCAGTTGCGATGTTTTTTTTAAGCATGTATCCATGCGCAGTTTGTTACTTGTCAATTGTCGCGGCTTAATTGGAGTAGGGTCAAACTGTCATGCATAGCACCTCGTTGTTTTTAGCTTAATTGGAGTAAATTCAAACTGTCATGCATAGCACCTCCTTATTTTATTACAATTACACCCAATTACACTAGACAGGATGGGTATCACTTATTGGACTGTTTGTTGCGATTTTGGTATATTGCACATTCGGATTATCCCGCTATTTTGGAACTAAACAATGAATGTAAAAGACTCATTAATGACGTAGAGTTAATTTTACAAAACAATTGTTTCAAACAAAGACAAAAACAAACACATTTTCAACATTTATTTCATTATAATACAACTATCGATAGCAATAAGCGACCAAAGTCTTTTTTATAAGACGCGCAAAGAATTTAGAGATACTTTTTATATGGGCTAAATTCTTTGGAACGTCTTATCGGGGAAAAGTAAAAAATGTGTTGGAAACCAGAAAGTTTAAATTTTCATTGATTTGCGTAAAATTGCAAAATAACATTACCAACTCATTCAGTTTTAGTTCAGAAGTCAATTTTTACCTCAAATATCGTCGAATTGAAGTTGGAAAGGCATAAATTCTTCAGTTAAACTTCTGCTTAAATCGCAAACAAATCACTGACCTGTAGCATGTCATGAAACTGATTTGAATATGAACCAATCAGAAGAAGGCATTACGTTGTAACGTGTACGCGTAATTTTATTTAACATGAGCTTTTAACACCGACTTTTACCTAACTTAAACTAGATCTAGTATGCTAAACTTTGTCGATTTAATAATCATATGTTCAAAACAGATATGGTGCAGTTTCTATTTACTGTTCTAAGTTTCAGCAAGTTTTTATGCATGTCTTTTTCGCACCTCTGTCTGTGTTGTTATATTTACTTACATCCTACGTTACATAGGGGGACGGAATACTGTACGATCTGTATCAAAATGATTAGTGTACATTATAAAAATAAAAGATGTAATTTATTTCAGAACTTTTAAATTGTCAATCTCGAAAAAAAAACAATGCTAAATTAAGTGTCATTACATAATTTCTACAGAACATTATCCAGAAATGAATTATCTACACAGGTATGTAAATATTATTGCAATCCGTTGATATTAAGTGTCTTATATCGGGGCTTGAATGTTGCGCACAAAATCCTTGCGCAACAATATAGACAAAGAACGAAAAATTCCCACTATTCATTTGGTCTTTCCCCCTTTGTACGCTCCAAATATTACCCATGTAAAAAGTAGCTTAATATTTAAGAGCGAAAAAAATTTGGACTATAAGCGACCACGATCTTGAAGACCACCATGGTGTGAATGCTTGATAACATCAATAATTAGACGATAAATCGCTGATAAGGTGTCATAAACAACACTGGTACACACGAAAAGTAGAATCGGATTGTTAATTGGGGGCAATAAAGGGATTACCGTAATTACTCTATGTTTTCGGACACTTAAAAATAATTATTTTTGTTCGTGTCCGAAAACTTAGATACTAAAAATATTCACAAAATACAGGTGTCCGAAAACTTAGAGTCGAAAATTGAAGTGTCCGAAAATAGTGTCAATTGTATCAACGACTACCGGTTATAGCACACGCTTGTAAAATACCATGCCGTATAGTATAACTTACAGTTATATATGTTTGCACTGCATTTTAAATAATTGTAAATGCTTAATTAATTTGACAGAAAGTTACTACAAGGTTGTACTTTGACCAACGAGTTCAAAGATGAGCATGTGATGTACCGATACTCGCTAGTATGAACCTGTAATTAACGCAACAAGAAAAGCAATGAATTCTTTGTTTGTTCATTTCCGATAGTTGTTGTCTAACACCTTCCATTGTTTGTAGAACTTGCAATAGGGTATATCACACGGTGAAGCGTTTGTTATTTGTCACAGTTACTTAACTGAGAAGGGGGTAGTACCATTGCGGTAGATAATTGAACTTTTAATTGGCGCTACCCCTGGTCATAACGCTTAAGCTATCGGGCGAAACCATTGTTTTATACCGGTTTACACGGTTATTTACCCAATAACGCAAATGTAATGGTCCGTTGCCCTTAGGCATGCACCTGCCATGTTTTATGATTTTAATCTGGTTGTAAAACCCCATGATCGAAGTGTCATTAGATATCAAAAACAGGACCGAAATTTGGTAAAATAGCGCTGTAAAATGTACTGTCCGAAAACTTAGAGACATTAATTATGGACAAAAACTCGTGTGTCCGAAAATTAAGAGTCACGAAAAATAATTATTTTTGCTAAAGAAGTGGGTGTCCGAAAACTTAGAGTGTCCGAAAACATTGAGTAATTACGGTAGCGGTGGTAAGTGTAAGCGAAACAGAGCTTGATATCGAATTTTATTGGGAACCTATAGACCTTACATCGTTTTTTTACGAATGTCGGGACATATCGTCTCATATTGGGACGCCGGGACAAAGGGCCCAAAAGCGGGACTGTCCCGCCGAGATCGGGACGTCTGGCATGTATGTTTTTCCCTCTCTTTTGCAAATTAGATTTTCATTGTGTTCTGGACACTAAATGTGTCAGCAGTCAGTTTTTGCTTGAGTGGCGGATTTTGATATCTATATTAGTATTACTTCTTACAAGTTTTCACCATCACGAGTCAGTGAGAAGCAGAGAGGCCGACAGACTGATGTAAAATCCCAAACCACATTTGGGCTTTAAAAGTCTTGATCCTATCTTCACTAATTGAGTAAATGTGTTTCATTCTGAACATTTTATTATGAACACTTATTACCACTTAACCATTGAATACAATATTATTGAAACTGTTTAAAGTTGTTTATACTGACTCTATAAAAATTCGACAAGTAAACTCAACCAAAAGACAACTTATTACATTTACATTTTGAATGAAATAAATTTTTATGTCCAGGCTATGATTACGTACTGTATTTCATTCTTACTTTAGACAACTATCCCCCACTCTTATGTTACCATGGATTGCAACGTGGGACCCGTGACCTCTCTTAGGAAGAATCTCATTGCTGACAATGTCAAGGTCTCTGTCAATGACTTCATCATCAAGTCAGCTGCACTGGCACTACAGGTAGGCTCTGCAAATTATTCCTTTGTCCATAAGAAATGAAAAAATAAAAGGATTATTTGTAGAACTTTGAATGTTAACTTCATACAAAAAGTTTCAGGTTGTTTTGGCTAATTGATTCTATACTTGACTGAATTAAAAAGTCAAACCTTTCACATTTATACAGATAGTTATGACATTTTAACATACACAAGGCATTTGAGACCTTTAATAAAAAGAGTTACCGTGACAGTGAAAATTAGTAAAAGGTGCTTCTTCAAAGACAGAATGTTAACCCTCTCACACTCAGAAACGAAGTGAACATGGCTATGTGCAAACAGCATAAAACCAGAACAGCCTGCGAGTTACTCCCAGTCTGTTCAGGTTTTATGCTGTTTGCTGCTCATCAGTATCCAAGGGTTGGAAATGAAGCCTTTAAAACATTGTAATTTAGTAAGAAAGGTCGTTAATTAAATTTAACTTTCTAAGGGACAACACATTCATAGAGTTCATATCTAAGTGGTTATGGGTTCATGATTTTTTGCTAACCCAAGATCCATTATCTGCCTCTGAAATTACTTAAATGTTTATTCATAGGACTGTACCTCTAAAATAACATCAAACCCAATGTTTCAACTCCCTTTATTTTGACAGATTTACATATTTGTAGATCGCCGCAGCACAAGGTGCTCATGGTGAAATCTGGTTATCACATTGATAATAATCAAAATTCAATGTGGATTTTACATGATTCAGTGGTATAGATAGTAAATGAGGTGACAGGATTATCCAAGAATCAATGTCATAAATCATTAATGGAATTGGAAAGGGATTATTGATCGTTAGTGGTATGGATTAAAAACTGAGTTAAAGGGAATAATTTAAGAATCATAGATTATAAACTAGATTAAAAGGGGATAATTTATTGGGCTGCCTTGTACAAAACCATTATGCTTTCTAGCAATTAAAAACAGGGTTTTACGAAAGCAGGTCTTAAAAAAACATATAAGTCAAGGTTGAAATTAAAAGATACAATAACAATTTTATAGCTAATGCAAATGCAATTCACTGTGGCAATTCACTGTGGCAATGTTACTGACTGGGCTTGTATAGCTAGCTCTGTTCACTGTGGCTATGTGACTGACTGGGTCTGGATGGCTAGCTCTGTTCACTGTGTCAATGTGACTGACTTTGTCTGGATGGCTAGCTCTGTTCACTGTGGCAATGTGACTGACTGGGTCTAGATGGCTAGCTCTGTTCACTGTTGCAATGTGACTGACTGGGTCTTGATGGCTAGCTGTGTTCACTGTGGCAATGTGACTGACTGGGTCTGGATCGCTAGCTCTGTTCACTGTGGCAATATGACTGACTGGGTCTGGATTGCTAGCTCTGTTCACTGTGGCAATGTGACTGTGGATGGCTAGCTCTGTTCACTGTGGCAATGTGACTGACTGGGTCTGGATGGCTAGCTCTGTTCACTATGACAATGTGACTGACTGGGTCTGGACGGCTAGCTCTGTTCACTGTGGCAATGTGACTGACTGGGTCTGGACGGCTAGCTCTGTTCACTGTGACAATGTGACTGGGGCTGGATGGCTAGCTCTGTTCACTGTGACATTGTGACTGACTGGGTCTGGACAGCTAGCTCTGATCACTGTGACGATGTGACTGACTGGGGCTGGAGGGCTAGCTCTGTTCACTGTAGCAATGTGAATGACTGGGTCTGGACAGCTAGCTCTGTTCACTGCAGCAATTTGACTGACTTTGTCTGGACGGCTAGCTCTGTTCTCTGTGGCAATGTGACTGACTGGGTCTGGATGACTAGCTCTGTTCCCTGTGGTAATGTGACTGACTTTGTCTGGACGGCTAGCTCTGTTCACTGTGACAATGTAACTGACTTTGTCTGGATGGCTAGCTCTGTTCACTGTGGCAATGTGACTGACTGGGCCAGGATGGCTAGCTCTGTTCACTGTGGCAATGTGACTGACTGGGCCTGGATGGCTAGCTCTGTTCACTGCTGCAATGTGACTGACTTTTTCTGGATGGCTAGCTCTGTTTACTGTGGCAATTAATCAACTCTCAGCTTTATAACCCAAAGGGTTGCCGCCATAGCAAAAATCATCAAAGGCGCTGGGAGTAAGTTTATATGGACTACTGCGGCAACGTGACTGACTAGGTCTGGATGGCTAGCTCTGTTTACTATGACAATTTGACTGACTGGGTCTGGATGGCTAGCTCTGTTCACTGTGGCAATGTGACTGACTTGGTCTGGACGGCTAGCTCTGTTCACTGTGGCAATTTGACTGACTGGGTCTGGATGGCTAGCTCTGTTCACTATGGCAATTTAACTGACTGGGTCTGGATGGCTAGCTCTGTTCACTGTGACAATGTGACTGACTTTGTCTTGACGGCTAGCTCTTTTCAATGTGGCAATGTGACTGACTGGGCCTGGACGGCTAGCTCTGTTCACTGTGACAATGTGACCTACTGGGGCTGGAGGGCTAGCTCTGTTCACTGTGACATTGTGACTGACTGGGTCTGGACAGCTAGCTCTGTTTACAATGGCAATATAATTGACTTGGCCTGGATGGCTAGCTCTGTTCACTCTGGCAATGTGACTGACTTGGTCTGGATGGCTAGCTCTGTTCACTGTGACATTGTGACCGACTGGGTCTGGACAGCTAGCTCTGTTTACAATGGAAATATAACTGACTTGGCCTGGATGGCTAGCTCTGTTCACTGTGGCAATGTGACTGACTGGGTCTGGATGGCTAGCTCTGTTCATTGTGGCAATATGACTGACTGGGTCTTGATGGCTTGCTCTGTTCACTATGGCAATGTGACTGACTGGGTCTGGATGGCTAGCTCTGTTCACTGTGGCAATATGACTGACTGGGTCTGGATGGCTAGCTCTGTTCACTATGGCAATGTAACTGACTGGGTCTGGATGGCTAGCTCTGTTCACTGTGGCAATGTGACTGACTGGGTCTGGATGGTTAGCTCTGTTCACTGTGACAATGTGACTGACTGGGTCTGGGTGGTTAGCTCTGTTCACTGTTGCAATGTTACTGACTGGGTCTGGATGGTTAGCTCTGTTCACTGTGGCAATGTGACTGACTGGGTCTAGATAGCTAGCTCTGTTCACTGTGGTAATATGACTGACTTGGTCTGGATGGCTAGCTCTGTTCACTGTGGCAATTTGACTGACTGGGTCTGGATGGCTAGCTCTGTTCACTATGGCAATGTGATTGACTGGGCCTGGGTGGCTAGCTCTGTTCATTTTGGTAATATGACTGACTGGGCTTGGATGGCTAGCTCTGTTCACTGTGGCAATATGACTGACTGGGCCAGGATGGCTAGCTCTGTTCATTGTGGCAATATGACTGACTGGGCCTGGATGGCTAGCTCTGTTCACTATGGCAAATTGACTGACTGGGTCTGGACGGCTAGCTCTGTTCACTGTGACAATGTGACTGACTGGGCCTGGATGGCTAGCTCTGTTCACTGTGGCAATGTGACTGACTGGGTCTTGATGGCTAGCTTTGTTCATTGTGGCAATATGACTGACTGGGCCTGGGTGGCTAGCTCTGTTCATTGTGGCAATATGACCGACTGGGCCTGGATGGCTAGCTCTGTTCACTGTGGCAATGTGACTGACTTGGTCTGGACGGCTAGGTCTGTTCACTGTGGCAATGTGACTGACTGGGCCTGGATGGCTAGCTCTGTTCACTATGGCAATGTGACTGACTGGGTCTAGACCTCTACCTCTGTTCACTGTGGCAATGTGACTGACTGGGTCTGGATGGCTAGCTCTGTTCACTGTGGCAATGTGACTGACTGGCCCTGGAAGGCCAGCTCTGTTCACTGTAGCAATGTGACAGACTGGGGCTAATTTGTCTCAGACCATATCGAATCTGTGTCATACAGAGTAAACAAACTAGACAAAAAATACAGCTATTATACTACCATCACACAATCTGCACATCACTGAGTTTTCCTACATGTCTCAGGTGAGCGACGCAGGACCTTTAAGCCCTCTTGTTTATCCAATCTTCATGAAACTTATGAAACATAAAATATTTAGGCCATGTTTGAATCTAGGCCATGTGTTCAAAGACTAGATAACCAGTTCAAATGTGAAAATCTTGTTACCACTCTAGAGGCAAGACTAGATAACCAGTTCAAATGTGAAAATCTTGTTACCACTCTAGAGGCAAATGTATGATTCACTCTTGATGACACTTGGCCAGAATGTTGATATTGACAATATCAAGGCCAAGTGAGAATCAGGGTCAGGGGCGTCCAAAAGTAGGTCACCAGGTCAAATCTTACTCAAAACTTTATGCCACCATAGAGCTCACATTTATGCTAATATCTTGGTCAGCATGTTTATTTTGAAAATATAAAGGCATGGATTAAATCTGGGTCAAGTGGGGTCAAAGACTAGATCATCAGGTCAAGTTTTTAACATTTGGTGTTTGTTAACTTTGGTGAGTGCCTTTAGAGCCACCACGACCCTCTTGTTAAATATATATTTTAATAATGGTCAATTAACACAATAGGCAAGAAATCCTCAAAAACATCGGGCTATATTGGCCCTCTCGTTGAATTATTAATTATTGATAATTTTCTCAAACACGTTACACAGCTGAGCCATCTTGGCCCTCTGGTTAACATATTAAATGATTGATGCTTGGTTAAATATACAAGTGTTTTGTACTTTTACTAGGAATTTCTTCTAGGTAGCCATTAAGGCATAGTGTCATTATAATTATTATACACTTCCCCACTCATAAGAAAAGTGAAAATGGCTTTTGCAACCAGCATAAAACCAGAACAGCCTGAGAGTAATTTAGTTACATTTAATTTGATTTTCTAAAGGACTTCAAATGTTACAAAATGCATTTATAAGGGGTAGAGGGTTAATAGACCAGTCTGAACATTTTCAGCAATATTGTTTTGACTGTAATCAAGCATACTGTTGGCTTGTTTAATGTGGGCATTAATTAGAGCCACATGTTTAACCTTGATTTAAATATTTTATCGTAACATAGTAACCATAAGTAAGGGAATACTTATGAGGATATTAGTTTCTATCATTGTTCCCCTATTCCATTGTTTACTATACTTTGATGGCTCAATTAATTGGTCAGTAGCCATTAGCAGTTGTGTCAATTTCGTATCCAGTTGAATAAATGGTATCTAAATGGGATATTTATCTAGAATAGAAAAACAGTTTACTTGGTTTCTGTTGAACTTGAGGATTCAATTGATGTTTTATCACTTTTTATGCCCCCTTTCAAAGAAAAGGGGGCTTACAGTGATCGGACTGTCTGTCTGTCTGTCTGTCCGTCTTTCCGTCACACTTTGCGTTAAGGTTTCAAAAAATGCTCATAACTTCTATGTCCCTTGAGATATAACCTTCATATTTGGTATGCATGTGTATATGGACAAGGCCTTTCCATACGCACACAATTTTTACCCCTGTGACCTTGACCTTGAACTCGGGTCCGCGTTTAGGTTTCGAAATCTGTGTTTAGGTTTCGAAAAATGCTCATAACTTCCATGTCCCTTGAGATAAAACCTTCATATTTGGTATGCATGTGTATATGGACAAGGCCTTTCCATACGCACAATTTTTTTTACACCTATGACCTTGACCTTGAACTTAAGGTCCGCGTTTAGGTTTCAAAATATGCGTTTAGGTTTCGAAAAATGCTCATAACTTCTATGTCCCTTGAGATATAACCTTCATATTTGGTATGCATGTGTATATGGACAAGGCCTTTCCATACGCACAAAAATTTTGACCCCTGTGACCTTGACCTTGAAGTTAGGGTCCGCATTTAGGTTTGGAAATCTGCGTTGAGGTTTTGAAAAATGCTCTTAACTTCTATATCCCTTGAGATATAACCTTCATATTTGGTATGCATGTGTATATGGACAAGGCCTTTCCATACGCACACAAATTTTGACCCCTGTGACCTTGACCTTGAACTTAGGGTCTGCATTTAGGTTTAGAAATATGCGTTTAGGTTTACGAAAAAAGCTCATAACTTCTATCAAGCGTTTATAGGGGGCATAAGTCATCCTATGGTGACAGCTCTTGTTATATAAGTGTTCTTTTGTTAAACTTTGTAAAATAATTTCTTACAGAGGTAATTTAAATACTTGTTTTTATGCCCCCGATCAAATGATCAGGGGTATATTGTTTTGGCCTGTCTGTCATTCTGTCCAAAAACTTTAACCTTGGTTAAACTTTAACTTGTATCTCTTTGGAGCTGCACATTTTGAGTGGTGAAAGGTCAAGGTCATCCTTCAATGTAAAAGGTCAAATATATGGCTTCAAAGTGGCACAATAGGGGGCATTGTGTTTCTGACAAACACATCTCTTGTTACAGCTGTCAAATACATGTGAACAGAAAAATGCCTATATTATGTTCTCACAATTGTTCAATACATTCTTATATTGTGACAAGAAGAGGACATTTATTGTTTGGGTGTTATTTATAATATATCCAAAATTAACTACTGGCAACTATGTTTTTAACCAACCTTTATGGCAGCAGCATCTTGCTGTTAATAACATTCTGCATGTACAATTGTGAAATATGACCGTGAGGGACTTTGCCCTTCCGTTTAGTCTTCAGAAATATTCTGAATTTTATGTTGCAGCTTTACAATTTGATGCATGGGTAGTGGACCTTGGTTAATTTTGATCCCTGAACAAACCCAGATGTATCTCATTACAGAGGGTACCTCAGGTGAACTCAGTGTGGCAAGGGGATGAGGCCAGCTCTCTCCTCAATGTGGACATATCAGTCGCCGTAGCAACCGACAACGGTCTCATCACCCCCATAGTGAAGAACACCGCCCAGCTGTCAGTGGATAAGATATCATCCACTGTTAGGGTGGGTATATGACCTGTCGCAGATGTACTGAGCTTCTTTAATGAGTGTTTTGGATTTACTGATACTATTGTAATTCACCTATAAGGCATGGTGACATGGTGCCACATTTTTAATATTATAGTAATCCATTAAAAAATCATATGCATCATGTTCCTCTGTATAGCCCCCCCCCCCCCCACGATGAAGTTTAAGGGGCTATTTCAGACTCACCATAGATGGAAGTCTTACTGTCTCCTGCTTAATTGGACAGGTGGGTGGTGGATTAAAGTCTGTTGCTCAGTTGAATAGTCCAAATAAAAGCTTTATGTGTGTCTCATTAGCCTTAGGAAATTTTTCCCACTGGAAAAAACGTAATTACTTGAGCATTTAAATAAATGTCCTACTTTCAAATCAGTCTTGTGTAGAAAAACACAAAAAGCTCTGGCAAAAATAGTAAAATGTGAGCCATTAAGACTTTCTGTAAATGTCATCAGCCACTTATATGGCAGAGCACCCAGTATGTCAGAAATGGTCTTAGCTTTGGATACTTTTTTTCATAATGGATGTGTTATTGTGTAACAGGATCTGGCAGAACGTGCGAGGGCAAACAAGCTACAGCTGCACGAGTTCCAGGGTGGCACTTTCACGTAGGTGGCTACTGGTTAAACACTGTTTGGCTGCATGTTTATCAACATGTTTTTTTGTTTTAAATGAGTGTTGATAGCTAGATTACAGTGGATGTTTTGCAATAACGTGACTTGTTGATTCTTGGAAAACAATCTTCTGGGATCCTAAAGCTGTACTTCCTAATCTGATTGCATTATAATGTAACAAAATATGAGCCTGGGCTGCATAGAACAGGTCAGTTCCTTTGTATCTGACTTTGGGTCTTTCAGGCCCTCTTGTTATATAATGCTTTGCGCTTGCATCTTTAAAAAAAAGAAGGAAAAAAACTAGGTTTATTTTTAATGGGCTCACTCCCTGCTGGTTTTTTTATGCAAAATTATTTTGTTTAATGATTTGAAAATAAGTTGACAAAAATGTTAAACGTGTACACAAGCATGGCATATACAAATACATGTGGCCATGGTCATACTTGGCCATCAAAGGTCTTAATACAGTACTTTTTTGTCAAACATCTAGATCTGTGTTAACTCTTTCCGACTCAGAAGCAAAGTGGAAATGGCTATGTAAAAAGAGCATAAAACCAGAACAGCCTGCGAGTAACTCGCAGTCTGTTCAGGTTTTATGCTGTTTGCTGCTGATCAGTATCTAATGGTTGGAAATAAAGCCTTCAAAACTTTAATATAGTAAGAAAGGTAATGAAATAAATTTAACTTTTTAAGGGACTACATATACGGCAAAATGCATATCTAAGTGGTGAGGGTCAAAGCAACATGTTGGGCTATTAGCCATCCTCACTGAAAGCTGTAGTATGATCTGCCTGTGTTATATCCACAAATATTTAGGTTACAATGATTTTTCAGTATTTCTAACCTGGGCATGTTTGGCATCGGCGAGTTTTCTGCAGTGATCAACCCTCCGCAGACTGCCATTTTGGCGATTGGCTCATCCAGATTAGTTCTTGGGGAGAATGGTAAACCAGAATCTCGTATGAGTGTCACTCTCTCATATGACGCCCGAGTTATAGATGATTCAGATGCTTCAAAGTTTCTGGAAGTTTTTAGAGACACCATGGAAAACCCCCAGTTGTTAGTGAGTGGGCTGCCAGGTTCTAGGAGGGAAAGCGTGTTTTGAAGTATATCAAGGATTTAAGTAATATTGTATGTTTTGCTATAAATAATTGAGGTATTTGATCTTGTATAGAGTACACTTTGAATGTTATGTTGCTAGAAAGAAAATGCACTGAAAATTTGTGCTCTATAAATATAATAGGTTTCAGCTCATATTTAGTCAAAATTCAGCAGAATGACAACCATTCTTTGTGGTCATTACAGATCATTAGTGAGAATGAAAACTTTTATTATAATTGAGCTTGATGTACTTTTCTAGGCTTGTCTTTTTCCTTTCTACAAACATTTAGTTTTGAACAAAATCTTGATTTTAAACATACTTTAAATACTTTTATCGTGTGCTGTTAGCTGTAAGAGGATGGAGTTGATTGCTCTCGAATTTTGTTAAATGGTTCTTATTTAATGGCTTTCTGCTTCACATTACAAGTATTTCTGTATGACAAGATATACATTTCATGATTTCTTGTCAATACCCGACAAGATTCAGATGCTTAGAAGAGTTTTTAGCTAACCTAAGAACAAAAAGCTTATGGTTTGTGGTTATGATGAACTATTATAGAAAGACTTTATATGTCGTTATGTTAAACTTGTGGTCTTTGCCACTGTAGATGTCACAATTTTATGCAGTCTTGATGAAATTTGGTCAAATTTTCCTAGTTTGAATCTTGGTATCATTTATCTGCTAATTGGGTCAGTGGGCTAGAGGCCAGATTTATGTGTCAGTTTTCATAGGTGTTTTTACTGCCAAGTTTTATTTACCAGGAAAAAACTGATTGGCGAATGTCGGCGGGCGGGCTGGTGGCGGAACAAGCTTGTCTAGGCCATAACTTTGCCGTTCATTGTAGGATTTAAAAATCCTTTGGCACATTTGTTAACCTTTATTAGACGGTGTGTCGTGCCAAAGAATTACATCAATATCCCCAAGGTCAAGGTCACACTTTGAGTTCAAAGGTAAAATATGGCCATAAATTAGCTTGTCCGGGCCATAACTATGTAATTCAATGTGAGATTTTAAAATCATTTGGCAAATTTTTTCACCATCATTGGACAGTGTGTCATGCGAAAGAATTACATCAATATCTTCAAGGTCAAGGTCGCCACAACTAAAAAAAGATTGAATTTGAAACAAGGGGTGTAACTGTAAATAATCAGTAACAATGCTCATTTTGAGTTTTCTCCCTTTATCAGACTTTTTTTCAAATTGAAATCAAGGTCGCCACAAGTAAAAATAAATTGAATTTGACACAAGGGGGGTAACAATTCACATTTTTAATTGTCTCCCTTTACCATACTTTTTTTTTTCAAATTGAAAACCTGGTTTTTGTGACAATTTTGTCCCTTGTTTTCTTTTACAAGAGGAAAAAAATGCCATTTCAGCTCTTTTCAATCACTTACTTTTCACTGAATCTTTACCAAACTTTCTAGGTATGTCTTCCATTATTTACTTCGGTCATATATCTCTGTCCTCAACTGTGTTCAATGACGTTTTTGTTCTTTGTAAATGAGATTTAATAATTTCAAGGCCACCTGTTTTTTATTCCTTTTTTTTGTTGTACTTACATATGCCTACCTATTTAGTACATATACCATTTCACAACATGCTTTTTTGTATGAATGCGGCTAATTTATATTTATTATAAAAATAAATATAAAGACAGGTTATTTAGGAAAAGTGTATACATAGAATGAATAATTGTTTGAAAGCAACAGTATTTGCATGAATATTTGGTTGCACTTGCCTATTCAAGCATAGGTCATACAATTTTCTAGAATCAACCTTAATCTGAATGAAATTACATATCAGATTAAAATGAAATAAGGAGATAGCAATGATTTTTATATATATAAGTGGGTTAATTTTTTTTAAGATATATATTTTTAATCGCCATCATTGTTTTGTACTTGTTGAGGATGTTATTTATGAATTTGTTTTGTAATCTCTCTTTTAAGCTGTCGAAAAAAAATTCAATAGTTCTGAATAGATTTGTACTTTTCCCTATAGGCAATTGTGTTGTGTCATTTGAAGTTGAAGTCTTTAACAGACGATACTCTTGTGTTTTGCATGTTTATGTAAAAAACGTTGTTTTTCTAAACTGCTTGAAAAAAACCACTTTACTATTTGTTTTCATATGCCTGTCTTTGAGATTGTTGTTGAATATTTAGGAAGAAATAAAAATGTAAAAGTATCCTTCTGACTTATTATATGTTGTTGGTGTTTACGCAGACTGTCAGCTCATGTCAAATCTTGTTTATCAATCAAACAGTAATATATTTGTGGGAGACATAAACCTTCTGTTGCAGTATTGTCCCAATCATGCTTTATATATAATCTGTTTTATATGACAAGCGTCATGCAAACATGGATTTTATGCCATATGTGGCCACCATAGCTCAAAACTAGTCTTGCAGTCTGGTCTGGACTCTGGAGCTATCCTGTCAGCAATGATTTCATGAAAGGCTTAATGGTTTAATCAGCGGACAGCTGAGACTCTTCAAATGCACAGCCTGGTTTGGAGTGTTCCAATGCACAGCCTGGTTTGGATTGTTCCAATGCACAGCCTGGTTTAGAGTGTTCCAATGCACAGTCTGGTTTTTAGGGTCTAATGCACAGCCTGGTTTGGAGTGTTCCAATGCACAGCCTGGTTTTGAATGTTCCAATGCACAGCCTGGTTTTGAGTGTTCCAATGCACAGCCTGGTTTTGAGTGTTCCAATGCACAGTCTGGTTTTGAGTGTTCCAATGCACAGCCTGGTTTGGAGTGTTCCAATGCACAGCCTGGTTTTGAGGGTCTAATGCACAGCCTGGTTTGGATTGTTCCAATGCACAGCCTGGTTTGGTGTGTTCCAATGCACAGTCTGGTTTTGAGGGTCTAATGCACAGCCTGGTTTGGAGTGTTCCAATGCACAGCCTGGTTTTGAATGTTCCAATGCACAGCCTGGTTTTGAGTGTTCCAATGCACAGCCTGGTTTTGAGTGTTCCAATGCACAGTCTGGTTTTGAGTGTTCCAATGCACAGCCTGGTTTGGAGTGTTCCAATGCACAGCCTGGTTTGGAGCTACACTGGCCCCACCAAGAATAAGACTCAATTTTGCATGACGCATGCCTCTTTGTAGGCCACCTTTATAATTACGAGAATGCGTTAGGAGTGAAAGATACTGGTTTACATGTTAATGGATTTTGTGAATAAATGTAAGCTTTAACATGTCATTTCATGTAAAATCACCATTTAAATAATTTTCTTACTTTATCATAGCCATGCTTATGTACAGATTACATTTTAGATTAATTGAGCAAGAAGTGCTCATGGTGAATTTGTATGGTCAAACTATGTCTGGCATCCGAGTTTGCATTTGTTGCGTCATCTGTTTTCAACTGTTAGCTTGTTACCACTCTAGAGGCCACATTTTATTATCCAATGTAAATGAAATTTTGTCAATATGTTTATTTTATCAATATCCAGGCCAAGTTTAAATTTGGGTCATTTGGGTTTTTCAACACTAGTCTACCTTCTCTTGAAGTTGTTTCTATGTCCTCCACCACTATAGTGGGGGACATATTGTTTTTGCCCTGTCTGTTGGTCTGTACGTTGGTCTGTTTGGTCAAACTTTAACATTTGCCATAACTTTTGCAATATTGAAGATAGCAACTTCATATTTGGCATGCATGTGTATCTCATGGAGCTGCACATTTTGAGTGGTGGAATCAAGGTCAAGGTCATTCTTCAAGGTCAACGATAACAAAAGTCAAAGCGGCGTAGAAGGGGACATAATGTTTCTGACAAACACATTTCTTGTTTGGACTAAGTGTTGATGAAACTTTGTCAGATTGTTTATCTCAAAATTACCACTTTGATAGCACTTCCCTGATTTCTGGTAGAACAGGGTGGGGAGGGATCTGATATGACTGGGAAATGATTGGTACTCAATAGACTGATCCCTGAATTCGCTTGCATTTAGAATCAAAGCACTGAAGGCACTGAAGTTGTTTGCTCTTTGAACGTATTTAATATTACTTACAGCCACAGGACATGGAGTTCGACTTTTCAACGTAGACCAATCGAACGGCCACGAAAAATGCAAACACCCATGTAATTTACATTTAATTGTCTACAGTGGTGAGATTTTGAAAAAAAATGAGCCATTTACTTACTTTTTTGAATTGGGTTGTAGCAATATTCCAGTGCTTTGACTGATTGTTATTATTTAGATTAATCTTTTTACAGCTAAACGCCCTTTATTAATCAAGGCTCCAACAGCGAAAGCCAGATGGCTTACCAGACATTATTATAAAATGAATTTTCAAGCATTTCTTCATGAAAAATCAATCTGAAATTTGGCATGCACATCATCTCTCATAATTTTATACAGAATTCACACAAGCTCCACTGATGATTGTAAAGATGGAAAAAAAAATCAACGTATATCTAAGTTGGCGCTAACAAAAAGTCTATGAGTCTAATAAAGAATGAACCACACCATAATTATAATAATACATGTATTGGTATCAAAGAGCATTGTTTTATATTATCAATCAAACCACATTAAAAACATTAAATATTTTCGCCTGAAAATAAATAATTGTACTTCCATTTCATTGTTATTCTTTTTCATGTAATGACCTTAACGTGTAGGCAATGGCAAGCCATATGGTCCTGTACGACTAGCCAATATTGGCTCGTCGTACGGCTCTGTATGTATAGCCTATATTGGCTAGTCATACGGCCCCGTACGGCTAGCCTGTATTCTCTAGTCCTAAGGCTCTGTACGTATAGCCAATATAGGCTTGTCGTACAGGGTCGTATGGCTAGCCACTGCCTAATGTGTAACACCTCTACTCCACCCGTCAACAATATGTTTATGAACATACCATCTACTGCAATGTTCAATTCGTAAATTTACGTATTTTTTCTACAATTTCAATAGGTTAATACTTTCTCATCGTGTGCATTTATTCCGATTAAAATTTTTCATCCTTAAAAACTGTCTTCAGACGCGGACAATACGTCAATCAATATTCTGCAAAAAGTTCATCCTGCCATGATAGGGCATTACACACCTATAAAAACAAGCAAATTCGTTGAAATGATATCCCCCGCCAATATGCTTCTGGACACAAAAGTTTTCTGGACGGATGGACAACGCCCTTTGACCTCATTATATACTCATACCAAGTTTCAATGAGTCCGGACGGACGGACGGAAAGACAGACAGACGGACAACGCCAAAACAATATCCCTCCGCCTATGGTGGGGGATAACAATCGATGATGGCAACTGTCTGTTTGAGCTATTTCATTAAGTTTGAATGGTAGTGAAGAGCAACATATTTGGTTGAGATTGTTATCTGGGGTGGTATTCCAGAAGCATCTTAAGTTACAGTTTATTCTTATCCTAAAATTGGGAAATTTTCTTAAGTATTTCATTTCATATTGCAATAGATTGGCATCAAGATATACAATTAAATAACATAATTATGCCAATGTTATTTTAGTAATACAAAAAAAACCATGTGTTTCCTTATTAAGTAAAGAAATACAAATCATTGTAATTTTGAACTTAAGTGAAATTATTTATGAAATGACTTAAGATGTTTCTGGAAAACCACCCCTGCTCTTGAAGTAATTGAAATCGAAAGTTATTAAAAATCTGATCAGTACCTCGCCAATGACAGAATACTCAAACTTAAATATTCAAATTTGTTGCATGATGTAATAGTGAGGAACAGTTTATACCAACCTACAGCGCACATCTTATATTGAAAAAAATACTTTTGCATATTTTAGGAACGTCATAAAATTTTTCTTTACAACAATATTATTTTAATTCAAGTCGGTAGAAAACTATTGCTTTTTAATCACTTTTACCTTTTCGAACTTTACGCAAAACATAATTAGGCATTAGAAATCATAGAACTTATACCAGCTTTGGACGCTTACAAGAGTGCTAATTGAATATTATAAGACATTATTGTTACATGTTTTACAAACCTTAGAGAGCCTCTCTACAAGGATACCATTATAATTAATATGGAAAGAATAATATAGCTTTTATAATCGGGCGTGACCTCTTTTGTACCATTCCCTTTATGTACCAGTCCCTTTATGTGCCACTTTGAGACTTTATGTACCACCTATATATTATGAAGGTGTTGTCCATTCATTCATAGCAGTGTGAATGGGCATTAATAAGTGTTGATTGAGTCAAATTTGAGATAATCAAATATTGTCTACTATAACATTGCCATTCATTGTACTGAATCATTTATTTCTTGCTATCAGAAAAGTTTTGACAATTTGGAAAAAAAGTTCAATAAAACTGATTAACTTAGTAACTCAGTTCTTACTAAGTAAAATATTGCTGAATTATATGTTATATCGATTTTGTTATTGCAATTAATAATGTAATGTTAAAAACCAAAAGAAAAGTTAAATAAACTCAGTAACTAAGTAACTCAGTTCTTACTAAGTAAAAAATTGCTAAATTATATGTTAAATATAAAAATGTAGCAATCTAAATTACATGTACAAAATTAAAAAAGAATCTCAATTAGAATTATAATTGAAATTTTGTTCACATTCATAAATTGTTTTATTTCCAATAGCAAAAATAAAATGATAAAGCTAAAATGAAATGAACCTTATGCAATGGTTACAGTATCTCTAATGAAGACTAATGACACTGTCTGGTGCTCAACAGCTCTAAATTCCTCACCTATGCCAGGTGTGAAATGTCACGTTTTTTTTTAGTAAACATCTCAAACCAAATGGGTCCTTCTTCACAAGTGACACATTCCTCAAATAATTAGACCAATTAACAACAACATTTATACTTTTATAATTTAATTTTATTTTACATAACAATAACATAGTCCAGCACATAATCTCATAATACATTTTCTAAATCAAATCAAATTTTTTATTGTTATTCTGTTATATTGTAATTTTAATACATATATAAATACTTAATACATAAAAGTAGCACATGAAAAGCCAAACACATTTATCATTCACAAAATTGATAATGGAATACTTTTATTTGATTATTGGCAAACAGTACAAATGAAAATATACATAAAAGTAGCACATGAAAAGCAAAGAGCATTTATCATTCAAATCATAAGAGGGTTTTTTCATTTATTGGCAAACAGTACAATACAAGCATACATCATAGTACAAAAAATAACAAATGAAAAGTTCATAAAATAAGGGAGTTTTTTCTTTCTTTTAAACAACAGTACAAATACAAACATACATCATAGCACATGGGAAATATAAATATACTTAAATTTAAAAGATCGCGGTACTTATCGTTAACGATAACAAGTTCTCTGCCTGCCTTATTAGCTGCTAATTAAAGCAAGTTTCCAAGTTTATTTATTTCAAGCTCATTTCATGCATAACATGACAGTGTGAGCAAAAGTTACACAAACATAATTTAAAAAATACATAGTTGAAGGGGCCATTACATAGCAAACTAAACAAAAAAAAACATTTAAAGGGAGAGAATGTTTAGAAGTTAAGCATCAATCACATGGGGGTAACAACATACACTATTTGATTGTATAGAAAAACAACACCAGAAAAATATAAGTTCTAAATTAAAACTGTTTCAATATTTCCTTAATGAACATACATAGTTTTCTGTAATTACTGTTAGTATGATAATCGATGGACATTAACAATTTAAATTTAATAGTATTAGGTCTTGTGTAATATTTTTTATCAATAAAACGTTTTCTTAGATCTTTAAGGGCATTACATTCAAGTAAATAATGGAATTCATCACCAATGTGATTATTGGAGTTACATAAATTACACAGTCTTTGGTTCGATTCTATTCCGTACCAACTTCCAGTTTCGACAGGTAACCTGTTATTTCTTGTCCGAATTTGTATAATGTATTTTAAAAATTTATCTGGAGTTTTAACAAGGTATGATTCGAACCCAAATGTGTCTTTAATTAGCCTATAATTACTGCATTTACTAGAATTATGTATATCTGAGTACCATTCATTAATAAACAGATCTGAAAGTTTTTGTTTCACGCTTTGACTGAGCCAGGTGCAATTCGGAAAATCATGAGACTGCCAAATATTCATCATTCCGCATTTAACAAAAATGTTTCGGATGCACTCTATCCAGTCAAATTTAGCATTTTCTATTGCATGTATATTAAATAAGGTGTTGTAGATTTGATATGACAATTTAAAACACAATGGATGGACCAATTTAGACCAAAAGGAAATCATTCTAGTTTCAATGTCAATTTGGAGGGGCAACTGTTACCGATTTTGTTTGTTTGGCATGTCGACATGATCTGCTCAAAATGCAAACTGCGGACGACTCGACGGTCTGGCGATGCTACCGACGGATAAGGTGCTAGAAGACATGAATTAACTAAACAACATAAATAAATTGCTTATAAATTCAACTTCACTTCACTTTTTTCTTCAAGTCAGCTAAATTATTGCCTTTGCCTTGCCTATTAATTTACTTTTTTTATATGTCAATTAACTTTTTTTCCATGGGTCAATAATATCTTTATAATGTAAATTAATTCCGATGTAACTTTTCCTCCATAAGTACCGAGTTGCACGTCTATATTTAGTTGCAACACATTGCCAGTATTAACACGCACGCGTTTCCTGTGTGGATCTCGACTATGTTTCGCGCTCTTATTAAAACACGACTTTTACAAGGCATTCATGTATAGTGAGTGGTGCAGATGCGTACCAAGGGCCTCAAACAGTATTATCACATGCCTCTAAACAATTTGTGTTATTCAGTTCGATAAATGGTAATATACTTGTACTGAAATTAAATTGTTACCGGATAAAATGTGTACGGCGATAACGTAAAATTACCCGTAAGTATTGTTTTCACTACGTAACTAATAACTAATATGACACCGGGGGGCAGTTCTCCGCCCCTACAGATTTGATGGGGGGGCAGATATCCGCCTACTAAATTCTGACAGGGGGGCAGTTCTCCGCCCCTACCGATTTGATGGGGGGGGCACCTCTCCGCCACCTTTAAAATAAGGGGGCAGTTCTCCGGGGGGGGGGGGCACTTCTCCGGATACCATTTATTACTACTGGGGCTAATAAATTATACTAAGACAGTCACTGACACACAAGCTGGCATTAACTATAATCTATGGCAATATATTAGTCTAAATTCATAAATAATATGTCACAAAATACATTTCATTATAAACACACCTTCATATTAAACCATATATTATTTATCTCTATATTATATATATATATGGTACATAAAGGGTCAGATAGTGGTACATAAAGGGGTGGTACATAAGGGGACTGGTACATAAAGGGTGACATCCTTTATAATCACTTTTATCTTTTCCGGACTTTACGGAAAACATATTTAGGTTGGCATTTGAAATCATAAATTTTTGTGTCAACTTTGGACGCTTATAAAAGTGGTTATCTGATATCTTACATAGTTTAGAAACCGTAGAGGATCCCTTTACAACGAATGAATAATAATGCTCTATAGTCATTTTTATCATATCCGGGTTTTACTTAAAACACAGTTGTCATTATAAAGAACTCTTGTCGCAATTAGCAGTAATTTTATGCAATTGTCATTTTTTTTTACATATTTACAAACGGTGGAGAAATACCATTACAATAGTACCAAATAATATATGGTCGGTTGGAAAAATATTGCTTGTATCTTCTATCTTCTCCGGGTTTTCCTCAAGACATTGTTTTGTGTAAAAAAAAAGTATTGATCGGTCAACTTTGGTCGTGATTCAAAGCCAGATTCTGATACTGACAAACACTATTTTTACATCCTTAGAAACGTAAGAAGATCCTCTTTACAAAGGTACCATTATAATTAATATCGAATTAATATTTTTTTAATACCACTTTTACCTTTTCCGGGTTTTCCTATAGGCATTTTTGTGTGTAAAAAAAACTTAAAATAGGCCGACTTTGACCGCGATTAAATACAGGCTGACTCTGACCCTGCAATACAATATTTTTAAATTGTTAGAAACTTTGGAGGTTCTTCTTTACAACGGTACCATTATAACTAATATCGGACGAATAATAATGCATTTATAACCGTTTTTACCTTTTCCGGGTTTTACCTAAAAGATTTTCGGGTTTTCCGGACATTTCCGGTTTTTATACCAGCCCCTGAAAACTCATGATCGACCATATATTTAGATTATGGCATCAGCCAATTAGAACTCTTGTTATATTTGCCATTTGCTGCGAACCTGGTTTGTTTGGAAAAAATGGCTGCCGCCTTGATGGTGCCCATGTCTCATGGATAAGGGAATTAATGGAAAATTTCTCAATGCTTTGAGATCTATGTACTCTAATATGAGGGCAGCAGTGAAAACTAATGGTGGCATAACAGCGAGCTTTCCATGTCTTAAAGGTACCCGTCAAGGTGATATAAGCAGTCCATTGCTGGTCATCTCTATTGATGACCTAAATACACTTCTCAGGAACACATGTAAAAACGGCATATTTGTAACTAAAGACATCCCTGAAATATTGACTCTTATGTACGCAGATGACGTCGCTAATCCTACCGATGCAGTTATCAATTTACAACGACAAATTAATGTGATAAAGACATTTTGTGAAAATTCTGGGATGGCTCTGAATCTTGGCAAAACTGAAATTGTTGTCTTCAGAAATGGTGGACCAGTTAAATACAAAGAACAGTGGAAATTTGGAATAAGTCCTATTAACATAGCCACTTTTTACAAATACATCGATCTAATTTGTACTCCTAGATTATCATGGTCACAATCGCAAAGAAAACTTGCATGTCAAGCAACAAAGTTTATTGTCTGTATTAGAAATTATCAAAAACAATATGGTTATTTTAATTTTAATGAGTGTTTTAAATTGTTTGATTCTATGGTTAAACCTATCTTACTCTATGGTTCAGAGATATGGGGTTTTAAATTTTCGCCTATAATTGAACGTGTTCAAACGCACTACTGTAAATTGTTTCTGGGTGTTTCACGCTCGACAAACACAGATTATGGTCTTAGATGAATGTGGCAGATTACCTCTTTATGTCGATTATGTAAGTCGTTTTATTAAATACTGGTGTAGAACAAGACTGGAGAAATCAAATTGATTCTTCACCTAGATGTGATCACTATGAACAGTTTAAATCTTTATTAGAGACTAAAAAATATTTATTAATAGACTTGCCTTTTTCTCTTCGAAATAGCTATGCCAAATTTCGATGCTCTAGTCACACATTTTCAATTGAAACAGGAAGACACGTTGGTATACCAATAGTTGAGCGGTTATGTACTTACTGTTTAAACCACAATATTGTTGTTGTTGAGGATGAGCATCATGTTTTATTTGATTGTAAAAAGCACTCAGATATACGCTCATTCTATCTGCCTAATATACAACCCAATCATTTAACAGTTAATAGATTTTACAATTTACTAAACTCTGGAAGAAATTATGAAATTCTAGCTGTTTGTAAGCTGATAAATAATAAAATGAGAAGATAGAATTCATTTAATGAAGATAAGTAAAACTTATGATCAATAAATAGTACACTTATAGTTGTATGTCAACTTTGTACACCACTTTGTTTGCATTTGAACCATTGTTTAGTTATATATAAAAATGCTTTTTTGTTCTAATTCTCCCTCTTTCAGGTAATAATTATGTATGTATGTCTATGTTTATATTCAAGTCTATGTATATGCATTTTGTTATGGGCCGGTGGCCTTGAATCAGAGACTGAACAAACGGTAATTCAATTATATCGAAATGATCTACCCAAACAGTTTTGTTGTTTTCTGTCGAGTTTTAGCCAACATTGATACATTATTTCCGATTTTTTTGCTTGATTTGTCCGTTTTTGTTCCGTTGATCTGATAAAGACTCGGCTGTGGTTGATAACTAATAGCCTCATCTGCGCACGTGTATGTGTGATCTTCAAAGTACAGTCCTGTTGCATTTTTCCCAGCCATATCAGAGCCCCCCCCCCCCCTCAAGCGCTATCAAATAAGGTTACGCAAAAGACGCTTGATAAACCAGTATTTTTGTAATCACGCGCCGTCAGTGCAGAAGCCATGTGTCCCATCTCCGTCTGCTCCAAGGTTGCCAATAGTGATGTGTTATTATCCCTTGTTAGGTGTCATAAACCAGGGGCCTGGGTGAATTCTTTTAATTTTAATTGATCGCTTTAATTCAAAGGTAACTGCCACTTAAAACAATTTTGAGTAAATATACGCGTGAAATTCATTAATTTGATTGAAAATATTTTTGTTCTCTAAGTATAACAGTTATTTTTTTTATTAGAAATCATTGAAACAATGTCATATATATAGAATCTGGCACGAGTTGTCATATCATACCATATTTTATTAAACGAGTTCAGGAATTTTGTAAGTAAGCGAGCCTTTGGCGAGCTTACTAACGAATTTCCTGGACGAGTTTAATAAAATATGGTATGATATGACAACGAGTGTCAGATCTTTTTTATCACATGCGTTTAAATGAGTAAATTAAATAAATATTTACGCAAACATAATGATAAATCCGGAATGTTGTTTACATTTCGTGACGTCATTTGACGTCGCAACGTCATTTCAGCAAAATAACAAAATGCGATTGGTCAATAAACGAAAGCTAAGCCAATGAAAACGCTTAAAAATGAATGTTGTATTACACATGTGTAATAAAAAAAATATGTAATGGTTGTAATACATGGGAAACAGAGTATAGCATGTGATAAATGTAACTGTTTAATGTTCAAAATGAGTTTTCATAATAAGCCTCGAAATTTTCCTTTTTGCTAAGCGTTCATTCGGGAAGAAAAGCAAGAACAGCGTTCTAGTTGGGTTGATTCGTTCACATAGCTCCACTACGATGAGGTATGTATATTAGCAAAATTTTTAATTTGCGACCTTTATGAACCTATAGTCGATCTAAATACAAACGAAATTTAGAAAAAAAACACAACGTACACATAATATTCGTATTGTTTCCTAATAATGTTTTTAGCTCACCTGAGCACAACGTGCTCATGGTGAGCTTTTGTAATCGCGTTTTGTTCGTCGTGCGTCGTGCGTCGACCGTCGTGCGCCGTCAAAATTTGCATTGTTAACTCTCTAGAAGCCACATATATTAACCAATCTTCATGATTTTTGGTCAGAAGGTTGGTCTCAAATGATATCTTGGATGAGTTTGAAAATGGTTACGTTTGTTTGAAAAACATGGCTGCCAAGGGGCGGGGCATTTTTCCTTATATTGCTTTATATGGCTATAGTAAAATCTTGTTTACACTCTAGAGGCCACATTTATTGTCTGATCTTCATGAAACATGGTCAGAAGATTCATTTCAGTAATATCATGGACGAGTTCGAAAATGATGCCGGTTGATTGAAAAACATGGCCGCCATGGGGCGGGGCATTTTTCCTTATATGGCTTTAGTAAAACCTTGTTAACACTCAAGAAACCACATTCATTTTCCGATCTTCATGAAACTTGCTCAGAAGATTTGTCCCAATGATATCTTGGATGAGTTGAGAAATGGTAACCTTTGCTTGAAAAACATGGCTGCCAAGGGCGGGGCATTTTTCCTTATATGGCTATATATCGCTATAGTAAAATTTGTTAACACTCTAGAGGCCACATTTATTGTCCAATCTTCATCAAACTTAGTCAGAAGAATTGCCCAAATGATACCTTGGAAGAGTTTGAAAATGGTAACTTTTGCTTGAAAAACATGGCTGCCAAGGGGCGGGGCATTTTTCCTTATATGGCTATTTCTGGCTTTAGTAAAATCTGGTTAACACTCTAGAGGCCACATTTATTTCCAATCTTCACGAAACTTGGTCAGAAGTTTCATCCCAATAATATCTTGGACGAGTTCAGAAATGAGGCATTTTGGTTGAAAAACATGGCCGTCAGGGGGCGGGGCATTTTCTCTTATATGGCTATATATGGCTATAGTAAAACAATGTTAACACTCTAGAGGCCACATTTATTGTCCAATCTTCATGAAATATAGTCAGAAGATTTGTCTTATTGATATCATGGATGAGTTCGAAAATGGTTACGTTTGCTTGAAAAACATGGCTGCCAAGGGGCGGGGCATTTGTCCTTATATGGCTATATATGGCTATAGTAAAATCTTGTTAACACTAGAGGCCACATTTATAGTCCGATCTTCATCAAACTTGGTCAGAAGATTCATCCATTTATATCTTAGAAGAGTTTAAAAAAATGATGCCGGTTGGTTGAAAAACATGGCCTCCTTGTGGGTAGGGCATTTTTTTATGGCTATAGTAAAACTTAGTTATTTTCTGATCATCATGAAACTTGGTCAGAAGATTTGTCCCAATGATATCTTGGATGAGTTCGAAAATGGTTTTGGTTGCTTTGAAAACATGGCCACCAGGGGCGGGGCATTTTTCTAATATGGCTATATATGGCTTTAGTAAAACCTTGTTAACACTCTAGCGGCCACATTTATTGTCCAATTTTCATGAAATTTGGTCAGAAGATCGGTCTCAATGATATCTTGGATGAGCTCGGAAAATAATTGTGTTTGATTTAAAAACAGGGACATTTTTCCTTATATGGCTATTGTGAAATCTTGTTAACACTCTACAGGCCACATTTACTGTCCGATGTTCATGAAACTTGGTCAGAAAATTCATCCCGATAATATCTTGAAAGAGTTAAAAAATGTACCCTGTTGATTGAAAAACATGGCTGCCAGGGGGCGGGGCATTTTTCCTTATATGGCTATATAGTAAAACATTGTTTACACTTAAGAGGCCACATTTATTTTCCGATCTTCATGAAACTTGGTCAGAAGATTTGTCCAAATGATATATTGCTATCTCAGGTGAGCGAATTTGGGCATTTCAGGCCATCTTGTTTAATTATTATCAAAATTTATTACATTAACAATGTTATTCTTTTCAGAGCCGGGACCTTGCGTTCTGCCATCTCTGCATGGCGGCCAAGAGGACGGACAAGATCGGCAACAAGAAGGTGCACGGCAGCTTCATCAGTGACGGCTTCTCCAACTGGAAACAGGGACCCGTGAAGTTCTGGAAGCACGACGGCAGCGAGTGCCACAAGGAGGCGGTCGAGCGACTGGTTACGCTTCCCGCCAATACGCGTGGCGTGGGAGAGACGTTGTAGGCGGGGCACGCTAAGGAGAAGGCCTACAGACGGAAGCAGCTGCTGCAAATTCTACAGTTACTCTCCTGCCAAGGCATAGCGCTACGTGGGCATGACGACGATGAGGGAAACTTCATGCAGCTTCTACAACACCACGGTTGTGTGTTGTGAATGTAATGTTAATGTTACTATTTCTCATATCACTTGTTAAACTCCGTCATAAAAATACATAAACATTTACTTTTTTATGCTTCAATTAGCACGAGTTTTTGGAAAGAAAAAAATAACTGAGATTTCTGGGTCGTCGTCGGCGGCATTCGACAAACTGATTTTATGACAAACTGAGAGTGAGACAAAAATCGAGCATTTATATCATCATGAAATTTCCCCCAAAACGAACCATATTAATTGCAATTGTAAATTTTTTTCGGAAACCACGGGTGAGGACAACCCTCTCAAACGAACCCCTTTATGTTCCTAGTACAGAAACTGGACCGCCCCAATGTTTGTAGGTTATCTACGCCCCTGATAGTGTATTGCAATGTCGTCATCCCTTTGTTGATCAGCAGTCGTTTTATTTTCCATGATCTATTAAAAGCCTCAGATTTTGTATGAACTGTGCTGCGCAAAAATACCACTTGAATGACGCAGCAGCTAGTGTACTGTTTTAATAATTCATAAACTTACTCTTCCGCAACACGTAAAAATAATTTTTTTTTTTTTACTTTTTATATATACGATCCTTTCAAAAGTATTTCATTTGACACGATATTCATATTATGTGTCAATTTGTAAATGATTGTAGTTAAAGAACTGAATAATTTCTCGGCGCAGATGCGGCAGTTATCAGGTTTAGGGTTATTAGAACTACTGACTTGCAAAACTTGCTCGAAACCTTAGGCGTTCGCAATCGAACAACTAAAAACCCACTTTCAACCCGGTACAAACAACGCCTGTCCAAAATGTAATGTTATCAATAATATTTATATTCTTCAGAATATAAGCTTACAATTTGTAACCGTGGATTATATAAGATGTAAGCGATCCGAATAAAGCCTCTTTCTACAGCCCAGCGCATGTGTTCGTTCTGCTGTCTTTACATGGTGTCAGAAAAAACAAACGAATTTACGCTCAATACGACTGCAATTTCAATTTCAATGAGATATAATCGATTGGATAACTTTCTAGTGATGCAGCAAAGCTCGCGATAAGAAGTTATAAGCTACAATAACAGCAAACTTGACAGAATGTTGGTCATACAAAGGATCTATAAATAGACATATGTGCTGTGTTTTACTCACACTTACAGTCAATCAAACTATAAATAGACGCCGGTGCTGCGTGTTATTCCAAAAAGGTGATAACAACAATGGCGACCGGAATGAGTTTCTTCCAACCCAAGATGGATTGGGGCGCTTATGACATATACCAAGAGTTTAAAAGATTCCAACAACACGTGCATTTCACATTTAAAGTACCATTATGAAAGTCCGTAGCCAAAGACCAGGCTTGCTGGCTTGGTATGTGGATTGGGCAAGAGGGCCGCGAGATCTACACACTATTTGTATGGGCGGACAGAGAGAAAGACGACCCTAAGATAATACTAGAAAAACTTGACGAGTATGTCCGCCCCCCCCCCAAAAAAAAAACAACCAGCAACAAACAAACAAACAAAAGGATAGCGAGGTACAAAGCACAACAGAGAAATCAAACGGAAACTGAAACATTTGACAATTTCGTCAAGGATATAAACATACTTATACTGGACTCTGAGTTAGCTGATCCGGATGAAATCAACGTGGACTTAATCGTAAACGGAGTTAAACAAAATAAAGTAAAAGAGCGACTGCAAGACCGAGGAAAAGGTATTTTACTGGCAAATGCCACAGAGATAGGCCGCAGATACGGGGAGAATCAGCTCAAACTAATAAAGGAGAGGAAGAACTAGGAATTGTTGAAAAATCACACAACCCGAAAGTGTTAGGTATTGGTGCAAAAGCAGACATCCTACCCAAAAGAAATATCCACTTTAACCCACCAAAGAGAGATAATTATGATAAAAATGACAACAATAAGTGTGGTTCATGCGGCTCGACACACAACTAAGGCAAATGTCCTGCCAAGGGAACATTATGTAATTTTTGTCACAATACATGCCAATGCAACCGATATGCCGCAAGAACAGCTTGACAAGTGGGTGTGTAACATAACAGTGTGAGGGAAGGTTGTCTCATTCCGTATAGACACCGGTTCGAAGTGCAATAGTTTGACCCGCTCGGAGTTCAGCGATTTGGGCAATTTTAAACTAAAGAAATCCAACATAATTTTAAAGTCATACAGCAACCACCGAATAACTCCGATAGGAACTGCAATCGCATCAGTCAAACACAAACACAAACAACTCAGGGTTGAGTTTGAGGTTGTGGACCTCACACAAGAAAACATCATGAGCGGAGATGTGGCAGAGCAACCAGGGCTTCTACATCGCATCAACAAATTAGACTCTTTAGATATTGAACGCGGCTTTCTGGATCTCATAAAACAATGGGTACCCTGTAACAAAATAACAATTGACGAAAATGTAAAGGAAGTCGTACACCCCTGCGCAAGCTTCATGTAGCAGTGACAGCACGCGCAATTGAAAAACTTCGCGAAATGGAGGCCGATGGTTATATCACCAAAACGTCTGAACCAACTGAATGGGTCAGTTCCATGGTAGTCTCGGTACGAGTTGACAAAATCCGCATCTGCATTGACCCGAAAGACCTTGATAAGGCGATAAAAAGAGAACATCATCCAATGAGAAAAATTGATGACGTCATACCGAACATTCCGGGTTCAACTGTGTTTTCCGTATTAGACGCGAAATCTGGGTTCTTACAGATTAAGCTAGATGATGCATCATCTAACATCTCAACCTTCAACACACAAATAGGAAGATATATGTGGCTCCGGCATCCCTCGGTCGGTATAAAATCCGCCCCGGAAATATACCAGAAGATAATGGATGAAACATTAGAAGGCATTGACAACGCTTACGTGATATTCTTCGACATCCTGATAGCAGAACGTGACATCGCGCACCATAATCAAATACTAAAGCAGGTTGTTGAACTCGCGACATGTTACAACCTTAAACTGAACAAAAGTATTGAATCCGACAACCGAAGGATTCGTACATGGGTCATGTGATTATAGCGCATGAACTATTACCTGATCCCGAGAAAATCAACGCAATAGTTTATATGCCAGCTCCGTACGACAAGGATGGTGTGAGAAGATTTCTAGGCTTACTTACTCCAACTGTAATTAAGTCAGACGTCAAATTCCGGTTGCTTTATGAGGTTAATATAGTCGATTTGCCAGACACCAGAAACCAATGTACAGTAGAAACCAGACCATACTGGAATGCACGTGATTAGCTATCCGTGCTAGATGGGGTCATATACAAAGGCCTCATAATAGTCATATCACATAGCCTTCGAAAGGACATGATAGAGTTGATCCACAAATCACATCTCGGTATGCAGAAGTGCAAGCAACGCGCTAATGAGGTAATGCATTGGCCATGTATGAACGTCGACATCGAGGAGTTGATTTCAAACTGCACAAAGTGTGCCGAGTACCAAAACAGTCAAAGGGCAGAACCCTTAAAACCCGACGCGACACCAGACTTGCCATATAGTCTCGTCGGAAGCGATCTGTTTAACTTCGAATCCAATAAATACGTTTTGCTCAATGACTATTATTCAAAGTATACGGACGTGCTTAAACTAGAATCAGGAACAACTCGTGGTTTTATTCGCGCAATGAAGTTCGTATTCGCGTGTCACGGTATTGCGTTACGACTTCGGTCTGATAATGATCCTCAGTTTACTTCATCCGAATTAAAAACATTCTGCAAGGATTTCGGAATTGAAAATGAGACATTAATTCCTCACTTTCAAAGCTCGAATGGTGAAGCAGAAAGTGCCATACAAACCGTAAAAAACCTGTGGAGAAAAGCAGAGGATAAACACATGGCACTACTCGACTATAGGACAAAAAAACCTGTTCCAATCGCAACTTCTCATGAGCAGGAGGCCGCGTTACACCCCGCCAGCGTCCATGGAAGTTTTGCGGCCGAGATCGCATAATATCGAATCAGTAAAAAACACACTTCAACATAGACAAACAGAAGCAAAAGTTTAACGTCAAGGAGCAAAGAAGCCACCCCCATTGGACCCGGCTGCTATCGTTCGTATTAGTCCCCAAGCAGGATCGAAGGTCAGGAGGCTAGGAACTGTCAACAAACAATACGACAAGCCATTGTCTAGTGTTGTCGAGAGTGGAGACAGATTGTACCACAGAAATCGCAAACATCTTCGAGCCTCTACTGATACCGCAAATCATTCGAAGGATATGGATATTTCAGAGGACACGATACTTGCACCAGGTTGTCCAGTGAATATTGTGAAGAGTAGCAGCCTATACATCAAGACAAAGACATTCGGCGCATCTCTAATATGTTATCTAGCACATGTTTCGGGGACTCTCCGCTGGTGACAAGATCTGGACAAAGAGTAGAAGCCCCCAAGAAAATGGATCTGTGAGATATTAACTGTTTAGAGAACACTGTTAAGTTAAGTCTGAAACTGGCACTGTGTTCAGGGCATACTAATCCTTGTACAATCTCTCTTGGTCCCTCTATATACAGAACCATTATTTCATTATGTAAAGCAAACTTATTTTTAAAAGAAAAAATGATTAATTTTAATATGCATATAAATTCTATTTTATTATGTTTCATAATGATACGCAGGGCTTCAACCGTTCCTATTTTTACTACTTTTCCCACTTTTTCTTATTTATTTTTTTATTTCCTTCCTACTATTCCTATTTTTTGCACTAAAACCTCCTTCTATTCCTACTTTTTGCTGGAGAAAAAACACATTTTTTGTAAGTTGTATTTTCAGAATGTAACCGCTGTAAAACTGGCAAGTTTCTGTCGAGGAAAGGTGTGGCAAGCAACTCCAGCCATCTGATGTAAACTGTAGTTTTTAAGGTCAGTATTGGAGTTATTGATTATATAGGACGGCTAGTTGGTATATGGATGCAACTCCAGGAGCATCTAATAACACTAAATGATATATGTAATCCAATGATGCACTGCTGAGGGTATTTGGTTACTTTGAAATAGACAATTTTAACATCAAATATCATTATCAAAAATACAATATGATCAGGCTGGCCACACATTCTGGAAAACGGGGAAAATTATCAGGTTAAAAAATCCATGCAGAAAAAAATCAGGCAATGAAAAAAAAATGCGAAAAAAACTGTGAATTATCAAGTTATTATACAAAAATTGGACTACTGACATTTATTCTTCCTGACATTCAACAGATGAAAATCTTCAAACATCTCAGCTATTGGTGCAAGCTTGAACATGTATCTTTGCCTTTAAAATGTTCTGGTTCATCTGGAAACGTAACAAGTAACAAAAAAACATGTGGCCACTATGAAGATGTTTCAATTTAAGTTTTAAAGGGGTCTTTTCTCGTTTTGGTAAATTGACAAAATTAAAAAATAATTGTTTCAGATTCGCAAAGTTTTGTTGTAGTATGATATTTGTGAGGAAAAAGTAATACTTAACATTTAACATGCTCAAAAATATCCATTATATACATATTTTGACGATTTAAAAACCAGAAAATTATTAAGCGTTACAACGCGAAATGATTGAATAATTAAGAGAGGTCTTTTGTTGTCGTTATATTTTATGATAATACGAGGATTGCTTATATAAAGTTTTTAATAAACCAATAATCATATGAGAACGGATTTTCGAGTGGTCTAAGCGATAGACTTTTACTCCACGGGTCAGTGGTTCGAGCCGAGTAGAGGGTTGTTTTTTTTTATTTGTTTTTTATATATTATTCTTGTTTTTTTTAAGGAGCTTTTAAGATCCAATGTTTACATTTATAAATATAAAGCATTTAATGACAAACTTCAATACAGGCCAAAATCTGTGAAAAGGTCCTTTTACCGATATTATTATAACTAATTATGTGTTTGTGTGTTTAACATTTGAAAGTAACCAATACTGCAAAGCTATGAGCAGCACATGCTGTTTAAACAAACCTGCCATTTGCTGCAGCTTTATCTGCTTTTACGTGACTTGCTTGTGGCATTATGCTGGTTTTAGGTGATGCAACTACTGCATGCTACTAGATCGAACAATAATTTTGTCCTTATATTATATTTTAAGGAATGCAAAATATAATTTTGTACTTATTTATAGTTTAGATAAGGTGAACATAAACATTATATGGTGGTATGGATATAACATGATTTGAATATGCTTCTGGAGTTGACCCAACTTATTTTTTTGGGTAGAATATTGTTATTTTGATAATGTGAACCTAAATGCTTGAGTACAATCTATTGTATGTCATGTGTTATGAGTTTGCTGGGTGCTGTGAGATGATCTCAATAATGCTTACAACATTATAAAACATGTTCCTGTAATTTTGTTATTAATAAATTATAATAAAAAAACATTTTAGGCTCTGAGCATCAGATGTCTGCACCTTTCAACTGCAGAAGCTTTGCATGCAACAGCAACTAAGATACCTACAACACATTAGCTTTCTGAAGGGTGAGAATAATTATCTGTAAAGGTAAGAGTTTGTTTACACAGATAAATAAGATGTGGATATCCTTCCTATTAATCCTACTTTTTTTTATTGATAATCTTCCTACTTTTCCTACTTTTTCTTCAGAAAACCTCCTATTTTTTTCCTACTTTTCGATCGGGCACCAGTTTAAGTTCTGATATACGTAATACGCTGTTTATTGAGAAAAATCGTGACAATCGGAAATAATTTATCCATTTTCGCTTAAACTCATAACATACATTTCATGCGGTGAATATGCGACTAACAAGTGACAACAACAACAACTTAAACTTTTTTTATTTATTAAATCATTTAAAAAAGAGTATTTTTTTTGACTAATATTGGTGACAGGCTTAGGGTAGAGAAGTTACACATTAATGTTAATACATGAAAATGAATAAAGATGAAATGGAAAGAAATAAAATGAAGCATTTATTTTCTGGCGAAAAATATTTTGAAGTAAATTAACGTGGTTTGCTTGAGAATTGTTTTCCATGCTCGTTGTTACCATTACAGTTATTATTTTAATTATGTTGAGTTTAATCCTTTGTTTAACTCAAACAAATCGACGGGTTCGCTCACGCTTTCCACCTGTGGAGCAGATCAACTTTTACCATTGGTCGTCATTGCAACACTGAAAAAGCATATTGAAGGCAAACTGTTGCATCTGTTAAGTAGATACAATAGTTAACAGAGCAATTTACAATCAACCTGCATTCGCACAAAGATAGGGTTACCTAGTTGTTACGTTTCCTTTTTTTACTTCAGATAGAGGTCAAAACTATACTTCCATTTGTGAGGCCCTGGCATGTGGATATGTATGATTTCATTGGTTGGTAATTGATACTTGCTGGGTCTTAATCACGTGGTATTTTGCGCAGCACAGTTCATTCGACATCTGAGGCTATTAATAGATAAGGGAAAATAAAACAACAGCTGATCAACAAGAGACATTGAGAGTCCAATACACTATCACGCGTCTGTTGCGCAATTTCGTTGATAATGCTTGCTGGTACATCGGGGTTAAATCTGATATGTCTGGGAAGCGTTCTTGTATTCTCGATTGCACCGGTGATAACAACGCAATTGTATAAGTTAAAGTGTGTATATATTCACAGTTCTCAATTTTCAAACCTTTGAACACGAGTTCACCAATAACTTCAGATATACTATAGACAACAACAAAAATGCTTTTTAATCGCTAAAACCTTATATAAAAACTACTAAATATAACAAGAATATCTTTTAAAAAGATGACGTAAATGCTGACATTGAAATTAAGTTTGAAAATTTACGTCTCTTTATAATTAACTTAAAAACAAAAGTTTAACTTTTGTGTTTTTATTTCACAATTTTGCATATTCACCGCATGAGTTTCTTTCTGCACTATCGAGAAATAAATCGTTACTAATATTTGATTAAAAACACGCAGTTTTCTTTTTTACCATCGAAATATATCGTATAATAATATTTGCTTAACACGCAGTTTTCTATCTTTGTCGAAATATATCGTATGTTAATATTTGATTAACACACACATTTCTTGCATCACCATCGAAATATATTGTATGCTAGTATTCGATTAACACGCAGTTTTCTTTCTTCACCATCGATTTATATCGTTTATAATTAATTGTTTAACACGCAGTATTCTTTCGACACATTCAAATCACACTTTTATAGCCGCCTCATGCGAAAATGGGTCCTATGGCATGCCGGCCAGCGTAGCTCAAGCCTAGCCTGCGCAGTCTGCTCAGAGGCGATATTGTACAATATAAATATGGTCTCATAACGTTTCTCCTGACCAGACTGCAAGATGCGCAAGCTGGGTGGGCTATAGCTACGATGGGCGCATATGGCATAAGACCCATTTTAGCATGACGCGTGTCTTTAAAAATCTCATGGCGTATTGTAAATGGCACATTTAAGCACAATTCTTTTCGATAAAAATTGAATTAAAATAGCAAATATAGCAAACTGGCAAAGTATGGTATACTTTTCAGGCATTCAGGAACGATTTCCAGACTTGCTGACCGAGTACGGCAAACATTTGTGGTTAGATAACGAAACGATTTTCTTCTTATCGAGACCCTCTACTATTTCGGTATTGTTCTCATCTTGAAAGCAAAACAGTCTTTATCGATAGTCAATTATGTCTTCCCCTGACGATTGAGTGACCTATTACAGACCCTGAATTCTGTGAGATGGATTTTAATGCGTTACTGTAACTGTAAATGTGTCGTTTGAACATGCAGCGAGAAGTCCGAAATTCCTTACACTGAACAGTGTTACATCCTTTACGCCATACACAGACACAATGATGTAACCAAAGCTCAGAGAATTTCTCTCGTATCAGCCTATGAAATATTCGAATGTATGATGTCGTGTCTGCTTGCGTTATGTAAAGGTCATTTTAATTCTTATTGTACATTTTGAATTTGTATATGGTGTCAAAAAAGTTTTGTAAAGGGAATTTCCATTATGAAATTATATTCTTAGTTTGATAGCTATTCGATATCCCAAAAATGTTCATTTGATATGATAGTTAATGCAAATTTTATTTTATATCAACTGGTTGTCAGTATACTATTTTCATCATATTTTCTATGCTTTAACAACGTCTAAAAAGGATATGCTGCTGTTATTTCGAGTAAGTTATAACATCTATAACATCTATAACATAGATAGGATGATAAACATATCACACACATATCAACCTGTGCGCTAAGACACACTCTTTATACATTTGAATGGATTGTGCTTATTTCAAACTTGCGAGATAAAAGCTTTAACCTTATTTTGAAAAATTAGTTGCGTTAAATTAGTTGCGTCTAAGATTATACAACTTCAGTGCCTTCAGCGCTTTGATTGCTTTCTGTGGAAAACGTGAATTGCTTACATTAAGTTTAAAATGCATACGTTCATGTAACAGCACGGCTTCAGCTTATACATCCATTGTTCATTGATTTTAGCCCAGGTGGGTTATTTTTCTTCCTTTATCTATTTTTATTCCCCGCCATAGACGGAGGGATATTGTTTTGGCGTTGTCCGTCCGTCTGTCTTTTCGTCCGTCCGTCTTTCCGTCCGTCCGTCCGTCCGGCACTTTTGTGTCCGGAGCCATATCTTGAAAGTGCTTTGGCGGATTTCATTGACACTTGATATGAGTATATATATATGGATAAGAGGATGATGCACGCCAAATGGCATTGTACACCATCTGTTAATAACGGAGTTATGGCACTTTGTATCTTAAAACAATGCTTTTTTAGCTGAGTGTCAAATATAACACTTTTGTGTCCAGAAGTGTATTGGCGGGGGGTATCAATTCAACGAATTTGCTTGTTTTTTAATAAATTGCCATATAAAGGATTTCAGACAAATCTCCACACAAGTTATCTGGTTAGGACGGGTATCGAACCCGCGATCTTCGGATTTGAAGTCCAGCGCTATCTCAACTGAGGTAACTGTATTTTTTTTAAACCATATTCCGGAATTTTCTTTTTTGTCTTAACGGCACAGAACGGAAATGGTAGGCGGACCCTAATATGAAAGCATGTGCTAATAATGTAACGGCCTGAACTTAGTCACGTTAGGGAAAAGTTGTGTGGCGGCCTGGTTACCTGAGTCGGGAGAGCAATCGCCCTGTTATCGAAGTGTCACTGGTTCGAGTCCGGACTTGTCGCACAATTTTCTCACCCTGTGACAATTTGCGTCCAACGTTGGGCCATGACTTTACCTGGGTATACTCATACGGAGGCCCATGGCTAATTATATATCACCCCAAATCCCTGTATTCGAGAACGAACACATATTCAAGTGGGGGTGTTTGTCACGGCCTGAAGTTAGTTACGTCAGGGGAGAAGTTGTTAGTCGGCCCGGTCAGCTCAGTTCGGGAGAGCACTCGCCTTGTAAGCGAGGTGTCCCGGGCTGGCAGCACAATAGTCTCGTCATGTGACAATACGGATAGTATTTGTTAAAAATATTATGCCCGTTATTTGTGGCTCGCGAAAATTACCTTTCACTTACAATTATGCGTAAATACATATCAATGCACTTACGATTCATATATTAGTTTCCGTACTGAAAGCGACTTAAATCGATAGAAATGTTCGTAACAAAAAATACTATTATGGCCTCGTTGAACTCGTGTTAAACATTTTCGATAAACCGAATTCAAATATATGACACAATCCAAGCGCATAGTTTATGCTTACAGACTTCACGAGTGCCAGGCATATTGTTGACCAATAAGCCCCGACAGGGTCACCATCGAGAGCTGTTACGATGTCGCGCGTAGCTAGAATGATTGGTTGTATCATGAATTCAAAAAAGGACTGCTTCTTTTAATGTGAGTTAAATAAAATATTTCGATATTGACTAACTATTTTTGCATTGTGAATTAAAGTAAATGAAATATAAGTGTGTATTTCTCAAGTTAGATGTTACATTTTACCGACTTCACTTACATTTATTTCATTTTTAAATCTAACAGGTATTAAAACAGAAAGACAGTAATAGGTTATAATAATATTAATCTAATACTGTTGTGTAATAACATATTTGGAATGATAATATTTAAAATAATAAGAAAATATCGGGTTAGTTTAAACCTTTTTAGTTTGAGCTCGATTGCATCGAATGCCTTTGGCTTATATAAACGCGCTCGAGTCCGATTCCTGTGCCTAGAACCAGTACTTGGTGTCTATGGTGGTGATCTAAAGAACGCTCCCACGGTGGGGATCGAACCTGTGCCCTCCCGGTCGCTAGGCGGTCACCATATCCATAACACCACGGCGACCGTTTAGATCGGGTTAGGGGTATTAACATGCTGTTCAAAAGACCTTTCTTCTGTGTTTTGAATAATTTATTAGACATATAAATCTACCTGTAAAAGTACACTGTACAAAAATGAAGAGACTGATATTATGTAGAATAGCACAAGTAACAATTGCAGTCTTAAACAATATTACAGTCGGGTCAATATACGAAAAATACCCTATCAACCACCGACAGATTGCTACGAAATGTATTGTAAGTTGTAACTGATCCTGATAGGATAGAAGGTCCTTTATAACATATCAACCGTTTCAGTTTACCGAAATCAAAACTCCGGAAAGTTGTTTTGTATTTCATGATGGCCAGCAAGATGGCCGCCGCCGAAAATCTATGTATGATCATCACTAGAAATACGAAAACCAAGGTTTCGCGGGGGGGGGGGGGGAGGAGGTCAAAGAACACATTTAGATCATTAGATACAGTGTACTTTTGTTTATTGTGCACATAAATAAAAAAATGCGTCAAAAAGGCCGCCGAAACAATACGAAAGGCACAAGTCATCGTATTGGTGTGGACTGATGCATGTTCAGGAAGTGTCCGATTGATTTTCTGTCTTTGCTGCATCTGGCACTTCAATTACCGGCGATTTGCTCTTCACTAGCTGCAGCAAATGAGAAAGCTAGTGGAGTCTTATGCAGATTTCACTGTAAAGCATTACGTAGAGGCGACAGCGGTGTCCGCTAGCTACACGGTCCTTCTTTCACAGACAATACATTCGTGCAACAAGGAGGACATTTTGTCTCGTGACAAACAAGGAAAACATGATTGCTCTGATCAGCACAGCTTTGACTAAAAGCGGATGTTATGTGATTCTGTCACCAGGGAATGCAGACATTGATATTGTTAAAGAAACAGTGGAGCGATCCCATCCTAGCATCACAACGTCGGTAAGCGAAGCTACAGATTTTTTCCCATCAGACTCCTGCATTACTCCTAAAGGGACAAGGCGACAATCTAATTTTGCTCCGATGTACACGAACAGTCATAGGAACACAACGTGTAAACTTGAAAAAATGTTGAAAGAACTCTAAGGAGACGAAGTGTGCGATGAGTTGCTTTTAGTTCAAGCGTACTCTGATTCAACTTCATGAATTTCTTCATGTGCAAGTTTATTGTTTTCCAAACAAGTCATAATATAACATCAAATACGGGCGAATGCCTGCTGGTGGATCTCTTTGGTGGTAAGTCCATTGATTCTTTGGAATCAATGCATCATAACCTTTTAACAAAGAAAGTCGCTACTGCCGAAAAACATGTCACTTCTGAGCGACTTCCCTGCACATGCAACAGTTTTCTTTAGCCAACGGGTATACTATCAAATCATGGAAAGGGTTAGGATTGCAAATAATATGAAACTGACTGAATGAGGATGGAAACAAGACAACGAACAATACACTCCAATCATTACCCTAATCAATATTGCACCTGAAGAACTATTTAAAATCATCCTTTGTAACTGTTCTGTAAGACGCTAATCCTCTCGATTCAGCTTCAGACACTATGGACTCCCCTGCACTGCCGTGTGTGACCTTGGTAAAACTGAAAACATTGAAATCCAAACAGTTCACGGGATGTCGGAACTGAGGAGAAGGAGGACGACGACACCCACAAGTTAACGCTCTAAGACAAATGTCATGGACAAATGTGATTGTGTACCAAATGACAGTCGACAGCTGAATGTCATACATTGTTTTTCATTATTATTCAAATGCTTAGTGAAATATACATTCAATTAAAGTGTGACGTTTTCTCTCAAACTATGGCGACATAGCAATCATCTCGTTTGCATTATTGCCTTGTGTTCCTTCTTATGGTGTTGGTGGCCGTCATTGACGCCATGTTGTATTCATGATAAAGATAATAAACGTACACTATATCTGATGATCTTAATGTGTTCTTTACCACCAGAAACGTGTGTACAGACCAAAATCATCAAATTTAAGTTGATAGTTATAAAGTAATGATTATAAATAGGTTTTGGCGGCCATCTTGAAAACAAAACACTTTGTGGTGGTCTTATTTCGGTAAACTTTTGATATGTTTATGAAGTACCTTTAACCTTTCCAGGATCAGTTAAAATACCTTTTTGTTGCCATGTTTTTAAGGGTGTATATTGACCTGACTAGTACATAAAGTTACATAAACAGTGGATCACAAATTAGGTAATTAAGGCTATGACGTAACATTTTTTGAGCGAATGCTCAAATCTTCAGGCTCACTTTGCAGCGACGTTGAGGAGCGATGTTCTGTACCAAAAGCGCCAGGTAAACAAAGGCTAGGGTTTCCAAAATGAATTGAATCAGGCCTGTTGGAAAACCTTCCGGAAACGGCGTCCATTGAATACGATGAATGTGGACGGAAATAGTCATTCTCCCGTCCATACGAAGGACTTTGTACCCGAGGGGTACTTGAACCAGCTAAATATGGCAACATTAAGTGTTCAGAGTTTTGAAATGACTGTATGGAAGTGTGGGCAAGATATGCCAATGGGCGCTGTGAAAATATCCTTTCGCTTTCGGACAGAACGTCTGAAAAAGTCGGCCTTGTTTGTAATTCTAATCTACTATAATACACTGAAGGTTTGTCCGCGGAAAACGGATAAGCAGGGCGAGGGAAAGATATAGACGACGTACTACAGGTATGAGCAAATTCTTCTGGGGAACTGCCATTACTACTATCTTGGTCCGGGTCGAGTTTTATTGCCGCCGGAGCCGACTTTGGGGCATCAGGGGCGATGTCTGTGTCTTCTAGCTCGTTAAGAGATAGCTTGTAGTGAGGTTTAGCACCTCGTTGTCCTTTCTGGATTTTTGACGGTGATTGTAGAAACCTGAAAAAAGGTGAAAACTGTTTGATTGATATTATGCGGACGGTTTATTTGGCTTTTTACCAGTTAAAGTTAAATGGCCGGATAATATGTGTTTGCAGTAAATAGATGAATAGTCAGATGAAGCGATCCAAATGTTATACTGTTTCCATTAATTCTGAGTATTTTTGTTTTAATTGTATGAATTCATAGTAAACAGATCGCGGAAACGCATAGAAAATATAATAAAGATATACGCTCAATTTAACCACACTATTTGACAAAGGTGGTTTTTTAATGACTTATTAATCATACCACATACCTGTAAGTTAGTCTCTTCCCCGGGACTTTCTTGATGATATTCATTCTGTAATAGTACCGTAGCGCCCGTGACAATTTCTCGTAAGTCATATTTGACCTATTTTTCTGCTGTCCCCAAAGTTCTGCTAAGCCTAAAACAATTTATTTAGATATAAATACTTGACTTTTTTGTGTATACACAACCCTTATACAGTGTGATTATTATTTTACAGCACCTACACATGTATATACATATAAGGAAATGCACACTGGCGATGCAAACTCTAAATTTTTGTCACGTTATTTTACATGTTCAAGAGACCTAAACATTTCCAATTGCTTTGTAGGTTCTAAGAGGCCACAGAAATTGATAACATGTTCTTCGGATTTGCGTCGCGTTAAATCCTTGAACTGAAATACAAATTTCAAAGTGCATAGTACAAATTTCAAAGTGCATAGAAGCACTGACTTGTTTTGAAAGTGCCGTGCAAAGTATAAAGAAGCGTTTACGTATCTTACAGTTGATGTGTCCAACTTACAGAAGAGTTGAACCTGTCTTAGATTTCCGTTTCAAAGCTTATAGCAGCGCTGACATGTCTAACAATTACCGAGAAAAGTATATACACTGTAGAAGCAATTTCATGCGCAAAGATTAAAGAAGCACTGACAGTCTTACAGTTGCCGTGCAAAGCTTACAAAACATCTGAAATGTCTTGCAGTGGCCGAAAAAATAAATAAATAGAAGCGTTCACATGCCTTATGAATGCGTTAACAGTTGCCGTGCAAAGCTTATAGAACCTCTGACATGTCTTACAGTTGTCATGCAAAGCTTCAGTGAGCGCTGACATGTATAACAGTTGACATGAAAAGCTTATAGAAGGGCTGACATTTTTTTTACAGTTACAGCACACAGCTTATAGAGGCGCTGACATGTCTAACAGTTGACAATAATTTCAACTATACGACATTAAAACCTATTTAAAACCGATACTGAACTAAGGCTACCTTAAGGAATATTTTGACACTAAGGGGCAATTAGACATTTCAAACTTGAAGCTAGTCGTCAGAACCGAACGACGAAATTAATGGAGTGTTATTGTTTGCTATATGGTCTTTTGACTGGAATCGCTAACATGTACATAAGGCATGCAACTCTTCCGTAGACATCATTGCGCACAAAAACCACTGTAGATCAATTATAAAACACCAGGTGCGTCGTATATACATTAAAGGGGCCTTTTCACAGATTTTTGTCATGTATTGAAGTTTGTAATTAAATGCTTAATATTGATAAATGTAAATATTGGATCTAAAAAGCTCCAGTAAAAAATCAAGAATAAAATTTAAAAAGAAAAACAAAGTAACCCCCAACAAGGCTCGAACCACTGACCCTTGGAGTCCTGGAGTAATGGTCTACCACATAGACCACTCGGCCATCCGTGCTCACACAATGGAGGATGTATTTTATAATTTATATAAGCGATCCTCGTAGTTTCACAAAATATAACGACAACAACAGAACTCTTCAAATTATTCAATCGTTTCGCGTTGCAACGCTTTATAATTTTCAGGTTTTTAAATCATCCAAAAATGCATATAATGGCTATTTAAGAGCATGGTACATGTTCAGTATTACCGTTTCCTCACAAATATCATAACTAAAACGAAAATTTGCGAATGTGAAACAACTTTTTTCAATTTTGTCAATTTACCAAAACGTAAAAAGGCCCCTTTAATGAAGACTTCTTGGTTTATTGGTAACGCTTTGATTCAACACCAGAGATCGCAGGTTCGATCCTCCGCTGCATCACTTTTTAAATCCTGATACACCGTAACCTAAAAGCTTATCTTTTGCATAAGATATTAAACCGAGTTCAGTGAACTAGACGCACTAATTTACCCAGCGTCACATCTGCAAATGGCATCACCTTTATTTTGCACTTCTGCAATCCAACTAAAGAGGCTTTGATTGTTTGGTTGATAACGTTTCTTTTAAATGAAGGTTAAGAAGAAAACACTTTCTCATACACTCAAAGAAGGGACAATAATGATACATCTGTATGTTATATCTGGATCAATACAAGCGTTTCCTAAAGTATATTACCGGTTGGATTGTTAATCCTGAACACATAATCCTCCTGATTTTCCCAGCTGACGTAAGTGGTGTACTTCCGGTTTGAAAGTAGCAGATGTATGAACTCCCAGAGCAGACGACATTCTAAAAAGAACAACTTTATGAACATGAATGTGCGGAATCGTCGGAACGGAATAAAGAGTTCATGAAATCACAGGAATTGACCCGGGATTGCAAGACATCTTTAGAAAAGACCAACTCATCTCATAAAGTGCAATGGCTATTCTGAAACCGAAAACCAAGCGAAAAGATTCAATAATCATACAACTATGTTAAACTCAATCTATGAGAATGAGATAAATCTTATGAAAACGCATTACTGATGGCACATTATTGATGTAACGTGATCGAGTTCCAAAGAGTAAGGCACGGCACAAATCAACCTCCGCGCAGAGATTTGACTGCGACTGGATCGAATCACTGACTTCATATCCAACCACGTTATGATAGTTTAGGCACGTGGTACAATCATTTTACCTTTGTTACTTTTACTTTTTTAATTTAAGTAATTACTTATTTTATTATGAACCTAAACTGATACACTATTTTCAAAATATAAATGAAAATGATGCTTCTTTGCATAAGATAATACTTTAACAAAAAATAAAATCATACCAAATCGAGTAGGATTTTTTTGTGATGGCAAAGATTGTATGTGGGAGCAAGGTACGACAATTCTGCGTGGTGATTGGGCACAAAGGTCCTAGATACAACACAGAAACACCCAAAAGCACAATCTAAAGAAAAAAAACTGGGGTTAGCGCCATAAAACTCTTAATCAAAATCATTTGGGGTTTAAACTGGTGAACGCGATTTTTAATGTTCACACACAGATCAGAGCTTTTCACGAATACGCCAACTCTGAACGCATTCACCAGACACCCCATATCAAAAAAATTTAATACACATTAATAACGGTCAATGCAAAAAAACAGCCTAATAAAGAGACTGATGCATGAACATTAAGAGAAGAAATTTGTAGTTTAATAGTCGTGTCGAGAAAAACAATCTTGTGAATCAGCAGGCATTCGAAATTATCTGACAAGAAAAGAACACATTACAGAAGCGCAGTATTGCCTCAAACTGACAACAAAAGAACACATTACAGGAGCGCAGTATTGCCTCAAACTGACAACAAAAGAACACGTTACAGGAACTCAGAATTGCCTCAAACTGACAACAAAAGAACACGTTACAGGAACTCAGTATTGCCTCAAACTGACAACAAAAGAACACATAACAGGAGCGCAGTATTGCCTCAAACTGACAGCAAAGGAACGCATTAAAGGAACGCAGTATTGCCTCTTGAAAACTGACAGGAGCTCAGTATTGCCTCAAACTGACAACAAAAGAACACGTTACAGGAACTCAGTATTGCCTCAAACTGACAACAAAAGAACACATTACAGAAGCGCAGTATTGCCTCAAACTGACAACAAAAGAACACGTTACAGGAACTCAGTATTGCCTCAAACTGACAACAAAAGAACACATAACAGGAACTCAGTATTGCCTCAAACTGAAAACAAAAGAACACATAACAGGAGCGCAGTATTGCCTCAAACTGACAGCAAAGGAACGCATTAAAGGAACGCAGTATTGCCTCTTGAAAACTGACAGGAGCTCAGTATTGCCTCAAACTGACAACAAAAGAACACATAACAGGAGCGCAGTATTGCCTCAAACTGACAACAAAAGAACACGTTACAGGAACTCAGTATTGCCTCAAACTGACAACAAAGGAACGCATTAAAGGAACGCAGAGTTACCTCTTGAAAACTGACAATAGAAGAACACATAACAGGAGCTCAGTATTGCCTCAAAACAAAGTAAAAGATTGACAGACGAAAAAGGCAGTTTTTGAGAAAATAAAAGGGAGCATCGTTATTCTGAATAAAACAAACTACCTGAATCAAACAGGCGGTTTTTTGCATTAAAAGAAGATGGGTTCTTGGGAGAAAAAGACGATTGGATATACCTCAAAAACTGAAAACTTTCTGAAAAGGAAGGCATTACTATGGTATTTATAAGATTTATGACGTTTAGAGTGAACAGCAAAGAAAAATGTTCCATTGAAATAAGTCTTACCGCTGAAAATAATAAATGAACCATTACTCAAAGTAAAATGGCATTCTGAAAAGAACTTAAGAGATGAATGTAATAAAAGTTAAAAAGCAGATTGAATATTTGAGAATATTATGTTATGAAGGTATTTGAACAGGTCATTTAATTCCTTATCATAGTAAAACTGGGAATGAATAATAGAGAAATTCCGGATCAGAAGATATAATAGAAAAAATAAATACAAAACATGTACACGTAGTTGTTTTTCAAAAATAGTATTGATTTTATTTGCCTTGTTTTAGAAGGATAATTCTATGCTAAATTTGTCACAGTAAAACTATCCTCTCTTTTGTGTATTCGAATTATATAAATAATGCACACATATGCCGGATTATGTGTTTATTTCGTTCTTTGAAATTTGACAAACTCTGAACCTGGGAAAGGAGGCACACAAAATTGAAAAAAGCTCAAGGAGAAGACATACCTGGTGAGTTACCCGCACCTGTATTAAGTTCATCGAATATCATGTCACCTGGAACAACGAAACATCTCTTAATGATATATTTTACATAGTATAGAGCTGTTTTTCGATGTATTATGCAATTAATATTTTTAAAATCATTAAGTTTGATTTAAAATATAGTAATTATGTGTTAAGGAATCCAAAGGAATCGTAAAAATAAGTCAATTTTATTGAAATTCATCAGCAAAAAGCACGGCAGAACGTTAAAAGCAGAAAATGTACAAATGAACGGGTGGATGTTGTATTCTCATTTTAAAATGAGCACATTATAGTTTTCCTTTGAATAAACAGATTCTTGATCCGCTTTGGACAGGGTTTTAACTGGCTAATCCGGATCCATCTATCAGAAATCTAGAACATGCATACCATTCACCGAGGACTGTCCATGGCATGAGTCGTGTTCGTGTGGTGAAATATGTGGATGGTTCGGTCTGATAGGCACATAGGCAGGGCGTGAGTGATACGTCAATGAATGGAGGCCGGACAGCTGCGGCGGACTGGCCGCGTGTGGAATGATCAGCAGATTTGGATCTAAAGTCAAGATACTAAATGTGGTCATTTGGTCCTGAAATGTTTAAGCAATCAAGCACATTTGTTTGAAATGAGACGTTGTTTAACTTTCAGTAATTGATTAATTTAATTTATACAAAAACTGAAATATTATATGCAATCCTATCAAACGGTTCACATTTTAAATAAATAAAGCCGCTGGTTTGGCCTATACAAGTTACCACTAATCTATAAAATCTACTAATCTACTAAATCCACTTAAATTAAATAATCTATTATAAAAGGTTTGTCGAGAATCAACCCATCTTTTATGTTATGCTCGGCCATGTAATGGAATGCTATCGGGATGGCACAATACCTTTTCGTAAATCATAACACTTCCAAAATCATCGATCTCATTAGCTTAGCACTCAAACTTACGTGATAAAACAGATGTTTGATAGAGACGGTCAGAGGCAGAGCTCTTTTTCGATTCCGGGACGGAATGTGACACCCCTGTAAAGACAGACCTTCCTGTAACCATGTCAGTAAGTGAAGTGGTAAAATACTGTAACATTTATTTAACTGTGTATTGTTTTTTTACCAAGGTAACCGGTACATATTGTCATGTTATTAAAAAGTGCGACCATATATGTGGCCAACTATCACAAAGCTGTGTGTGCACTTTTCAAGAAAGAATATTAGAAAAAGTTGCAGATTTAAAATGCTACATTTTAAATTAATAAAACAGGAAATGAAAAAAAAGGAAAAAATAAAACAAATACCGGGTTGATGCTTGGATATGAGTTTAATGAGACTATTGTACAGAACATCACCGTTCCGTGGTATCCTGTCCATAAAGTCAGTCTTGGTAAGGAGACACAGCGCTTTGCCTGCAACACGCGCCACTGTTCGTTATCTTGGTTTCATAAACATCACACGCCTTGGTTAGTTCGCATTCAGACAAAGATTCACTAGTTAATATATGTAGTGAATATTTTAATATACTCGCTAAACGGCGACAGTCAACTGCTTTCAAAAGTGTCTGCGGGCAGAGCAAGTTTATATGAATTTCATTTGATGCACAGGCATGGAGGCTCTAACATATCGACACCGGTCTGAATGATTTGCACGCAATCGACGCAGCGAGATGCGCACAATTTTATTTGGTGCATAGACATGAGACGTTGTGAACTAGTCCTTTTTATATAAATATTGTTTGGGTAAACATAAAAAGAACAGCAAAATAATATATCAAATGAATGGAATATAACTAAAAGTAAAACAAGTTATATAAGCTATACAACAATTATAAAAAAAGTCACTAAACACACATTATACACATATTTCGTCAGGAAAAATGACACCATTTTCTTACCATTTAAATCGAACTTTTCCGGCGGTATGGGTTCTATCGAATATTCCTCCGTACACCATCTCAGCCAAGCAGTCACTTCGCCTTTAGTCCAACTCTGTGGATGCGTGGCTACAACAGCAGGCGACATGGATAGGTCGTAAATGTTATATTGTTTGAAACAAGTATTATGCTGTCTTATTTTAACTTATGTGATGTGTATTTTAAATCAAAAACTATCATTCACACTTATCATTTCGTTAAAAAATAATGAAATGAAGATATCAATGAGAGGTGCTCGTTTTTTATAAGGCGGTAGCCCCAGCTTTTATTATAATGTTAGTACAGTATTGCATATATTGTCATGCATTTTATAGCCGATAAGTCACTTGCTTTAAATAATAGACTGCCATATAGTAACACGACTCAAGATTCCAAATATCTGTCTTTATTCCAATATTTGAAATTGTACATATACGTTTATGGTGAATATATTGAACTTATTGTATACAAAACCACTGTGGACTTTTACTGTTCAGATATAGCAATTTCACTGTTTGCAGCAGTCTTGATTTCCGTTTGAGTTTAGTTTTTCTACTAATTTTCATTATTCAACACACTTATCTATAACAGCCTATATTTGGTGACTAACTTAAACGTTTACCTTTCATTCGATACCTTTATTGTATCTGCAGACACCAGTTATCGATTGCTAGCCCATTTTTACCATCTCTTGAATGGAGATACAAACAAATCGGTCTAAAATTGAAGCTGATTGGGAAACAAAATGAATACGTTCTTAGTGAATGTTTATCAACGTAGGTGAAAACAGTTTAGCAGAGATGTGCAAAACTGTACGACGATGTGAACTGAGTATTCTGGTATATGGATCTATTTGTTAACTGTAAATCGTCAAAATGATATGTTTCACTTTAGTAGGGTTTGAGGACTGAATGATATGACGAAATAGCTGTTTTTTTAAGTAAATAACTTTTTGTGCGAAATTATTTTTTAATAGTTCTCAAAATTCCAACATTATACACCTTAACCTGTAAATACAAATATAAAAATTTAGTCACATATCTCTTTGTCAGGCAGTTAAAATGCAAATTAAATGAATTCATTTCCAAGAAAACGCACTGTGTATTATGAGGAACGAACAACGACGATACCACATCATAACAACGTCAGGTATTTCACCGTGTACTGTGTATACTGTGGAACGAAAAACGACAAAACCGCAACATAACAACGTCAGGTAGTACAGCGTGCACTGTGTTTAATGAGGAACAAACAAAGACGAAACCAAAACATAACAGCGTCAGGTATTACACCGTGAACTGCGTACAATGAGGAGCGCACAACGACGGAACCACAACATCACAACGTCAGATATAACACCATGTACTATGCATATTGAGGAACGAACAACGACGAAACCACAACATAACAACGTCAGGTAGTACACCGTGCACTGTGTATTATGCGGAACGAACAACGACGAAACAACAACATAGCAACGTAAGGTATTACACCGTGCACAGTGTATACTTAGCAACGAACAACTAAGAAACCACATCAAAACGTTAGGTATTACACCGTGCACTGTGTAATATAAGGAACGAACAACGACGTTCCCACAACATAACAACGTCAGGTATTTCACCGTGTACTGTGTATACTGTGGAACGAAAACGACAAAACCACAACAAAACAACGTTAGATATAACACCGTGCACTGTGTTTAATGAGGAACGAACAACGACGAAACCACAACATAACAAGGTCAGGTTTTACACCGTGTACTGTGTATTCTAAGGAACGAACAACGACGAAACCACAACACAACAACGTCAGGTATTACACCGTACACTGTGTAAAATGAGGAACGAACAACGACGAATCCACATTATAACAACGTCAAGTAGTACAACGTGCACTGTGTGGAACGAACAACGACGAAACCATAACATAACAACGTCAGGTCTTACACCGTGCACTGTGTATAATGAGGAACGAACAACGACGAAACAACAACATAAGAACGTCACGTATTGCATCGTGTACTGTGTATACTGAGGAAGGAACAACGATGAAACCACAACATAACAACGTCATGTATTACACCCTGTACTGTGTATATTGCGGAACGAACAACGACGAAACCACAGCATTAAAACGTCAAGCATTACACCCTGTACTGTGTTTAATGAGGAACGAACAACGACGAAACCACAACATTACAGCGTAAGGTATTACACCGTGAACTGCGTACAATGAGGAACGAACAGCGACGAAACCACAGCATAACAACGTCAGGTATTACACCGTGTACTGTGCATAATGTGGAACGAACATTGACGAAACCACATCATAACAACGTCAAGAATTACACCCTGTGTTGTCTATAATGAGGACCGATCAACGACGAAACCAAAACATAACAGCATGAGGTATTACAACGTGTACCGTGTATAATGGAAAATGAATAACGACGAAACCGCAACAAAACAACGTCAGGTATTATACCGTGCACCGTATTTAATGAGGAACAAACAACGACGAAACCCCAGCATAATAACTTCAGGTATTACACCGCGCACTGTGTATAATGAGGAACGAACAACGACGAAAACACGACATAAGAACGTAAGGAAGTACAACGTGCACTGTGTGTAATGAGGAACGAACAACGACGAAACCACAACATAACAACGTCAGGTATTTCACCGTGTACTGTGTTTAATGTGGAACGAACAACGATGAAACAACAACACAACAGCGTCAGGAATTACGTTATCCGTATCACGTGTCATTTACTTACTTTACCCAGTGTTACTCACTTACCGTACCAAGTGTCAGGTACACACCTTACCAAATGTTATTTAGTTATCGGTATCAAATGTCACTTACCTACCTTACCCAGTGTTATTTACTCACCGTATAAAGTGCCACTTACCTACCTTACCAAGTTTTATTTAGGTACCGCACCAAGTGTCAATTACCTACCTTACCCAGTGTTATTTACTTTGCGAACTAAGAGTCACCAATTTACCTAGTGTTATTTACTTACCCCACCAAGTGTCCCTTACCTACCTTACCCAGTGTTATTTACTTACCGTACAAAGTGTCCCTTACATACCTTACCCAGTGTTATTAACTGACAGTATCAAGTTTCAGTAACCTATTTTACCCAGTGTTATGTACTTCCCGTACCAAATGTAACTTACCGAGACTGGCCGGTTGTAACATGCTGGTGTTGGTCATACTGGTCGAGGGGAAATCACTAGATACCGACATATCAACTGAAATGACAACGACACATGTAAAGTATTTGGGAAAAATAATTCACATCAATCCAAAATACACATTACTGATTTTGTACAGAAACATTAAATGCATTTTGTCGATAAAAAAGGCATTATGGACAATGAGTTTTTGCTTTAAACAAATACATATAATGAACTTTCGTTCATGGGTAAGCAAATGACGTTTACAAAATGAACGTCAAATATCATTAACATGATATGAGTTTATTTCGCATCTGTCATACTTTGTGTTGTATCAATTTAAATATTCATAAACAAGTCGTGTACATTATTCTTATTGTTGTTATAAAACATTGCCAAACATTTCTGGAGAATTATTGAAGCGTTACTCGTTCTATTGACAATAAGATTCTAATATTCTTCGAGATATAATGTGATCGCCTGTTGATCAAGAAACTTTCACATTGCTATTATGTTACTAATAGCTGAAATAACTGCTGCGAGCAGAAACAAGTTTAGAAAAAGTAGATACATGTTATACTAAACAAACACAAACACGCTTATTTCGTGTTAATAATGGTTGACAAATACTGTAAATGGTATTCACCCCTTCAGATTCATCGATTATAGCTTTCATCATATTACACGAATTGTTTTACCAAATCGAAGGAGCAAATTGTGTGTTCATAAAAATCTTAAACATACTTAAGTCGGCGAGGTGTAACAAAACGTTTACGGAAACGGAAACTTGATGCAAATGTCAAACATGTGCGAAATACTTTTTAAACACGTGTCAAACTATTCTTTGATGTCTCTAAAGACTTTAATTTAAACGGCATAGTGCCATTTTAATATCGAAGGTCCCATACAACGACTCAATTATAAACCACTTTTACCACTTTTCAAAATCATTAATATACAATATGTAAGTGTTACTCGGCATCAATATTGTCCAATCGATACAGAAGCGATTAAAAAGAAGACCTTCACAAGATTATAATAGTCGCGTCTTATACCGACAGTCGGTATTATCCCATATGCGGTAATCGCAGATCGGATACCATGCTGCGCATGCGCACAGTCTAAAAAGCGCTACCAAGTCAGCCTTTGTAACACAAGGTTTTATGGTCCCATAAGCTGACATTATGACTTCTCATCAAGTCAAGTCAAGACAATTTTATTGGCAAATACATTAGTACATAGTCAAACAACTTACATAAGACATGTTATGGCGATGTAAATAAATGCTAACAATATAAACTAGATTAAAGTTGATGACATTGGTTGCCGTAATACTACACAAAAACAAGAAAAAAAGCACACCGAACTTTATAAACACATGTACTTAATTAATACTAATTGTGACTAGATCTTAGACCGAAGACCATTTTGGTAAATTTAGCTAGGTTTAGCTAAAATCTTCCTATTCTAAGTTTGCATAAGTTGCTTAAATTTGATAATAGAAGACCAGTGTAGATAACTAAATCACTGGTCAGTTTGTATGTTATCCATTTATACACGTGATATTAAAAAAAACTTACATTCTTCCTTGTTCTAAAGCATAATTCTAAAGCAAACATTTCAAGATTTGTATAAAAAGATATTAACATTTTTTTGAATGTTTTTATTATTATAAAAAATCTCTCATCAAAATCGTGTTTCTGTAAAAAGGAATTAAAACTGTGTGCAATTATGTTTCAGTTAGAAGGTTATTCAGTACTCTGGACATTATTTATATTTATTTCCATAAACACACGCATGTACTATTAATAAAAAGTCGTATTTTATGCATTTTGTAAAACCTAGTTATTGAACATATTAATTTTATATATGCGTGCTATTAAGCGAAAATGAAATGTAAGTTTGCATTCTATCTATCCTTTCAAAAATATATCTTTACTAAGTAACACAACCATTCTAACACAGTCATGTATGAACTTAACACGGTGAGTTATATTGTTTTAAATACAAAATACACAGGGTTTCAGAGAAGATAGTATTACTTATCATAATGTGTATATTGAAAAATAGTAATACATTTTGTACATTTAACGTAAGATTAGAAAAATCGCACAAACACAACTGCATGTAATAAGAAGTGAGCAAATACACCAAGAGAAAATGGTCATCTTTCGAATTGTGATGAAGTAAGCTTGAAAGACAGATTTGACTTTAAAATACAAAATACAAACACAGATAACACTTTATAAGATAGTTCACGTATCAACGTGTTTACAGCCATGTTTACAAACTTGAATGGAATACAGCCGTAAGCACTCTCTTTTTATTGTTTTACATATTTTACCATAAAACATGTTGTTTTCAATATGCAATACATGATACAATGTGAAATAAAAGATTCAATAATAATACAAATAGGCAAAGTACACAAACTAAAAAAATGAATGCATGAATGAATGAAGTGATATATAAAAGAATGAATGAATGAATGAATGAATGAATGAATGAATGAATGAATGAATGAACGAATGAATAAATGAATGTATGAATCAATGACTCAATAAATCAATGAAATAATGAATTAACAAACATTTAAACATATTACGGTATATATGTATCATTATAAAGTATGATATGACTAAATATTAAAACAAGTAATGGGTAATACAATATAATATGTGTCTCTATATATCCTTAAATGATTGGACTATCCACCTGAACATGTGGATATTTAATAATAATAAAACTAACATATAAAACAACAAGTGTAGTTACTAAACACACGCTTTTGGTATTCTACAATGTTGTATAGTCCACAAATACCATTCTTATTTCTCAAAACAGTGTTAAACTCCACATCAACACAATATAAATGGAACTGTATATTAATAAGATTTAAAAAACTTTCTATATCGTACACTTTTAAAGCAAATTTAACAAAAGTTCAAATCGTTTTTTTTTCAATATATTAAAATAGGATTGTGAAATGTTATATAATGAAAAAAATAAATAAGGCTGATAACAAGTGATTAATTGGAAACTAAGATTTTATTGTTTAATATAGTATTTATATCATGTAGGTAAAGTGAAACATCTTTCATCAATTGACACGACCAGACCGGTTATAGAATATGAGATTTTATGTGAACGGAAGAGAATGTTCAGAAATAAATATGACATAAAATCTGAATAAAGACACAGCGACATAATATTATGCTAATGTACAGTTAAGTTTATGACTAAAATCCTACATGAAAACTTTTCGACGTCTATTTATCCATGTATATGTATATTAATATATATAAATAGTGTATACCTACTTAATAACACAAATAATTCACATAAAAAATACTTTAAACACCTTTACAATATTCAGTCGCGTTATGGCGAAAATTCGTCACCATGGTAACTAGCATACACAAGGAAAACCTCATGGACAAGCAGGTTCTTGCTGCGTCCGTTAACATTAAGTATTAAAGGCAATACGCATGCATTTTTTTACAAAAGGTTTTACGGCAAAATGCATTGTTTTTAAATGTCAACACTGGTAAGTATCGTATTTTTATTTGCAATAAGGCTTTCCGCCATTTTTTAAATGACCTAAATGCTGGAACTTTTGACATCTAACTAGTTTCTATACAGCTTATATGCAACGTAATGATAAGAATTTAAGATATGTAGAACATTATCGAAAACCATATGTTAAAGTCAGAAGAACGCTACCGTTATAACAAATACAACAGTACAAGACCTAAATCAACAAACCGTCAAGGCTGCATAAATAAGCCTCTCATGGTTGATATAAAAAGTCACAGTTGTATTGGTATTGAGTTGGATTAAACTACGGATTTAAATTTATTGATAAAATGTTTAAACAATCTGTTAAAGCCACCAAAACTTCAGTCATTAACAAGAAGTGACGACACTTTTCATGTAAAAGTATATAAATGACTGGGAAATCGACATGGGTTGTGTAGATAAGTTTTGACTTCGAACACGAAGAAGACTGTTTATGTGATAAGATATTATACATACGGTGTGGATCCGAAAGTATTTTATTTAATAGAACGTAGGAATGTGTCTACATTGTATATGAATATAAAAGAGAGCAATGGTGTGAGTACAAAAATATTCCAGCTTGAGTTAAACTAGGATATACATCGGATTCATTTTAATTGTGAATCGTGGGGAAGGCCTGTAAGGGTCTGGCCGCCAGCCATATTTTAATAATTAGACTTCAATACTTTACGATCTCGAAAGTTACTGAATGTTTGATATGTTCTTGAGGATCGTTTAGAAGTTAATACAAGAACATACTTTTTATTAACATACCATGCATGAACAATAATAACTAGGTTCGTAATTTAGTTTCAGCATGTTTATTATCTGGAGATTACTGACACAGTTAACGTGCTTTAAGATCAGTGTCTAGTTAATGCTGGCGAACCACTGAGTATGCTGACGCAATCTTTATATGATTATTATATTAACAAACAGTAGTATACTTTTTACATAGATTTATGTAGTAAACCATAAATATCACTATAAATAATTATGAACTACGGATTCGATGAAACACAATTACTTAATACAGAAGCATGTGTCAAGTTTGTTCATGATACATGCGATTTATGAACGGTAGTCACTTCATTAGCATGTATATTTGCTATCATTACATATTATATTCTTATCAAAATAGTGTAAGTTCGATTATAAATATCCCCAGTTATTAAATATTATATGCTAATTAAATATGCTAATTAAATATACCGGTAATAAAATGTCGATGTAAATAAAAATGGTACAACAGGACATGTTTGGCACATGCAGAACAGAATATGATTTTCCGATACCAGTAGTGTATACAATATTACATTCGCTGAATTGAAGTCATTTTCAATGTGACACTGAATGCTTTTTAGCATTAAAGTACACTTCCAATACAAGGAATTTTTAATGTCAGGTGTCTTTCCAATAAAACGGCGCGTTGAACTTTAAGGTAAGCGTAGACAATTCTCTCAACGAACAGAAATACACATCTGTAGAAACCGATAATTGTTGATAGGGTTACTAAAAAACACGTGAATGTTATCTCTGCAGCATCTGACTCTAGGAACTACGTCAATGGTCTTAAGGAGAATTCGTAAACACGTGATAGTGAGCTTTAAAGCTATTGATGCAAAAGATAGAGTTAAATGTTCAACACATTTGAACACTTTAACGATGCTTTAGGTAAAGGAACATAATAACACAAGAGACACATGAATATAATAATTTCGACCGGAAAATAGCAAAAAAGAAGACGTTTGGTGTAACGATTTATGATGTATGGATTTTATATCATTAAAATATATCTGACAACACGCGGATCACTCACACGCAAATACAATAGCAATTTCCGACTTTTAAACTCGGTATGAGCAACTTTTTGTTCATAGTCTACAGATAGATTCGTGTTTCTATGCAAAAAGATAGATGGATATACATGTACATACAAGGTACTTAAGATCTTTAAACTCATGTCTTTAAATATAAATTACTTAAAAATGTACATGCCTAAGTGAAAAGTTTGTTGCAATAAAAGAATATCAATTTCTGTTGTAAATGTAAGAATATATAAAACATCAAATTCCTCACAAAGGAGTGAATCCCTTAAAAACCCACTGATCCTTCATTTGAGGAATATTCTCACTTCCCTTCACTACATTTGACAATAATGGAAAATACAAACATTCTAGCAAAAAGAACACAAATATTAAAACTCTGTTGTTAAAAAAAAAACATTGAAATAACAAGGTCGTGAACTAAAAAACTAACAACGAAATTAACTACACAAATGAAGGCATTTTACGACCTTTAGTTGATCTGACGGCACAAATGTCATTCCCAGCGACATTATTGGAAATTTTCACATCGATCAAAATAGCGACTACTTGACAAGTTCATGATTTAGTTCAAGAAAGGCCACAGACATCTAGAAGGGCGGTTTATTGACCAGTTTAATTAAGAATACGAATTGTTTAAAGATTTAAAGACAAAATCTCAAATAAAGTACTGGTACACGATTTTTTTCCAAAAAAATAAGTTGATTACATGGCTTTAACGTTTTATTATATAACAAGTCAACAATATTCTTATGCTGGAACAGTTTTGGAACCATTTGTCGATCGTTTCATTTATCTGATCTATAAACTATTTATAAAACGCATAAATCAGTGTATTGATAATAAGACGAGATACTGCGTTCCATTTGTAATAAAAAATTGATTAAATAAAAATATAATGCAATTGTTATCACACAGATCTTTTTATACTTGTTGATTATTGTAAAGTTCAGTTCTAATTAGTTATCTGTTATTTCATATTTGAAATCTTAACTAAAAAGTCTTGTTTTCATTTTTTAGTTTGTTTACTAAATGATTTAGATATTGAATCACAAATGTAAACGATTTTTTAAACGAAATTCATTAATAATTTTGAAACCAAATCAAAATCTAAAAAGAGGCACGAAAATTATATTTACAAAAAAAAGTTGTTAACAAGGACATTAATTAGCTCGTAAATATAGAAATAATTTAAGCCATACATAGAATAGCGCAAATGTAGTACATGGATTGTAAGAAAATATGTATAAGGTAATGATATTATTAACAACATAATTACTTATCAATACCATTAACTTGTATCCTTTTAACAATGGTATTGAGTAGTGTACACAATTCTGTAACAGTGTTACTGTTCAGGTATCTATTTATTTGCTCATTCCATATGTTTATTTAACATAGTTGCTCGAGTATTGATTTGATTTGAAAGCACAATTCCTGTTGTATTTAGTGTTTTGTTAAGCGTCATTTAGCTGTTATCTTTATATATTTTTTTCATCAGACCATCATTTGTTGAAATATTATTTCAGCGGCATAAACATGTTTCAGCAAATACACGATTTGTTTATGGATGACACATACATTTTGTTTAGATAAGAAACCAACGTCGGCAAAGGTTTTATCGAAAAGGAGGTAATAGTGTTTTGTAAGTACAGTATGGATTTTACTGAATGAAACACCAATAGAATTTAGTTTTAATATTCTCGTAAACCATTTCAAATCATTGGAGATTAGGCACAATTCGACAATTGCTACCATGAGGCAACATCATTTATAAAAAAACTGGGTGACACATGTAAGCAGTACTAAGGTCAACATCATGCGTATCAATTAGGCAGTCCAGATCAGCTGAATTTTAAAATACCAGTGATATCAGGAACTTTTTAATGAAATATATCTGTCGTATATAATAAATAAGCAGTCCTCATTGTATTACAGTGACTTTAATTTAATCAAGTTAGGCTATACACACGGGGCTTTGACCAATTGAATCTAATACCGTATGCAAAATAAAATCATATGGGTAAACTTCCTCAACTGCCACATAGTAATTCGGAACTTTGTGAAAACTTATTGTGATACCAATTAAAATAATCAAAATAAACGTGATTACATTTTGTCATTCAAACTAATGACACCTGATGTTTGGTCAATTTTTTAATATTCGTCTGACACGAGTGCATATAACAGCAAAAAGTTGTTCGTAACAAGAAGTTAGTTGAGTTTCTAATCAAAACTATCAAAATATAAAAAGTCTCTGATTTTTTCAATATGTTAACAGACTTCATTCAAAGAGTATCCAAACTGAATTGCAATTTTGTTGGTCATAAGTCTGCTCTCCATTAAGTATGAAAACTTTTATAGCAACGATAGGTATTTGTTTATGTGTTGCCGTGTTTAAAACGGTTTATTTAAAACATGGCACATGTAGGGTGTTGCTATCAAATAAGTTTGTACAAAGCAAGGATATATGCATAATGTACCACAGACAATGCAAATTATTTTGAGTGTTAAACAAGTGATGAAATCAATTTTTAATTATAAAATATTATGGCAGTGATTCTTTTTATTAAACAAACAAATATTTATGTGGATATTATATATTTTATAAATATTTGTGACATTCATGTCTTTGAATAATAATTTGGAATATTAAGTGAATCATAATGTAAACCGTACTTACTTATGTCCTTTTCAAAAAATATATACATTATTAATTCCTGGCATATTTTAACTTCCAAAATCGGGGCCCAGACAATATTGAATCACAAAAAAAAACTAGAGCAGCATTGCCATTGAATAATGAGCATCTAAAGTATTTGCCTTTAATAAGTCGCTGGTTTGACGATCTCATAGTTTTATGATTATATATATGTATGGAAATGCACATTAGGTTCAAAAACAATATGTTATACAATGCTAGAATGGCCATGTGAGCCCAGAAGTCGCGTGGGTATACATGAATACACACGTTGTTCTATAAAGTAGCAGCTCCATACAACATTAAAGGAATTGCCTACTTGACGGTTAAATCAGTTATCTGCATTTTGCACGTGTCTGTTAAACAGCCGTTAATGGTTTCCAAACGTATTATATAAGGCGGGTATAGAATATCAACCGTGTACACATTCTAATAGGCAGGCACGTGTTTACTATGGATGTTATGATGTATTATATGAACCAGAAACACGTTTGGTCTCGTTTTCACGTTCTTATGAATGATAATCACAAGAGTCACGAGGTGATTTCTTTCAATACCAATCACTATCAGCTTGTGACTGCCAAGGTGCGTGCCGCGAGATGAAAATACAACTGGCTCACATGTTTGCTGTCAATAACAGTCTGTCTGTTGAGCATTTCCAATAACACGGTGAATAACCATGTCGGCCCCCTCTCTGATCAAACGCTATATCGGTACATCTCTCAGATGATACGCTATATCTGTACCACTCTTAAAGTTAGTTTTGCACGGAACATTAAAGCCATTCTGCTTTGTAGATATATGTTTATTTTCTTTGCTTAGTAAGGGATAACGTACATATAAGTGACACAGACGAGGAATATCCTGATTTGAATATGCGTTTCTTTAATAATTATATTTCCGTATAAAATGAAAGTATGCCATCGCTTTGATAAAATAATTTGTATAAAATGATAGATATGGTTTAAAACGAGAACAGACCCTTGACCACCCCCGGAAACCCGATATGATGTGAAAAGCTGGACGTGCTTGGCAAAGTTTCCGATACATTTTGCTCAATTTCGGAAGGGTAAGTTAATCCAGTTCTATAATTGTTCAAAGGCATTTTTGAATTAAAATATCTTTTGGTATATGCAAAGGAGGTATGATCATGTATGCTAGAAAAATCCTGGTTATTATTATTCAGAATTTATTGAAATATGGCTATTTGAAGTCGATCATGCAGAGATTTGTCCCATATTTAGCACTTTATTTACAAATTTCTTTAAAGGTATGCCAGTGAAAGAGTTTTTGCACTGAAAATGATATAAACCAATGTCCCCGAGTAACATACATGCCAGGGTTTCTTAAAAAATGTATTGGTGGGGAAATTCGACGTGGAGAAATTCGACATTGTATTCAACGTGTTGATGAAAAAATGATATGACCCGGTGCAGTGCCAAAGATGTAAAGAGATGACAGGAGTGCAGTTCATTTAAAAACTTAAAAGCTCACTATTACAGCTGATTTATGCCCAATCTGATGCATTTTAGATAATTTTCAATGAACTTTGAGGTTTCATAATTATATCCGTTCTGAAGCTTAGTTAATTGCTAGCTTATTTGTATCTTTTGTTGTGTTTTTATTGTTTGTAAATCATTGTAAATGTAAAGCAATTGATCCATACAGGTAAAAATATACGTCAGTTAGGCAATCTAAACATTTATATTAATATTTTCTGCCTATAGTTCAAATTATGGGTAGACTTTCATAAACCTGAACTAAATTTGGATCAATGATACATGACTTAAATTTGACATCTTTGCAAACATCTCCGACAATTCATGTGTTTCAATGTCTGTTTACTTTCGTTCTTTTTGGTAATGATATATGCAAAATGTAAACATACATTTTTAAAACCAATCCAAGCCTCATTCTTTATGTGTATTTGCATAGATAACACGCAGCTCTCATCTGCTGAAGCCGCAAGCCTTGAAGGAATATATTCAGCCAGATTTCAGCAAATTATAACATTTAAATCTAGGGCGTACTTTCCATTTGAGCGTAAAACGCATATTGAGAGAAATCGTCAAGATTGCATTTAAATTATATAGCTCTGGTCTTTTATCGCTATACTCATTAAATGACGTCATTGTATGTGTTTTACTTTACAAGTCATTTAAAGTTTCACGTCATGAATAAAAGGTATTTATCGTATTGAATATTAAATACAACATACAGTTTGCTGGCAAGTCGCGTAAATCACTTAAGGTAGATTATTAACTAACGGCTCGCGCACACATTCGTGAATCTCTCTCACTCTGCTTCTACCCCCTGTGGCTGTCTCTGTCAGTGTCTGTCTGTCAGTCTGTCTGTCTGTCTGTCTGTCTGTCTGTCTGTCTGTCTGTCTGTCTGTCCGTACATATCAGAGCTACAGTAGGGGGTTCTTTTTGTCAGGTTTTCTGTACAACTTGACACAACGAGGTTCATTCCGTAAAAAATATATTATATATTAATATTTAATCATTTTAATTCCGCAAATGGTCATCGTTTTCCTTGCATTAGTAAATCTAGCGCTAGAGTCCCTAAATAATGTCAGAATGTATAAACTTACACAAGGTGTATTATCTATGACAGTCAATGAGGATTGAACAATCGAAGGAGTCCAGTGCAAGTGTTCAGGACATTATGTGTTTGTTTTCTATGTAAGAGTATACTTTACTCTACAGTTATTTCAAACAGTAACTCAATAGTAAGTTTGAAAAGTCTCAGTGCAAGGAACAAGCAGGCAAAGCGCATAAATCAGCTTTAACAGTGAGCTTTTAAGTTTATAAATGAACTGCATTACTGTCATATATTGACATCTTTGGCACTGCACCGGGTCATATCATTTTTTTCATTAACATGTTGAATGTAAAGTCGAATTTCTCCACCAATACGATTTTTTAAACCCTTGCTGATATGTTACTCGGGGAAATCGGTTAATATCATTTTCGGTGCAAAAACGTGTTCACTGGCATACCTGTAAAGAAATTTGTAAATAAAGTGCTAAACAGGGGGGAAAAATCCCTGCATGGTCGACTTCAAATAGCCATATTTCAATAAATCCTGAATAATATTAACCAGGATTTTTCTAACATAAATGATAATACCTTCTTTGCATATACCAAAATATATTTTAATTCAAAAATGCCTTAAAACAATAATAAAACTGGATTTACCTACCCTACCCATTCTAAGCAAAAAATCAGCATTTTTTAGCTCAATTAATACCTGCATCTTGTGTATACGGACTAGTTACAATATGTCAAGAATAATGATCAATGACCACCGGTTTCAACACCGTAAAGCGGTTCGGCGTGGGTGTCACCGTGTAAAAAACGCGACAAAACTATGACCACAGGGGTTTGTATTCTCTTTATAAAGTAAATGCTTAACAAGACTATTGTCAAGCAATATATGTCCCCTACCGGCTCCACCATTGTCAGATTATATATATATATATATATATATATATATATATATATATATATATATATATATATATATATATATATATATATATATATATATATATATATTTGTTGCCATAGCAACCAGAATTTTTGACGTAGGAACAACAATAAATGACGTGCATAATGTCCATATTGCCATCTATCCATGTTTCAAGTTTCATGAAAAAATATGAAGAACTTTTACAGTTATCGCAGAATCCAGAAAAGTGTGACAGATATGTCCATGTGTCGGTAAACAGCCGAAGTCCCGGGTGAAATAAGCAAATTTTGTAGTACAAAAGATCTAGTAAAATCCCTGTTAACTCAAACAAAGCATATACATAATTTGCTGCATCTATCTTCGTAGGAATGCCGTTTTGTTTTATGATTGGCAGACACTCTGCGTAAAATATAAGCACGGTTTCGTGAGCTTAAAACTGATTTTGAATTTATATTATAATAATCTATTAGTTGGTGATACGCCACTATTATGTAATAATACTGAAATCAGTATTTTGTTTTTTAAATCTACAATGACTCAGATATTTTAAAGTACAGGCTACATTTTAAGAACGTACGCGGTAGCTTTGGTTATTTTTTATTACATATAGCATAATGTTTGATAGATCCATCTTTTGATTTCTATAGATTTAATTTCAATATACCCAAATGGCTCGTGGGTTATCAAAAAGAAATAAGAAAACAGATAAACAAGCAAATTCGTTTAATTGATATCCCCCGAAACTTTTTGTTTGTGACAGACGGGCGGACGAACTGACGTACGGACGGACAAGGCCAATTTTATATCCCTCCGCCTTACGAGGGGATATTTACTAAGTCACCTGACTCCTTTGTTCACAATTACAATTCAAAATACAACTCGCATTCAAACAATAAATGCTAAGTTCCAACGCATCACGACAGAAAATGCAATAAATAAATAAATATCCGACCCTGTTTGCTCAATATGTTGCTCACCGGGTCATTGTTCTGTCAAATGTTAGATGAATTATATCTTATTGAGAATCCATTATATACTTGTATTTTAAAGGCTGTTCTTTTTCCATTCCAAAATACGGGCCTTATAAAATTCCCCTATGCTACACGTGATCCCATGTCATAAGTATTTCAGCGTGTCACAAAAATATAAAAAGGATTTCACTTTATTTAGGTAGAAAGATTTAGACTGCAGTGCATTCGTGTAATATGACGTTATGTGTGTATTATAAATGGGTTGCAGGTGCGGAACCGGCGTACGTTCGAATTCATCAATGTGTTTTTTAATCAATTGCATTCCAAAAATAAACACAATGTTAGTTTTTTTCGAATCAAATTGTTCAGAGAGAAATAAATTAAGCGAACATAAATATGCAAGTATTATATACACGTGCGGCAAGGTGCACCAACATCCGCACATGGTTCAGAAGTTTCAGAGCGTCGTGGATGAAAATGTTTAATTCATCAGATATTCTTTGTAGTAAATTATCTCAAACAACACTACATAAAAGTTGATATCTTAAGCCGTTGTTTGAGAAATTAAAGTGTCCCGATTTATTTTTAAGCATAACATGAAGCGTACATAACAATTTTGATTATATTTTATATATAACACATATACGTTGATGGCATGTTTTAAATATATGATGATTCAATGACAAATTGCTTAATTTGATGAAAAGCTATCCGTTTTACACATGTCGTACTTGCGACATAAACATTTTCAGTTATAAGAAAGTATTGACTGTTTTCCGTAATGAGATTCTTGCTTGTTATTACAAACACGCGATAAAAACGGGTTTTTAGTTGGTCGCTTAGCGACCAGCTTATGTCGTTGCTCAAAATTCAAGTCGTTTCGCCTTATCTTCGGAGAGCCTACTAACGTCACACACGCCGTATCCGCGCGAGAAAGAGTTGTATAATTTATGCAACAGGTTTGAGTTCTCCAACTATATTCATTCACAGATTGAAGCATTATATGAATATCGTGTTAAATGTAATAGTTTCGAACGGAGAAAAGAATCAATAAACAATGATTGTATTATACGTGTCGCGGAAGAGATTGTTTATGAATTATTAGGATTGTTTATGAATTATTAAAATAGCCCACTTTCTGCTGCGTCTTCATGACGTAGTATTTTTGCTCAGCTCATTCATAATTTGAGGCTATTAATAAATGCGGCTACCGATAAACAAGGGAGAGTCCACCAATTGCACGGGTGTTAACAACGCAATAGGTTACGCTTGTTAATCTGAGGCTATCAATAGATTCGGGAAAACAACGCAATAGTATAAGGTTACGCTTGTTTATATTCTCAATTTATAAAACGTTGAACATGAGTTCAACAATAACTTCAGGGATACGATAGACAACAAAAAAACTGCTTCATAATCGCTAAAACCGAATATAGCAAACAATTAAATATAACACGAATGATCTGTTTCGTAACCTCGTTCATGCTTCTACAGCGGTGCTTTCTGTAAAACGTGCTTTTGTTCTCAACAGATAGCGGGGATCTTTTGTATTTACGGGTGCTAACAACGCAATAGTAGAAGGTTAATCTTGTTTATATTCACAGTTCTCAATTTATAAAACGTTGGACATGAGTTCACCAATTACTACAGGTATACTATAGACAACCTAAAAAATCCTTTATAATCGCTAAAACCGAAAACGACTAAATAGAACAAGAAATATCTTTTAAAAATGTAGTCGGCGTAAGCGCTGAATTTGAAATAAAGTTTGCAATATACTTTTCTAAATAAATAAATAAAATGAAAACAAAAGTTTAACTATTGTGTTTTTTTCACTTGTAAGTTGCATATTCACCGCATGAAATGTGTGTTGTCGGTGTCAAACCACACATTAGTGTAAGTAGATAAAAAATATACTACGGGAGTGTACATCATATGTGTCTTCACATGCCTTATTATGAGTATATTTCTTCACTATCGAAATATATCGTATCGTCACCTTAGCGCAAAACAGTGATAATTGACATTTTTTTCAAAAAATACTTTTTGGCATAAAATGATCAAAAAGATGCCATACATGTCCTAAAGAAATATCAGAATGGTATTCCAGTTTAATCGGTACTTTTTAAGAAAATGCCATACTGTATTATTTACAACTTGTAAGTTGAATATTCACCGCATGAAATGTGTGTTGTCGGTGTCAAACCACACATTAGTGTAAGTAGATAAAAAATATACTACGGGAGTGCACATCATATGTGTCTTCACATGCCTTATTATGAGTATATTTCTTCACTATCGAAATATATCGTATCGTCACCTTAGCGCAAAACAGTGATAAGTGACATTTTTTTCAAAAAAGACTTTTTTGCATAAAATGATCTAAAAAGATGCCATACATGTCCTAAAGAAATATCAGAATGGTATTCCAGTTTAATTGGTACTTTTTAAGAAAATGCCATACTGTATTATTTACACACATAATTCTGTTCGGTGCAGTAAGTAAATAAGTGCACTTGTCTACCAATGTTATTTTCATTAAAACTGCTTTGCCTTGTGCAAGAAAGTCACAAGTGCACTTGTTCACTTATTGCACCAAAATAGTATTGATTTCCAGCAAAGTTATTTGGTGTAATATAGTAATATTAGTGTAATATATCAAGGCTAAATGATGACATCATAGCTAGAGCTTATGCATAGAATCCCAGTTCAAAGAACATTAACACATAGAGAAATGTTGGAAAATTAAAACGAAGCAATTGAACCATAAACTTTATTAAATCAACTTGAACACCAAACTGTACATAAAATAACAACGGGGTCACCTAGAAATATCTAAGTTTCATAATATTTGCATAATCATTGACACACTGATATTCCAATGTCAGTTACGTTATATTCATTTTTAAACATCAATACATTAAAAAAACTTCAATTATAATTTATCATTATATGTGGTAATGTGTGCTAAACAGATCTCTGACTGTTATTTCGTTTTTTGATAATCATTTGAATTTTTGTCATCATTTTTCTAAAATTACTTTACAAAATCATCAATTGTTTTAAAAAGGTGTGTTCGTTAAATCATGCTGATCATTTAAAGCATAATATATAAATGACATTTAAACAACGTTGGTTTAAAAATCTAATTCAAACATACATTTTTACGAAAACATCATTAATATTTTCTTACAAGGAAAAAATAATATCTCAGCCAAAATAAAGTACGTTAACACCCTTTGTATTTTTAACGTTCCTGACCATCAAACGCACATACGTACAATTCAAAGAATCTTTATAAGCATGCCTAATTTGTTTCATTGATACACATTTTTTATACGAAAATGATAAAAAATCTCAAGGCTGAAGTCTATTTCGTTCCTGTAGACAACATGCAATTACAACTAAGTCAAATACGTTTACATGTTCAAATAACAAAGATTATGATTAAAACGTTCACATTTAATAAACACAACCATTTATGAGTTCTTAAGTAGTATATATACGTACTTCTTAGAACTATTTTCGAGTCCATGAACCTGACGCTTTTTGTCAAAACAATCAATTATCACAAAACAAACTACATAAACTGGTGTAAAAAACGTGCAATCAGCATCTTCAAGTTTAAACTGCCTTTTGCATTTGCTACAAGCAATTGGCTAATGAAAGTGGTGTCAACAAACTTTTAATCGGCATCTTCGAGTTTAAACTTCCTTTTGCTTTTGCTGCAAGCAGTTGGCTCTTGGATTTCACGTTCAAACTGTTCGAATTCAACGTCTTGTTCGTCATCTCTTAACGGCCACTTAAACAGTTTCAAATCTCCTTTCCCTGAGTTTCCTTCATGAATACAACTGTCGCCTCCTGTTTATCATCATCAACCTTGAGAAGTTTTCCTGGGTAGACGATATCATCCAAATTTTCAAGATATTATGCGTCTTACAGTGCTCCAGCTAGGATTTGAAAAGGGCAGGGTGGAGGGGGCTTTTAGTCAAAAGGGCACTGTCAACGCGCAGTATTTTTTTTAAAAGGGCACTTTCAAGCGCGCTAGCGTTTCTGGAATGCTTCCTGTTGCTGCAGCATGTTCATTTATATGTTATTAATAATTGTTAGAATATATTATTCCCATTATTATTAAAACCATTCAAATATAATGTCTACAATGAGGTATAAATTAATAACAATGTTGTCAGAGATATATTAATTATCATAATTAAATGTAAAAATAAATTACAAAAAATAAAAAATGTAAAGGGCAAGGGGAGGGGGGGCCCTAGGAAGGGCAGGGCGAAGTTCGGAGGGGCAGGACGGGGCGCCCTTCAATTAAGGCCTAGCTTGAGCACTGAGTCTTTGACTGGTTTGATCGATGGGGATTCATTTTCATCTGAGACTTTGGGCAACACATTTTCATCTGCGATTTGTGAAAAGCCATTTCCGTCTGCGCACATTTCAGGAATGTTTAGCTTCTGTACTATGTTTCTGTTTTCAACGACATTTCCTTCATGATCTATCAACTTCCGTTTTAGTGAACATTCCCGTGTGCTGGCTTCGTTACTTACATTGTTTTTTTTCAAGTAAAGTGTCTATTTTCCAGTGTCCACAGTATTCGCCTTTTAAAGGGGCCTTTTCACAGATTTTGGCATGTTTTGAAGTTTGTAATTAAATGCTTTATATTGATAAATGTAAACATTAAATTTTAAAAGCCCCAGTAAAAAATCAAAAATAAAATTTAAAAAAGGAAAAAAAAAGTAGCCCTCAGCAGGGCTCGAACCAGTGACCCCCGGAATCCTGAAGTAAAAACGCATTAGCCAACTGAGCCATCCTGCCAAGTATACATAGCATGCGTATTTTATACGTTATATAAGCAATCTTCGTAGTTTCACAAATTTAAACGACAACAACAGAACTCTCCAAATTATTCGTTTCGTTTCGCGTTGCAACGCTTTATAATTTTCAGGGTTTTAAATCGTATAAAGATGCATATAATGGATATTATAGAGCATGGTAAATGTTCAGTTTTATTGTTTCCTCACAAATATCATAACTAAAACGAAAATTTGCGAATCTGAAACACCTTTTTTTAATTTTGTCAATTTACCAAACCGTGAAAAGATCCCTTTAAAGTTAAACAGGCTTCACAGTAACACGAGACCTCGTCGGTATATAACTGATTGTGTGCAGCAAATAACGCATGCAACTGTATGGTTTCCGAAACAGAATTCGGGTTTTTCATCTCGAGTTCTTTGGCTGTTGTTTCATACTCATTTCCATTATAGAACACATGCTCGATGCTTTCATGTCAGGGACTAGTTTTTTCAAAATCGTGACCAACACTGTATAATTATGGCCTGTGACATAAGAAACAAAAATCAAATTCTTGTGTTTCAGCTCTTCTTCTTCTTTATAGTAAGCAACTACCGGGTGCAGTGTAACTCCTGTGCTGTTCCAATAAGCGCTTTGAACTTTGTCGGCGTTGCTGCATGTGAATTTTTCTGCAAAATCCATATGGATCAATATTTCATTTCTTGGTAAGTGGGCTTTTAGAGTTCTTATGGCAGTATATTGCGTCTTCACTCTAGAAACATGCTGTAAGAAATCTCGGAACTGCAGTTGTGAATGATTGTACACTTCTTTCGTGTTCTTGGATTTAACAATTTTCGTTTTCTTTCCTCCCCTCTACTTCTACGCGTTTCAAATCCTCAAACTCGACTTCTGTGTCGTCCTGTATTTTATTGGTTAGCATATCGGTCATGTCCTGTTCAGATACTATCTTGCTAACCGTTTTTGGGTTTGGTGAAAAATCAATTCTTCAGATCGAATGCAGACCATTCCTTAGGCTAAATATACTAGTAACAGTCTAGTGATGCATTCTACAAAGATTTGCACTGTGAGTGATAACCAAATTGTTACTATTGTTTTTACTCTCAGCTACAATAATGATCAAATTTATGCTGGAAATTTTTCGGCGTAGCTGTTTAACGTCACTTTTGACCTTACTTGACCTGTGTAAGTGTCCAATGAAATTCAAACACAATTTCCCGCGGCTAGACACTAATGAATACACTTCATTTATTCAATTGGCTGATTTGAGTATACCACCAGAACATTGGAAACATGACCGCGTCTTTGTAACACTGTTTTACTGCATGAAACAATTGTATCTCTAATGAAAAGGCTTAATAGATAGAACAGTTTTACACTCAACTCTCGACATCAATACAGTTTGTGCGTGCACCTTTTATTTTCAGAGGATTGCCAGCGCAAGAGCGTTTGTGCTTCAAGGCTATGTTCTCATATTTAGTACAGACTTCCATATTCCTGTCAACATGTTAACATGTAAAAGTATAAAGAGCAGTGGAAGCGTGGCCTCACTAATGCATTGCATTTCAACCCGCGAGGTATCAGGGTCAGTTCGCGGCCAGTGTGTGTGAATGTCAGAGTTTATTTACAGGTCATCGATCGCTGCGTCTTCACGACTACCTTATGTGCTGACCTGAGTTCGCGGCCAGTAAAATAATCGTTATATAATATAGACGCTATCGCGTGAACTAGGTGAACTGGAATTTTCTTTAGACCAGAAATATGTTCAATGAAGATATTCAGCGATATAATTATGGTTTGTCAATAATAGATTCTTAATGAGTTTTCAACAATACCATGATAAATATTATTTTTGATTAATTTAACAAGAATTATTCCACCATATTGACTAATGTATTGAGCATGAGCGCGATGATTCTCGATACTGTTAATAATCGAATCAAATAGCAATGCCAGACAAACCACTAAAACAGGTTTGTTCGAAGAACGCGCGTATAAATATTTAAAATGTACGGATACTAAGCGTGTGGCCGGTTGACTCATATGTTTTAATTTCACTTCCATTCTTCTTTTGGTTTTCTGTTTTGTATCTATAGGTTTATGTCCAGCAATATGTAATAATGTAAAATAAGCCGCTAAAACTCCGCATAACATCCCGTACTACGTGTGATGCAGCTAAGAACTGCACAGAAAAAAACATTCGCTATCCTTTATCTCATTCATTGAACTCTTAACCTTTCACAAACTCAAACCACATTCAACGCCGTACATCTTTTTGAAAGATATTTCTTGTTTTTTTGTAGTGTTTTGTAAGATATCATGGTATTTTGCAACAAAATTTAAGAAGAAAACTTGAACTTTTATCTACTTAAAGTTAAAAAGTGCAACAAAATTCTCCAGTTTTATTAAAAGTGTATGTGGGCTTATCAGTAGCCTTTTTATATATCAATACTTATATACTGGGAGTATGATAGTAAAATTCAAGATGATAGTACTGTCAACTTCAGCGAAAGTGAAGCCATGAAATTGTAATGATTCATCAATATAGAAGAAAAAGCCATGTAGCAAAAGATTTGTTGTTTGTCTAATTGGTTAATTTTTTTGTCATTCAAATTTGACAAATTGTATTTAACTCACATTAAATAATATTAGCCGAAGAATACTGTATCAATGTATGGTGATGTTGTCATACTCCTCAATTGGTGCCTGTTCCAATGAAATTATATTTTCTGAAGTTTACAAATTAAATGTAGATGCATGTTGTTGCAAATATAATTATGTTAAATGAAATACCAGTGTAATAGTATTGATTAAAGTTGATTAATAAATTATCCAGAAATACATGTGTTTTTTTTTTCATTAATATGCAAGATGTTTCTTTAAAAATGAAAAATTATTCATTTCATCTTAAAAAGATTCATAATGCTATCCATGGCAGAACCCCAGTGCTCATATTTTTTCTTCCTACATCAATATTGGTGTAAACATTATTTTGTTTTCAATATCCTTAAACAGTTTATTCTTGGTTTTACAACAAAATCAGTTAATTGTTTGATTTTTAACCATAATAACTTACCTTATTCAGTTATTGCACAAAGAATGCCCAGTGCAATATAGTAATAAGTGCACTTGTTACAGTATCGCACTAAAAATATTTCAATGTCAAATGAAGTTATGTGCAAATTCATAAAATATAATATAACTTGGTAGCGATATTCTGAAATACATTTTATCTAATATATTTTTTCGTTTAAAAACTGTATAAAAATAGTGTTAAAATCAAAGCTCAATCTTTTATTAAAATCAGTTTTTTTATTCTCCTGTAAAATTTTAAAATATGGATCTATCCCTGTTTTGCACAAAGGTGACGGTATGTTAATATTTTATTTAAACGCAGTTTTCTTTCAACACATTTAAATCACACTTTCATAGCCGCGTCAATGGGTATTATGCGTTTCGGCCAGCGTTTCTTAAACCCAACATATGCATTTGCTCAGTCAGGTCAGAGGCGATGCTGTTCGCTACAAAATCACTCAATATGTTATGGTCTCATTATGTATCTCCTGACAAGACTTAGAGATGCGCCGGCTGAGTGGGCTATCTATATGATGGGCGCATATGGAATAAGACCCACTTTTGCATGACGAGGGTCATTTAAAATCTCATTGCGAATTTTAAATGGCACATTTTAGCACAATGCTTTTCGATAAAAAAATTGAATTCAAAATAGCAAACTTGTAAATAAGGGCAGCCTATCCAGGCGTTCAGGAACAATTTCCAGACGTGCTGAAGGAGTGCGGCAAACATTTTGGTTGGATAATTAAACGATTTTCCTCTTATCGTCACACTATACCATGTTGGTAATGATTGTTTTCTCATCTTGAAAGCAAAACTGAAATTCTGCGAGATGGATTTTAACCCGTCATTGTAACTGGGCCACAATTTGTGTCGTTTGAACATCCAGAGAGTAGTCCGGAATTCCTTACACTGAACAGTGCTACATCCTTTGCGCTGAGCACAGGCACAGTGATGTAGCCGAAGTTCAGAGGTTTTATCTTGAATCAGCCTATGAATATTCGAAAATATTCATGCGTGTCTGCTGGCGTTATGTATAAGTTATCTAACAATTTAGAATAGACAGAAGATACTATTTTAGCGTTAAAATGAATCAACAGGCAAAATGAAATAAAGGCCATGCTTAACCCAATGCCAAATGTAAACCCAACTCATATAACAATAAAACCCCATCGATATACATATCCATTTTTTGTTTTTCTAATGAATTGAAAGCGGATAGTGCTTGCGTTGCTTCGCGCGCTGCGCACCACTAAGGACTTTGTATACCATGACGTTAACGCTTATATATGCTAGAAATTGTAAACAATAACCTCATTTTTGAAGTCCCTGTTAAAAGTTAGGGTTAAAAACATCGTTTTATATTTAAGTTATTAACTTTAAACGATTTCCGAACAAACCTTTTTTGATATTAACTTCTTTTTATGACTACAATGCTATTTTAATTAAAACGAGATTTCAAATGACTAAAAAGTCACATATGTTTGGTTCATTTTTAATTTTAAATAAAGTGCCTTCAAATCATAAAATAAAAATATGAAACATTTCAGATTTATGTAATTTTTGAGCACACTGATATTTAACTTGATCGTTTCACTAAAAGAGTTATTTATGTAACACATTTCGGTTGTGTGCGGAAAAAAGGATCTAGAAAGAAACTAATTACACTTGTTGTTTTATTGATAAAAGTTACATACCGACAGGTTTTCTGGCAGGCCATTCTGTAACAAGCACGTATGGACTTGTATGTAGTAGTATCTGCAACGGAAGGACAGAAAATTAAATATCATATCACAGGGTGCCATTTTACTAAATTGTCAGTTATTTACTACCAATATATATATGTTCCCCGTTCAATTCAGTTTATTTACCTCGCGAATAGGCGAGTGGGTCGAGGGCATCACACTCCACACCGTACATAGTTTATAATCAATATATGCAAATTACAACACAACATATTCATTTTACCATCAAACGCTTTTACATGGAAATATAAATCAACAATTGCTAAAGAAATATTTGACCATACATGGCTTCTTCTGTCTTTTTTCACAACTACTGAAGAAGTGGTGGCAATATAAACTGCATTTGTAAAAGGAATATTTCACAAAACATGACTTCTTTTCACATTTACTGAACAAGTCTTGACAAAAGATCCAATTTTCTACTTTGCCGCAATAGTTCTGCTATAAATTTTATTGACAAGCTTACATTCCAAAAATAAATGTTGACTACATTCAGTTTGACAAAAATGCAGTGGGCTGAGGTTGCATAGCCAATTTTAAATAAGAAGGAATTTGTACCTATGATTATATGTATGATTCTGTATTGACACAACTGCATATTCGTATACCGTGTGATATTAAAGGCATTCCGAAGCCATTCTTTTGTGTCAATGTTGTTAAAAAAAATTGACTATTTATTTATGCACACTGGCGTACGCTCACTTTTGGTAACTATTTCGAACATAGGATGTAAACCCTTTGTGTAAGCTTTGTGTAAGATGGGTCTTAGGCTAGTGGGAATAAAAGGCTTCAAAAAATAGTGTCATAGGAGCTTCTACGTTTCATGTATCTTTAAATTGCGTTAATATTTCCTATGAAATAAAGGGAATTAAGATTGAAGTTAAAAACTTTGCAAATATCATCATAAGTGTAAAAAGTTAAAAGTTCAGCGTTGTGCATAAAGTCAATAACAAAATGAACGAATTTTTCGAACCATTTAAAAAATACATTTTTGTTACTACTAATTATGTGTGGGTTATAGAATATTGGATTTTGAAGCAAAATCTGGGCTTTAAATGGATCTTTTTTTACTGAGTTCAACAAACGAGTTCCATGTATCTTTTCAGAAATCATTTTGTATCTGTTAATTAAGTTTTCAGGATTAAGACTCCCACAGTTGTATAATGTTTGAACAGCGATCATTGTATTCACAATACTGACAAACACAAATACTGACTGAATACTGACAAAAGAACAAAAATCGATAATTTTTAAAGCCGCCTTCTGTATATTCTGTTAGTAAAATAGTTCAGTTAATTTGTGGTTTACCATCCCACACAAAATTTAAAAATAGTTCATTGACCTCTGTCCATGGATTAGGTGATGGATTTGGAAAGGAAACAAAAAGATGATTAAGAACCGGTATTGCTAATGTTTTAATACTTTGAATTCTCCCTGGCTTGACCGATTTTTTAATATGGCTTTCATTTTACCTACTTTGTCAACATAATTTAGTTTTATAATTTTGCTGATGTCAATGTGAAACTTTAGGCCTAGCATGTCAAATTTTTGTTGATTTCAATCTAATTTCCATCGTGTGTTAATACTTTTGGAGATAGATTTATTTTTCCTATCCAGACTACTTTTATTTTGTCAAAAGTATTGTTAAAAGTAACGCTCAAAATCAACGAAAATTTCGTTAAGTATTTCGTAAAATAAAGTTAACACCTTAACAATCAGTGTTCCTTATAGCAATAGCCAAAATTTCAACGCTAGATGTGGTATGATTACATAGGTTTTTGTAGATACAAAATGCTCGTTTTTATTTATTTGTGGCCACAATTAATTCCCGCGAATATATCTATTCATACGACACACGAACACCATTTTAGTGTTCATGTGTCGTATGAATAGATATGCAAAACAATAATAAAAACGAGCATTTTGTATCTCCAAACATCTTTTTTACCAGACCACATCTGACGTTGAAATTTTCGGCAATAGCCGTAAGGAACAATGATTTTTAATTGTTTAAGTTTATTTTACGAACAATTGTACGAAATTTTCTTTGATTTTGAATAGTAATGTTACTTTAACCCTGAGTAGTGTGTCGAGTGCGACAATACATCTAAGGTTTCATTCTGCATAGCCATCCAGACGTATAGAAGTGTCGTCGGCAAATTGTGACAATTTGTTTTCTAAGTCATTGATTTGTATTCCCTTTATTTTAGGATTTGACCATAATGTAATAGATAATATTTCATCGAACAGTATGGCAACTGTGCGGATCCCCTTGTCTGCACACCTGTTGTACAAGAAAAAAAATCTCATAAAACACTAATTGCGTTACCGCCGATACTCCGTCTATATACAGTACATTTAACCATTTTAATATGTCAGGACCAAAATTAAAACATGATAGAGTCCGTTTTACAAAAGCCCATGACAAAGTATCAAAAGCCTTTTCAAAATCTATTAGCAGCAGCAAACTAGGGATATCAATTTCATCGGACGGAAGTAATTTATTACATCGTAAATGAGTCTGGTGTTCTCTCCTATGAACCTTCCCTTGATTAATCCTGTTTGTTCATTATTTAAGTGTTTATTAGTATTTCCATAAAATACTTCAACCAATTCGCAATGTATCCCGAACCAAATGTGTACATGCTATTTAATAATGTTATTGGACGCCTATTTTGCAAATATTGTCTAGGCTTATCCCCTTTTGGAATGCATGTAATTATACCTTTGGTTTGGGTAACAGACACATTTCCACTCACAAAAGCATGATTTAGAGCTCTGTCGTCAAATGTGCCGGCGAAAATGCCTTAAAAAATCAATTGTAAAACCGAATGAAACTGTGCTTTTATTATTTGTTGTTGTTTTTTCAACAGTGGAAGCCTCTACTTATGTAATTGGCCCTTCTATAATATGCGCTTAAGCACTTGAAAGTTTGTGTATTTCTTTGTCATTAACGTAACAACCGGGTATTTAAATCTTCATTATAGACGTTTTCATTTTGAAACTGGTATATTTTTTTTGTATAGAATAAGGCACTTTCTTTAAAGTATCAGATTATTTATCTTATACTGAACCATTTTCATAAATTAAATGTGTCGTTGTTTTTGTCGTTAAGTTGTATTTTTAAAATCAACAAGAGCTTGTCACAGTAGTGCCAAATCCCCGCCGAAATGTGTTTGTTTGTATGAGAACATTTGTTTTAGAGAGTAGAATAATATTTGTAAAACATGGCACCTGTGTCATCTATTTATATTTCAAGGATCAATGAGTTATATAGTGTTGGAGTTATGCTGTAGAGAATAAAATTTATGGAAATGGAAAAAGGGAGGTAATAAAAAAATATAGAGTTATGGTTCATGTTCACTGCACTTCTCCTAGTTGCCATCTGTTTATATTTCTAGTTTCAAGTAAATCCCTTCAGAAGATTTAGAGTTATGCTCCGGATAAAACATTACGTTGAAATTAAATAAGGGAGATAATTCAAAAGCTAAGGTAGATAGAGTTATGGTTCTTAGTCACTGCACTTCTCCTACTCGCAATCTGTTTATATTTAAAGTTTTAAGTAAATCCCTGTGGTTGATTTAGAGTTATGCTCCGGACAAAAATTTACTTTGAAATTAAATAAAGGGAGATAATTCAAAAACTAAGGTAGATAGAGTTATGGTTCTTAGTCACTGCACTTCTCCTACTTGACATCTGTTTATATTTCAAGTTTCAAGTTAATCCCTTTAGTAGATTAAGAGTTATGCTGCGGACAAAAAATTAGTTTGAAATTATATAAAAGGAGAGATAATTCAAAAACTAAGGTAGATATAGTTATGATTCTTGGCCACTGCACTTCTCCTAGTTGCCATCTGTTTATATTTCAAGTTTCAAGTAAATCCCTTCAGTAGATTTAGAATTATGACAAAGTTTCGGACGGACGGACGGACAGACGGACGGAGACTATTACTATATCTCCTCCGAATTTATTTCGGCGGGGATAAAAAAAAATGTGTGAAGGGTTTTTCATCAGTTTTAATCAGTTCAGCTCTTGACCTTAACGAATCCCTTTATTTTTTTCGTCATAAATGTTTTTTTTTATTCTACTTTTAAAATATTTACGTTTTGAATATTTTGATCTTTGAGATTTTCTTCCAGTTTTTCGATTTCAAGTTAAAGCTGTTGTTAACGATTATATAGAGAGAGCGTTTTCTACATTTATGTTTAAATCCCCAGTAAAAATACTTTAACCGATTCCAAAAAGTATGATATTTCATTTTCTAGTAATTCGAAAATGTCAATATAAAATGTATTATACGCATATTTATTTATTTCATCTCATAATTAGGCTGCACATTAATAAATATTTCCATCTATGTTAAAACTCGTGCTCAAATTTTAACCAAATAATATCATTAAAATGTTTACGTACAATAGTTATTCCATCCTTTAAATGTTCCCTTAAATAAACAGCATCTCAAACGCTAGATTAACTTTTTTTACATTGTGTACGTTTACGCCTAGTATAATCGAAGTGTACTTTATATTTTGCCCTAGAGAAATCACACATTAGCACCTGTTATGCAATTGCACAATTAATAATTACCAATTATTATTTCAACAATTTCAAAGTGTTGCCTTTTTGTATGTTAATCTTTAAGATGTCCGAAAGAAACTATTTCTCTTAAATGTTATACGTTTTGTGAACTTGGGCGTTAACGAAAAACCTGGCACACATGATGAGTGTCTTTTGAATTCACTGGAATCAGATTCGGATTTGGCAAGCAAAAACCAGCAACACACAAAAAAACAACGTTTCATCATTCCACGAACTGCATTCTTCAACTACAGAGTCTTTATTCAACGTTGATCATTGCGGAACACTTCCTCATTAGAAGATAAACGAAAGCGTTCATTTTATCCTCATATCGGAAGTAACATTTGGCTACCGTAAATCATTGTTGATTTAAGACTCACCCATTTTATCAAACCTACCGTTGTTGTTGTTGTTTTTCGTAAAAACAGCAATGTTTGCTAATGCGAACTGTCGTTTTTACTAAGAAGTATATTAACAGATTCAAAGTGTTCCTGGCGTGGGTCTTTATTTACGTTATAACCAAACGATTGAAAAAAAGCTGTTAATTTTGTCACTCTATATTTGATACACACATCGTGTGGTTATATTTTTATTGTTTGGTTGTTTATAATAATCTGTATCGGAAATTTTCGTTCTGCGTCAACAAAGACTTCCGTGGTTTAACAAGAATCTGTCCTGATAATACTTTTGGAGTTTTCGTTTTCTTTAATTGTTAACACAAGATAACAGTTTTGTGTGGATGCGATTTCAAGTCTTGTTTGATAGCTTTAAGAATAAAAAGAGACAATTACACGAAATGATGTTAACTTAAAGGAAAACTTCGAAAAGTGCTTACACGGCATTGATTGTATTTGTATCGAGTATGCAAGTGTTTATTGAAGAGCACTATGTAACATACACTAGAAGTCAGCTGAATCTCAATGCAAAGTATTTTTCTTACAGTTATGTTACGAATATGTTTACATAAAGAAATATGATCGATATCTGCACATAGAATCCAACAAGTAAAATTAAGTATAAGCACACACAATAGGGTCGGTCGGGTGAGTGGAAAAAAGCGTTTGCTGGTAGCTCGACGTAAACGTTTGCCAAGTGCCTTTACGATGATTTGCGAGTGAACCCCTCCCAAGTGTTTATACGATGATTTTCTAGTGAACCCGTGTCAATTGTTTATCCAATTATTTGCTAGTGAAGCCTTGCTAAGTGTTGACACGATGATTTGCTAGTGAACCCTTGTCAAGTGTCTATCCAATTATTTGCTAGTGAACTCTTGCCAAGTGTCTATACGAGTATTTGCGAGTGAACCCTTTCCAAGTATTTATACGATGATTTGTTAGTGAACCTTTGCACACGTCTCTATACAATTATTTGTTAGTGAACCTTACCAAGTGTCTATACGATGATTTGCTAGTGAACCCTTGCCAAGTGTCTTTACATTTATTTGCTAGTGAACTCTTGTCAAGTGTCTATTCGATGATTTGCTAGTGAACCCTTGCCAAGTGATTATACGACTATTTGCTTGCGAACCCTTGCCAAGTGTCTATACGACTATTTGCTTGCGAACCTACTAAACAAGTTTGATCGACTCGCAAACAAGTTCTAATTCAAATATCTGACATTAAAGTGTAACCTTGACCTAGGGTCTTGTCAAGTGTCTATTCGATGATTTGCTAGTGAACCCTTGCCAAGTGTCTTTACATTTATTTGCTAGTGAACTCTTGTCAAGTGTCTTTACATTTATTTGCTAGTGAACTCTTGTCAAGTGTCTATACGATGATTTGCTAGTGAACCCTTGCCAAGTGTCTTTACATTTATTTGCTAGTGAACTCTTGTCAAGTGTCTATTCGATGATTTGCTAGTGAACCCTTGCCAAGTGATTATACGACTATTTGCTTGCGAACCCTTGCCAAGTGTCTATACGACTATTTGCTTGCGAACCTACTAAACAAGTTTGATCGACTCGCAAACAAGTTCTAATTCAAATATCTGACATTAAAGTGTAACCTTGACCTAGGGTCTGAATTGCCCCGTGCATACGGTCTCAAAGACGCCTTAAGCGTTTTAGAATTAACACATTTGGGGCGTGCTCTGTGAAACAGGGTTTTAATGCATGTGCGTAAATAAAGTGTCCTTTCAGATAAGCAGATCGCACAGCCAAATCAGGGACGACACTTTCCGCTTTTATGGTATTTTTCGTTTAAAGAAAGTTTCTTCTCAGCAAAATCTAGTTTAGGCACTTTACGCACATGCATTAAACCCCTCTTTTCAAGGAGCACGGCCCATTTGTCTATTCATATTTTTTTTTATCCGATACTCCAGAAAATCGTTAACTGTGTTGATGGCATTGAGTCGTAAACGCAGTTTTCAAAAAAGTAGAAAATCGTGCGTTGACTATAGCGAGAAAATCAATAAAAATGTAAAACATAAATCAAAGAATTTCAGTTCAAATGGTTTTTGACATTCTTCAAGCAGTGTACATATGCCCTAACATGCTATGTTTGGGAACTTTTAATAACAATCATTTAAGGACACGTGGTATATATAACGGGCCTGATAAAACAGGCCCGAACAGTCAATATTCGACTTTAACGTGCACAAGGCAGACAGATGAATGACTAAAGTCGTTAAGCGCCACGTGAATTTTGGAAATTATTTAAGCAGAAATCACCATCTACGAACGCGGAAAATGTCTCGATTAATGAATTTTACGAATACTTTAGCACTTTATCTTCTGACACTGAATGTCAATGCTAACAGTAATGAATATGATGAATTCCTACATAAATTCGATCGTATTGAAAATCAGACCAGCTCCTATTCCGGAACTTGATAAACCTTTTTCATTAGAAGAAATTAAAAAAGGAATCAAGCGCCTTAATTATAATAAAGGGGCCTCACATGACAATAGTATTTACGAATATTTCAAAGAAACAATCGATGTTATAGTCAGACCTTTAGAAATATTATTTAACTACATTTTAGATACTAAACTATTTCCAAAAAGTTGGTCATCCGGAGTGAATCTACCAATTTATAAGCGCGCAGATGTTTCCGACCCTAACAATGCGGAGATGTTTCGGACCCTAACAATTACAGGAGAATCACACTGATAAGCTGCTAAGCGCGCAGATGTTTCGGACCCTCACAATTACAGGTGAATCACACTGATAAGCTGCTAAGCGCGCAGATGTTTCCGACCCTAACAATTACAGGTGAATCACACTGATAAGCTGCTAAGCGCGCAGATGTTTCGGACCCTAACAATTACAGGTGAATCACACTGATAAGCTGCTAAGCGCGCAGATGTTTCCGACCCTAACAATTACAGGTGAATCACACTGATAAGCTGCTTTGCTAAACTTTTTACCAGAATAATTAATGAACGTTTAAAATCTTGGGCAGAATCATATGGTATTATAACGGATGCACAATTTGGTTTTAAACCGAATTGTAGCACAGTTGACGCAATTTTTATCTTAAATGCTTTAATCGAGAAACAGCTACAAGTAAAAAATAAGCTATTCTGTTGTTACGTCGATTACCGGAAGGCATATGACGTCATAAATAGGGGCAGCTCTGGTATAAAATGATTCGATCAGGAGTTGATGGCAAGTTAATGTCTATTATTCGTTCGATGTACAATGAGGTGAAACTCCAAGTTAAACACATGAGTTCTCTTTCTGACCTATTTAGTAGTAGTCTTATTTATAAGACGCGCAAAGAATTTAGAGATACTTTTTATATGGGCTAAATTCTTTGGATCCAAATATTACCCATAAGAAAAGTAGCTTAATATTTGACAGCGTCAAAAATTTGGACTAATTTAGTAGGTACGTCGGCTTATTGCAAGGTGAAATAACATCGCCGATCATGTTCTCACTTTTCGTGAATGATATAGAATTCAGTCTTCAAAACGGATTAAACGCTGGTATAACACTTATCAATTATCGGTTTATCTACTCCTATTTGCGGACGATGCAGTTATCTTCTCCGAAACCAAAGAACGCTTACAGGAATCTTTAAACAACCTAGAAATATATTGTAATAAGTGGAACTTAACTGTCAATATTGATAAAAACAAAGATAATGGTTTTTCGAAAGGGTGGCGTCATAAACAATAATTATAAATGGACATTCAAAGGCAATGAAATTGAAATAGTCAGTAACTTTAATTATTTAGGTATCGTCCTATCTAGTGGCGGATCATACATACCAGCCACAAATACCTTGTATGGTAAAGAGACAAGAGCAATTAATAGATTGTTCTCTATAACAAAAGATATGGAAGTCCCAATAAACATCATGTTCAAGTTATTCGATTCATATGTTGTGTCAATTTTGAATTATAATTGTGAAGTATGGGGGTTTATAACTGCCATTAATATTGAACGTGTTCTCAGAAAATTTTAAAAGATTATTAAATGTGAAGATGTCAATTAATTCATTGTCATTGTATGCGGAACTTGGTCGTTTCCCTTTAATCATTGGACGTTATTTAAGAATTGTTAAATATTTTCTAAAATTATATCAAACAAAGCAACGTAACTGTATTCTACACACTGTTACAAATATGCAAAAGTCAGAAATTGTTAAACAAAATAATACAGTAAATTGGTCAGCAAAAGTTCGCGATATACTTAACCATTCAGGATTTGGAGATGTATGGTTATTCCCTGAATCTGTTAATATCGACAAATTCATCCCTTTATTAAAATAAGATTGCGAGATCAGTATGTAGCTGAATGGAGGACTAACATTGATTCGTCACCATCTTTAAATATGCATAAAGAATTAAAACCTACATTCGAAATGTCACCGTATTTAGATCTAATTGAAAACAAAAAACATGGAAGGATTATTGCCAAAATGCGCCTCTCATCCCATAAATTGTTAATTGAAACGGGTAGACATAATACTATTGACAGTAACGAAAGAATATGCCCCATGTGTAACTGTAATGATATCGAAGATGAGTACCATTTCATACTAATATGTCCGCAATACCTAGAAGAAAGAATCAAATATATTCCAGAATTCTATTACAAGCGACCTAGTATGTTTAAATTTATTAAACTCCTAAATAGTAATAAGAAAACGACACTTAGAAAGTTAGCAATCTATTGTATAACGTGTTTCAAAAAAAGAGAAAATAATTGGTTTATTATCACATGATTTGTTAAGAAGTACTATAGCTTATACAAACAATTGAGTGTACTATGCTCGTTACATGTTGTTATTAACCATGTAGCATGTAACTTTGTTGTTGTTGTTGTTGTATTCCATGTCACATTATAACTTGTAATTAGAGCACTCTCACTCTCCAGTGATAAGTGAATTATTAATTGATGTATGTAATTTGAACATTTATATTATTTATATCCAGCACGCATGTCTGTTAAATTTTCATGTATTTGTATATGACGATAAGCTTGTTATGCTTAAGTCAAAATAAATATTCTGTTCTTTAATATTGACCTTGATGTTGCATTAGCCCTTCTGACTTGTTTCACTGTCTAATGATTTTTTTCAACGTCTATATGATCAAAACTTTTAGACCAACTGTTTGAAAATTAAGTTAATATTAAGTGTATATGAAAAACGGCATAGAAGATTGAGCCTACACATTTAAATTTAATAAGCGATTGCCATATTGACAATGATCGGGATTGAAACTGCTTTTTTATTTGGGCCATAAATTGAACGGACGCGATCATTATACCTAGCTAGCGGCCTTTGTATACGTAGCGTTGAAATTAGGGATTCTAATATACGAAAATGCATGTATCTTGTTTTGAAACGCCTTTAAAGTAATGTATATTATCATGGAAAAATAGAATCATTACTACATGTATATCTGTCAACTCTGTAATGCGTTTACCGAGAATCCATAAAATGTATAACGTATGCTAATATCGCCTCATTGGTGCAAAAAGGTACAATGTACCTTCTTATTTCAATGTCACATGGTACCTTTTTGCACCAGTGGGGCGATATGTTTCTAAATTAAGCGTTCAGCATTTAATTGATCATATTTTATGAGAATGTGCTCACATAAAATAACTTGAAGTTAGTTCATTAAACTACATTTACTTATGAAGCTTTCTAAAGAACTGTGCATTTGGAGATACCATTTTAACCAATTTATGCCTAGCGTCTAGAAAAAAGGCCTTGGCAAACATCGTAGACCCAGCTGAGACGCTGCATGATGCGGCGTCTCATCAGGGTCTGCGATATTTGCTTAAAGGAATGTCTGTAAGAACTATTCTAAATATAGAAAAAAATATACTAGACATCCCTAATTTTGGAAATAAATTGATCCAATTTTGAAGGATGGGAGAGTCCACTAGGTTAAATGGGTTAAAAAAAACAGCATCTCGCAACTCGGGCAAATCGTTGTTAAAATAAAAACTTAACAAGTTGTCTTAAATAAGGTTGAAAATCAAATTTACAACGTAATACTCAGAGGTAAACTGTGAATAAATGCTTATATATAAACCTGAAATTGAAAAGCGTAAATATTTGATACAGAATAAAGCTTTTGTATAACGCTCGATGTTGCTAAAACATGGTTGTATCATTACTTATCATTTTATTAGCTCGGCTGTTTTCGGAGAAAACTCCGAGGTATTGTCGTAGCCTCTTCGTCGTCCACCGTCCGCCGTCCGCCGTCCGGGCGTCGTGCTAAAACCTTTACATTGGCTCTAAAATTAAAGTGCTTCCACCCACAACTTTGAAACTTCATATGTGCATGCACATTGATGATTTCTACACGACACACCCATTTTTGGGTCACTAGGTCAAAGGTCAAGGTCACTGTGACCTCTAATATAAAACTTTAACTTTGCCTCTAACATCATAGTGCTTCCACCTACAACTTTGAAACTTCATATGTACATGCACCTTGGTAAGTTCTACATGCCACACCCATTTTTGGGTCACTAGGTCAAAGGTCAAGGTCACTGTGACCTCTAATATAAAACTTTAACTTTGCCTCTAACATCACAGTGCTTCCACCTACAACTTTGAAACTTCATATGTACATGCACCTTGATGAGTTCTACACGCCAATCCCATTTTTGGGTCACTAGGTCAAAGGTCAAGGTCACTGTGACCTCTAATATAAAACTTTAACTTTGCCTCTAACATCACAGTGCTTCCACCTACAACTTTGAAACTTCATATGTACATGCACCTTGATGAGTTCTACACGCCACACCCATTTTGGGGTCTCTAGGTCAAAGGTCAAGGTCACTGTGACCTTTAATATAAAGCTTCAACTTTGCCTCTAACATCACAGTGCTTCCACCTACAACTTTGAAACTTCATATGTAGATGCACCTTGGTGAGTTCTACACGCAACACCCATTTTGGGCTACTAGGTCAAAGGTCAAGGTCACTGTGACCTCTATCAAAAAAAATCTGACAAGCTTTCGCAGCCGAGCGTGGCACCCGTTATGCGGTGCTCTTGTTTAATTAAAGGACGGGTTTTCATGTAGTTTGTCGAACATATTGTAAATTGTATATTTAATTAAGGGGCATGAAAGCGTATCGATAAAATATTTCACTTGGAAATGTCTCGATAGCTGAATACATGTTGTTGTTGTTATACTTGCATATATATAATTAATGCTCATTTTCATATGTGAGAGCTACAAACTTGTATAGGCTTTATAGATGAATTAATGTTGTTGTTTTTGTATTCTTGAATACATTAAATTAATGCTCATTCTGTAGTCTTGTATATATTAAATTAATGCTCATTTTCATAAGTAAGGGCTATGAACTCGTCTAAGCTTCATTGATGAATTAATGTTGTTGTTGTTGTTGTTGTTGTATATATATCATAACATACACAAAAAAGAATTGTATTATAAGATGATGAAACTGTGCATTACGTAATTTACTTAATGTTTTAAAATAATTTATTTAAAATATTCCACGTAGATAAGATTCTAAACATTGTTATTCCACCCATATATAACATTCGTATTCACAAATGTTTATTTCTCCAAATAATTGTGAATATTCTTCAAATCGTATGTCTAGTAAGTACTTAGTAAATATAAGATGTGCAGTTGCAATATCAGATGTCATTATGTATTCCCTTTATAACCATGTTAACCAGTTCGTAACACTTTCGTCCAATCTATCTTCTACCCCTACTTATAAATTGTATAATGCATATATAATGTAGTCTATGAGCTTGTATAAGCTTTACTGCTGATTTTTTTTTTGTTGCTGTTGTTGTTCTATTGGAAATGCATCCGCTATGTTAAGCCCGTATTATAAAACGTGCATAAATAGTCGGGCGAGTCCTAACTTGAAAGACGGTTTAAAATACACGAAATTGCAGGATAGATTGGAGATTATATCTTTTAACATCAATTAACAATGCAACATGTGCAGTATCGCTAACTTTTCTTTTAAAGCATAATTCGAACATGACAAAGGAAACTTTTTGTGCAGCCACATAAAACAATTTTTTTTTAAATAAAACAAATAGAAAAAGTATATGAATAAATCTCGGATAAGATGGAAAACATGGAAAATTGCAACCTTGCAATTTCAAATACGTATTACAAATACATTAACAGCACATTTCATATACAATTGCACACCAGCATAAAAAGATAATTAGTGAAAAGTGGACTTATTATAACATTACCAAGGTAGTTAGATTCCTGTGAAATATTATCTAGAGTTTTGGAACCTCGCGACAAATTAAATGAACCGATTTCAAGAGACGTCTTCGTCATAAAAGGATAAAGAGTGAAAAGTGGACTTATTATAACATTACCAAGGTAGCTAGATTCCTGTGAAATATTATCTAGAGTTTTGGAACCTCGTGACAAATTAAATGAACCGATTTCAAGAGACGTCTTCACGATCCAAATTTTGTAGAAGATTATGATGTTGACAAATTTAATAGAACTCGCTTCGTGTGTAGAAACAGTCCTAAAGAAAAATGTCAAGGCAAAAGCATGATTCTAATGTTGTTACATTTGTGTTTTACGTATTTATCTTCGTGATGCTCGAGAGCACTGTATTGTGCATTTGTCGCACTAAGAACGACAGCTCAACACTTAAATAATTAGGGCGGTCTTTAATCGACATATTTGTGTGTGTATCAATTTTGTCGTTTAATTGTCATTCTGACTTGTCTGCGAGCCTTAAATGCGCAAAAATAATATAACGTTATGGCGATCAACATATACAAGATTATGGAATAAAATGTGCGAAGCATGATTTTAAATTATATTAACTCGCCATGATTGCTTTTTTAAGTGCATACTCCTTTAACGTATGCAACAATGATTTGGCTGACCGGTATTTTTGAGTCTGTGTTTTTTCACACACCTTTAAATATGCTTCTTTCACCGGTATATCATGCTTTATATTGAAATACCAGATAATCACGCTATATAGCGAATTACAGTATATCGACACAAGTCTTATAAATCGACATTTTCAATGATTCATAACAAGTTTACCTCGTCACATTCTATAATTACAACTGCAATTTTATAAATGAGGACTGCATTTGGGTTGCCGCCATTAATTGCTATTTTATATAATATGTGCAATAAATGCCATTTAAAATATATCAAATATATTGCTGATGACATCAATTGAGTGCTATGTATATTTCACGCAGGGTCATACTCCTGTGCATAAAATGCAAATATTTATGAACTCAATGATGCAATTAAATGAAAAAAATAACTCACAGTAGAATGTCTTTATCCATACAGTCCTATGTTTGCGAATAATAATCAAAATGCCGCTTTACGTCATAAATCCGACTATATTAATGAACAGTTCGCATTCCGTCTGCAGTCAACATTGCGCCAAATAAACACAAACATTAGACAAAACAAACACGGAAGCGAGAAAAAGTTACCAGCTATCTTGTACAAAATATACATACACTTTAGTACAAAGCGCCGGTAAAATGGGTGATACTAATCTTTAAACGTATGTTTCTTCCGTCTAGACTTTTTGGACGATATTTATATACATAAATTAAATAATTCGGTCTATTGTTACACCTTATCGGGCCACGAAGGTCATCAAACTTGTTTAAACGAAGTTGCGCGTAAAGCTACCGAATTTTACGAGTAAACCGAAGTTTATTTATTTCAGAATTTTTTTTGTCTCGATATTCTGGAGCGAATACTTCAACTAAGGACCCTTCTATTGGCGCCCGTTTCAATAAAACGTTGTGCGTGAAAACTTAAATTAAAAAGAGCAATCTTTAAGAAAAAAGTTATCAGTTTGATTGTAACATTATTCTACTACATCTGCTTGAATTCGCGTCGTGAACCCGGAAAGAGGTCGCGTGCCGGAGCCAATCAAAAGCAAGATCCTCACTACTTCCTCGTCGCTTAATCTTGTCTGACAACTTAACGCACTTTTTAAACGTGTGTAGAATCTGTCATGTTTCATATATGCGCCTAGTGTTTAAATCACCGTCGTAAAGCAAGAGAGTAGCGTGAGAGTTTATGCATGCAATTAGTTGTCATGAAAAAACAAAATATTGCAATATAACATGTAAAGCAAAAATATTTAATTTTATGTGCTTAGCACTCTTAAGGTAAACAAAAAAAGAGCAATTATCAATGTAAATTTAGACGCCGGTTAAACTTAAGTTTTTCAACGCGTAAAACTAATTAGCGTTCGATATTTTCAGAGCCTAAACGATATTCATAGATCGAGAGGAATCAATGTGTGTGCGTGCGTGCGTGCGTGATTGCGTGCGTGCGTGCGTACTTACGTAGGTATGTATGTATGTATGTATGTATGTATGTATGTATGTATGTATGTATGTATGTATGTATGTATGTATGTATGTATGTATGTATGTATGTATGTATGTATGTATGTATGTATGTATGTATGTATGTATGTATGTATGTATGTATGTATGTATGTATGTATGTATGTATGTATGTATGTATGTATGTATGTATGTATGTATGTATGTATGTATGTATGTATGTATGTATGTATGTATGTATGTATGTATGTATGTATGTATGTATGTATGTATGTATGTATGTATGTATGTATGTATGTAAGTATGAATGTATGTATGTATGTATGTATGCATGTATGTATGCATGTATGTATGTATGTATGTATGTATAGTATTGTAAAAAATGGCGGTACACGATACCAACGATTAACAGCCCATAAACACTCAAAATTAACAAATGTTTCAAGTAATATTTCGAAAAATAAAGTTAACACATGAAAGTCAATGTTCCTTAGAGCAATAGTTAAAATTTCAACGCTAGATGTGGTCGGTAACAAAAATTTGTTTCTTTTTGTTGCACAATATATTCAACCACATGTTCATGTACTATGTTAGTGTGCATGTGTCCTATATATATATATCGTTGCAGGAAATAACCAAATCGCTTAAGGCACTGTAGGTGTTCGCTGTTGTATAAGTTAAGACGCAACTCAGTTAAACAAAATATGTTATAGCTTTTTATTTTGCAAGTTTTAAATGAACACAACCCATTCAAATTTATAAAGAGCGTGTCTTAAAGCACGTTTTTTTTAAAATCATTAATAAAAAAATATAATGTAAGCTTCATTTTGGGAAAACAGGGCTAAATGCATATGCATAAATTGTCATCCCAGTACCAGATACTCTCTTTAAACGAAAAACAATATAAAATTAAAAATGTCGTCATTGATTAGCTTGTGCGCATTGCACAGGCTAATCAGTATGCACAGGCTTATCTTATTTTACATGCATTAAGCCCAGTTTTCCCTGAAAGCAGCCAATATGTACAGATTTCAATGATAAACACTAGACTGGCCAATTTCGTCTTACAAGCTGTTAAACTCTAGTAGTCATATAAACCCTCTGCAGTGTACCAGTGGTGAACTATAAACAGGCAAATGTGGTGGTCATCTTTCCTAGCAGACGCATTTGTCGTCTGCTGCAACAGGCAGTGGTTGTCTTTCCATACCGTAGCTAAGGCTTCTAAGCACATACTGATTTGCAAAATATTGTCTGTAACATTAGTGTGAGCTAACGCTCACACTTAAAATGGAATACAATATATTGTGCCACAAAAAATAACAACGAGCATTTGTATCTCGTTAAATCTTTGTAACCATACAACATTTAGCATTGAAAATTTGGCTATTGTTATAAGAAACACTGATTTTTTATGGATTGACTTTATTTCACGAAATATTTTGCTAAATATTCGTTGATATTGAGTATTTAGGTTACTTTAATCGATTCTTCTGCGGAGACAATGTATATATAAATTTTAATCCATCTAAACTTCCCGTTTTAGAATTCACCAATCACGGACGCAATCAGAAGGCCCGGTACAAAGAAGGAAGTTAAAGGGGGAAATTATACAGTGATAGTATAGCAATCTCCACGCAGAGTTGTCGTTCCTTGCTGTTTATACAATTTGATCCAGCTATTCTGGTCCTAGTCCATTCTGATTCTCTGCTCAGAGGTTGAAAGTATACCTGCATCACAGTGATCTCCCTTCCATCTAAACTCTCACTGGTTGTCTTGCACAATACACTTTTAGGGTCCTGTATACAATATGGTTACACTCAGTATTATTTAGTTTTTTCTTCAGTTAATATAGTTTTATGAACCTAGAACAAAATGAGTTTACCCAAGTTTTTGTATAAAATTAAGTGTCATATCAATGTGAAGTATTAAGACATAACTCAGCAGAACATCACTTTGAAGTTTCACTTTGTTTGTATTATAATGCTTCGTACAAGAGATAGGTAAAACTACATGCATGTAACCAATCTCTCGCACTTTTTTTCAGAAATCGCCATCGTCGGAACAAACGTTCACTCAATCTATGCTCCTTAAATGATGATGTTGAATGTAGTGAAAAAGGAAAACTAGTATATGCTGCGACCTCCTTCGTTGAGAATAGGCATCCGGTTGCATTGTGTTGTGAATCCACGTGCACGATATTCCCTCAGCAAAGAACGCTATATTGTTGCGTGTAACATACCGATACCTCCAGAATGAAATCACCGTTCATAAATGTAACTAGTTCTGAGAAAATTGGGCTTAATGCAAGTGCGTATAGTGTCGTCCCATATTAACCTGTGCAATCCGCACCGGCTAATTAGGGACGCCACTTTCCGCTTGTATGGTAATTTTAGTTTCAAGGAAGTCTCTGCTCACCGAAAATTAAGTTTAGGCGGAAACAAAGCACAAGTACAGGCTAATCAGGGACGACACTTAACGCACATGCATTAAGCCCAGTTTTATCAAAACAAGGCTCAAATGTTCTGCCAGATAAAGCCGTCCGCAATGTTTTCTTTTTAAAGTAAAAAACACACTTCCTATTACGGCTCCAAACGATAAAACGATATGTTCAGAGCTCCAGATAAGCATTTAGTTTAAAGGGTATTTCACCCCCTGATATTATTGTTAAAGCGTATTTTACTCCTTTGTTCCAGCCATAAAGGGTATTTAGGAATATTTCGGGGTATTTTTTATTTCCATAAAAAAAATAATTGCATGTTTAATATAGAAATATTATTATTTGTTATTTATATTATTAAATGCAAACAGGATGAATTAAAAATGACGATATGAACAGACTTTCTTTGAAAATATTTCCGCAGGGGCCGCAGGTAGTTTAAAACGTCCCTTTTTTATCCAAAAACATGATGGGCGGCCATTTTATTACAAGCTTATTTTGATTGACTTTATTTTAATTCAAAGGTTAACTTACACTAAAAACTCAACTGGATTATTGGTTAAACCGGTTACGCACTTTAATCGATTTAAAATACGTATCAAGACTTGTATTGCGTTTTGTTACGTACTGAGCCGATTTTTAATGCGTTTATTTTTCAATGCGTAAATACGCAGATACACATCTTATATGGAACTCTGGATATGTTTCGACGCCGTAAACAAAACTTTTAAAGCGAATTGAAAAAAAATAGTTCCTGTTTTGAAGAATTTAAAGGGGGGAAATATGGATAAATGGAAAGGCAACATATTTTAAAATTTCTAAATCTCTCGAAGCAGACTGTGTGGCATCTCTTCGAGGATGTAACATTCACGCGTTATAGATCAAATCAGATCAAAAATACACACGCTATGAAATGTGGCTGAGAAATTGACTTTATTTTCTGACAAATAACCTTATATAGACTATATTTGATGATCGTTGTGTTGTTATACGTGTATCTCAGAAAATATTTCCACCGCAGTAATGTACAGCTTATCATACGAGCAGTAGCTGCTTTTACTTAAGGTTGGGTCTTATTTAGGTTGCATTAATAAGCGGATCACCAACAGAAATGTCAAACTTTATTTCCAAGAAACCTATGAAGGTGTATCACGTTCTTGTTTCTTATCATTCCCAAAGACTTAAAGTTCAAATCCATCGCATCAATAAGGTCAAATTAAGAGTAACATTTACCTGTATGTCAGACCGGACGCGACTCAAGTATTTGACAAAAACAAACTAGTGCGAATCCTATGCCAATGCTATACTGTATTTAAAGCATATCTTTCATACGTGTTTTGATCAAAACAAAAGACATTAAGATGTTTTTAAATTGAAATAACATAAAACAAACAAATCATAAGTTTTTTATAATATAGTTTGACATTCTTCATGTGGTGCATAAGTTGTTTAACAAACGACGTTCAATAAGCTTTTAAGCATGGAATGTTGTTTGACATTTAAAACGACAGGTCATACGTTATGGAACACTTTTTGTTTGTTTGCGGGTTTCCACAATTAATAAGGCTTGTATTACGGTTACAAGGTTTTCATAAGATTTTACCAGGGGGACTAATGTTTGGACACACATGAACCAGATTCAAACTTGGTCAATTGCATGTTAAGATAAACATTCTGACGCCCATGGTCTTTGTCGGCTCAAGTACAACTAAAACTATCCCGGGTTCTCTAAAGTATACTACAATCTACCCCGGGTACGGAAAATACGCTTAAATGCACCCAACCATACTCCATGGGTACTTTTGTATATTTTCCCTACCCCGGGTACTTTCACGTTTAAGTAGTACTCGAGCCGACAATAACAAACCGTGGATGTCTCATTTAGTTTTGTCGGCTAAGGTACTAATTGTAAGTACCCCAGGTTCTCTTTTGTATACCACAATCTACCCCCGGGTACGGAAAATACGCTTAACGGCAACCGGTCATACTCCGTGACAAAGATTCAAAAAACGGCCTAGATATTGTTAAGGTTAACATTCTTACCATATTTATCAATATTGTGTAATAAATGTGGCCTCTAGAGTTGTAATAATATTTTTGTCCTTGTTACGAACGTAAAACCGATACTAACGCGGTATTTTTGTCACGATAAACATTCGGACCTAGTTTCATCAGCATGAAAACGTGTTGTTCCTGAGAGCTGAGAACAAGTTTACACATAAAATAATACTGAGAAATCAAACAATAAGAGTACCATAAAGGAACCCATTCAATCACGAATTCAATAAACATAACGCATAAACAAGCAATGTGAAAAGTGGATGAATGGTCAAATGAGACGCAATACGTGCATCACCGGTGATATTGATATCGGTAGTCATGGTAACTACGCACGAATGGCAACACCGGTCGCCAAAGATATCGCAATGAAGGCCTGTCCTGTTTGCTATTTCTGCACACAGGTGTGGGGTCCGGTCACCGAACGCACAGTCTGCAAGTTAATACGGGTTGCGTTGAATTGTAGTTATATGTCGTGATATTGAGAACAAGCTTGTGACAGATTTAGTATTTGTGTAAATATAATAAAACATGTTAAAATAATATCCCATATTAACATGAAAAAACGAGTCCACACAGGCTAATCAGGGACGACCCTTTCGCTTTTATGATAATTTCTGTTTAATGAAAGTCTCTTCTTAGCAAAAATTTAGTTAAGACGGAAAATGTAGTCCCCGATTAGCCTGTGCAGACTGTACAGGCTAATCCGGGACGACACTTTACGCACATGCATTAAACCCCATTTTCACAGAGCACGGCTCATATTTATGAATACGAAAATTTGCCAGCCAGTAACAAACGGTGTATAATGTTGTGTCAACGGGATAAATCACGTTGGTTCCAACAATGAAATAAATAAAATTTACCTTCGTTCCGCATTTTCTCATCACTGCAAGATTTACAGCAACGCCGGTGGATCGACTCATTGTAACATACATGACGACCGTGCCACCGTAGGTATGCGCGACAGTCGGTGACGTCATCTACTGTAGGCGTGTCTACGCATCTGTCGATCACGTGAGTGACGTCATCCGTTGTCACAGTAGTTGTACTCATGTCAGGAGGAGTGGAGTACGGTATGCCTGTTATGATTTAGACACACATTGTAAACAGACGTCAGCTACCTGCGAATACCCGAGCCTTATTAGCCTTACAGTTTGGTGTTCATGGTTTGATGCATGCGCACATATATTTGAAGTTATTACAAACGTCATTTTTCTTTCATTTAACTCATTTATGCCTAGTGGACTCTCCCATCCTTCTAAATTGGATCAATTAGTATATTTATTTCTATATTTAGATTTTTTTTTACAGAAATTCCTTTAAGCAAACAGCGCAGACCCTGATTAGACGCCAAATCATTCGGCGTTTCATCTAGTTCTACGCTTTTTGCCAATGCCTTTTTTCTAGACGCTATGGATAAATGGGTTAATACCGATCGTTTCCCGAAAAACTGTTAACGTAATATTTACGAGCGGCTTGTCGATGTGTTGACTAATAAAAATTGTCAATGTCATCGGTTGATTGGAATCAAGCATTTTTTTAAAACACAAAATGTCCCTTTGCCCTCGAAGGGCAAACCGCTAGTAAAATGTTGCTTGAGTAATTATTGCAACTGGTGATCGTTGTTATATTTTTATTCGAGCTTATTTTTAGATGGCTCTTTCGTGTTCGTGTTATTGTTTGTTCGTTTCGTTTTGTTGTTGATAATCTATATCGCATTTATTTCTTCGTTGATGGGAGTATGCTTGCATAATAGATATGCCACAATGTACGTAAATATAAACATGTAGCACAATTGCTACACTGGGAGCGTGGTCTTAAGGTGGTATCTTGAGCTGGCATTTGTTACATTTAAGTATTTTAAAACGTGAAAATCTATATTAAGGTTATAAGTGGTTATACAAAAATCCCAACTAAAGTGATTTATTTTATATGAGTTAATAATGCAACATTCGATGACTGTGTTATAGTTGTTGTTTTTTGTTGTTGTTGCAACCATCCTTTCTTTCATTGTTTATATTACTTTTTATTTATTTTATGGTTCGACATACACTTGATATGTATTATTTGTTAAGAGGCTACATTTATATCGACACAATTTGACCTTAAAACTTAAATAAAAAGTAGTGTGACGTAAATGTAATACAAATAATGTTTGGAAAAAATAAGCTCAATTGAATGTAAAATGTTCATTCCGTCATTAACATTAAAAAAAGATGTCGGCAACTTACATATCCATGGACCGACTCAGACTATGAACATCTGAATAAAAAAGTTCGATATCGATTTCGGATAAAGCGTATGTTCACACGAGTACTTGAACCTTTTAACTATGTAAAATTAATTTGATGAAGCCATTTATTACGAAATACAATCCAGATACCCACCATATATAAATATTATACTTAATTGATTTTTCAATGGACACCAAGGATCTGAAGAAATTTCTTTTACTATGAGAATTACGATCTTTATGTCAGCTAGGATAAGTAATTGATTATTCCATGAATGTGTTTTTTTGCAAAATATTCAGGAAAACGAAGTAATTCCATGGTTATCATGACTTTTTTTTTAATTACTAAATATATGAGCGCATCGTATAATAAAGGTTTCCTCTACTTGTGCAGCTATGTACAGTTTAACTTTATGTTTATTTATTATAAACTTTATTAAGTCATTGAAAAGCTGAAAACAAACAAAGCTACACATTATGATAAAAACGTTTGAAACTATTGTTTACTTTAGTCTGTATTCGAGCACCGGCTATTTCGAAGCAAAATCGAACGTTCTTTATACATTTTACTGAAGTGTTTAATAAGTTCAGAACAATTAAATGTCTAAAGACAAATGCACTACTAATCTGTGACGTAATTCTCCTAATTCCGTACCTGTCTGACAAGTGCCACAACAATCGGTGACTATGTTCGGGTCGCCATTGCAGTGCCATGGGAGACAACCCTGTATTCGGTCCCCGAACTCGCATCCTGTGAATGCAAACATAGTGCTCATACATATGAATACAGTGTTATAGATGCTATCAAAGTAAAAACAGATATTAAGTTGTTTATATATATGAGTCAAATAAATAATTCTGCAGCATACTTAAGCACTCTGACTAAAGAACGGGTTTGTGTGGGTACAGGGGGGGGGGAGGGGGGGGGGGCATTGTTTTGCTTTCTCCTGAAGGAATGCTTTCCTGTCTCCTAAGGCAGCGTTATTTGCGGATAACATGACTTCTGTTCCAAAACACAAATGACGGATACACGTGTACATATATTCAGTTAACTCTGTACAACGAAACCTCGACCTTTACATAAGTATAACAAGGCCTAAAAAGTTGAGTGATTCCACTTACCGGACTGTTCCAAGTTGAGTGCCCTTTCATGTTTGCTAACTTCAATAAAATTTTGTTTTTTCGAGTATACTATTTACTGAAGTGTATTAAATTAATTAACTGTATGTGAACTAATATTTTAACAAAGTTTTAGATAAAGCTTTTGAAGCCTACTTCGTGTCACTCAATATTCTAATTAAATTGGAAATAGTAAAATAGTTAACGACACAAAAAGTCTGGCCGACTAAACATCTTTATCCTTGTAGTGCAATCAAATACCATTTTGGAAAAAAAAAACTGGCGTTGAAAACCAGACTTTAGTAAAACCCTTACTTAATTAATAAAAAAAGCGAATGGACTGTTGTCTAATGCATACAACCAACAGACACGCGCACACACGCTGTTGTTTGGTAACATACTGACTTACAATTATAAACCCACGTTATACACGTTAACCCATTTATGCCTAGTGGACTCTCCCACCCTTCTAAATTGGATAAATTTATTTCCAAAATTAGGGATGTCCAGTATATATTTATTTCTATATTTAGAATATTTCTTACAGAAATTCCTTTAAGCAAACAGAGCAGACCCTGATGAGACGCCGCATTATGCGGCGTCTCATCTGGGTCTGCGCTGTTTGCCAAAGCCTTTTTTCTAGACGCTATGCATAAATGGGTTAATTATGTATAACAAGAAATATATATTTTTTTATATTCGGCGTATATACTAAAGATGGAAAATTGACGTTTCTCAGATATTTAATTAAAAGAAAAGGAATTTATTTCATCGAAATCGAAACATTCGGTATGTTTGATTAAGTCGCAGTTTTGTTTCCACACATTCAAATAACACTGCTATAGCCGCGTCTTGCGAAAATTGGTCTTATGGCATATGCGACCAGCGTAGCTCAAGCCCAGCCCGCGCGCTGGCGTAATCTGGTCAGGGGCTAAGCTCTTCGCTTTAGTAAACATATTGTGTGGTATCTCTAGACTCGCCTATTAGGTATGCATATCTTGACAACATCGGTGAATGCACAGGCTGAGATGGAGCGGCGCTGGCAGCATCCTTCATAAGATCATTTTCACATGACGCGGGTGTTTTAAAATCCCATCGCGCCTTAAAAAAATTGGAACATCAAACCACGATAATTTCCTGTGGCAATTTGAAGTCACATATGTTATTTAAAGCAAACGGGCAAATGTCGGTAGCCTATCATGTCTTGCATTTGCTACATATATGTCTTTATATAATTAACCGATTCCGCTTCTATCAAGAACACTACAATTTCGGTAGTTTTGTCTCATAATACAAGACAAAGGGAAGTTACCGATAGGTTTTCGTTCATTTATTTCCTCAAATTCGTGCTTTTTGTTGTTGATAATATAAGACAGCAACACTGTGCAATCATCATAAGGGGTTTATTACGGAATATGGATAGTGCCATCTATAATCTCGCCATTCTTTCATCAAGGGCGACATTGGACACACGAAGCGATACACGATATTTTTCGCGACAGTTGCGGCGACGCACGATATCTTTCGCGACAGTCTCGGCGAAGCACGATATATTTAACACGATATATCGCCCTTTGAGCAACCTACACAAGGGCGATATATTGTGTTAAATATATCGTGCGTCGCCGCGACTGTCACTCAAACTATCGTGCGTCGCCGCGACTGTCGTGAAAAATTTCGTGCGTCGCCGCGACTTTCGCGAAAATTATCGTGTATCGCTTCGTGTGTCTAGTGTCGCCCTTGATGAAAGAAGGGCGATATTATAGATGGCACTATCCGGATTCCGTAGTTTATTGAAAGAACACTCGGTCTTCCCCTGACGATTTGCTGACCCAGCACTGACCCTGAAAGTCTTGGTGATAGAATATACCGGCAATGCGTAATTGTAAGTGGACCAAAATGTGAAGATAGTAGTCCGAATCTCCCTACCCTGAACAGTTTTTCATCATATACTACATAAATCTGATGATGTTGTCAATTTTAATGGAATAAATGAAGGGTATTTATTTGGGCCTCCTGGCGTTATGTAAAAAGTCATTGAAGGTGAAGAGCTGGGCTAGACAGCTACGCCGAAAAACGGTCATAGCGTCTCCAGAGGCAGGTTTTGAACTTAAAGCATCGTCTTTAATTCAACCATTATGTCATTTTGCATTTAAATAGTTTATCAGGTTACCATAACCATACGATAACAATGGAATTGATCACAGAATATTGTATTGAGTTAGTCCGAGTTAAAGAATCGAACACTTCGTACCGAATAAGTTACAACAGAAAAAACAGGGAACAACTATATAAAAAGAATATACGTATTTATAGCTTGAAGAGTATGAAGAGCATAACAATTAGCAACAGTAGAATTCAGTAATACTAACACATCAAACGTCGCGTGCACGTGCTCAAGCAGCGAGCTTTTTAATAGCGACAGAGTTGAAATGCGACATGTGAGAATATTTCCAATATCTAGTACAAGCAAGTCACAACGACATACGTCTATGGCAAGCGGTTCGACGCATAATCCCAAGAAACTAGGTTTCTCATGAGAACCTAGGTTCTCAGAATGAGAACCTAGGTTCTCATGAGAACCTAGGTTTTCAAATGAGAACCTAGGTTTTCATGAGAACCTAGGTTTTCAAATGAGAACCTAGGTTCTTTTGAAAACCTAGGATACCAAACGAGAACTTAAGTTCTCAGAATGAGAACCTAGGTTCTCATGAGAACCTAGGTTCTCATGAGAACCTAAGTTCTATGTGTCTATGAGAACCTAGGTTCTCATGAAAAACCTAGTTTCTCATGAGAACCTAGGTTCTCAAGCGTAAACCAAGGTTTTCAAATGAGAACCTAGGTTCTCATGAGAAACCTAGGTTCTCATGAGAACCTAGGTTTTCATGAGAACCTAGGTTCTCATGAGAAACCTGGTTTCTTGGGATTTCATAAACCTCATGAGAACCTAGGTTTATGGCAAGCGGTTCGACGCATAATCCCAAGAAACTAGGTTTCTCATGAGAACCTAGGTTCTCACAATGAGAACCTAGGTTCTCAGAATGAGAACCTAGGTTCTCATGAGAACCTAGGTTTTCAAATGAGAACCTTGGTTCTCATGAGAACCTAGGTTTTCAAATGAGAACCTAGGTTCTTGTGAAAACCTAGGATACCAAACGAGAACTTAAGTTCTCAGAATGAGAACCTAGGTTCTCATGAGAACCTAGGTTCTCGTGAGAACCTAAGTTCTATGTGTCTAAGGGAACCTAGGTTCTCATGAAAAACCTAGTTTCTCATGAGAACCTAGGTTCTCAAGCGTAAACCAAGGTTTTCAAATGAGAACCTAGGTTCTCATGAGAAACCTGGTTTCTTGGGATTTCATAAACCTTGGTTCTCATGAGAACCTAGGTTCTCATGAGAACCTAGGTTCTCGTGAGAAACCTGGTTTCTTGGGATTTCATAAACCTAGGTTCTCATGAGAACCTAGGTTCTCATGAGAAACCTAGTTTCTTGGGATTATGCGTCGAACCGCTTGTAATAATTAACCTCCAGTTGTCTCCCATTGCTTGGTACACGCTGGCGGCATATGTGTTAAATGAATAGAAATAGGCGTGAAACCGTGAATGTTTCTCCCCAAGAGCATTTTCTGAACAATGTTCAGACAATGCTCAGTAATATTCTACGAAACTTATCTGTTGAATATTTGTGACAACAGGCATTAGCCGTCGGTGACCGCTTCTTGTTCATGTTTCCGTGCATGGGTGTTCTTGAGGAATGAAATTAGTAAAGTAATCGGTCGACATTGGTCTGAAGACGTTAATAAAAAATTGAACTGTTTATGAAATACATCTTTAATTGTAAATATTATTTTGAGACTCAAAATTCAGATCAATCGTTAGATAATTCATTGTTACAGCATTGAATGAGTTTCAAATATTCAGTTCCCTTGTTCGGGCCTCAAACGACTGTACGGTACAGTTTTCTATTTTAAGTATGTCTGTGACCTACATGTAGGAAGCAATCATTATGGTATAAAGTTTTATCTCTATTGGTTATGTGTAATAATGTATTACTCAATCGTAAGATATCGGCAACATTGCAAGAAAAACTTATGCGCTAAAGACTTTGCAAACATATTTCAATAACTTGAGATATCTGCAAAAATAAAGTTCTTAACGGCGTGTTTTCATTCTGTCCAGCCCGTGTGTAATCATATGTGAACCCCATTGATCCTGCGCCCTGAATAATGTGTCCCGTTTTCCAAACGAGCAAGTTTACGCCGTCCGACGCGTAATTCTGAAAACCTAGAGATCTGAAAACCTAGGTTCTCAGAGAACCTAGGTTCTCAGAGAACCTAGGTTTTCAGAAAACCTAGGTTTTCAAAGAACCTAGGTTCTCAGAGAACCTAGGTTTTCAAAGAACCTAGGTTCTCATGAGAACCTAGGTTCTATGAGAACCTTGGTTCTCATAATGAGAACCTAGGTTCTCAAGAGAACCTAGGTTCTCTGAAAACCTAGGTTCTCAGAGAACCTAAGTTCTCAGAGAACCTATGGTTCCCAAATGAAAACCACGGATATGGCAAGCAGTTAGACGCATAATCCCAAGAAACTAGGTTTCTCATGAGAACCTAGGTTCTCATTCTGAGAACCTAGGTTCTCATGAAAACCTAGGTTTTCAAATGAGAACCTAGGTTCTCATGAGAACCTAGGTTTTCAAATAAGAACCTAGGTTCTCATGAAAACCTAGGTTCTCATTTGAAAACTTGGGTCCTTGACGTCATCTGCAATCTTCAAGCGAGAACCTAGGTTCTCATTCTGAGAACCTAGGTTCTCATTTTGAGAACCTAGGTTCTCATGAGAAACCTAGTTTCTTGGGATTATGCGTCGAACCGCTTGCCATATAGGTTCTCGTGAGAAACCTGGTTTCTTGGGATTTCAATAACCTAGGTTCTCATGAGAACCTAGGTTTTCAGAGAACCTAGGTTCTCTGAGAAACCTAGTTTCTTGGGATTATGCGTCGAACCGCGTGCCATAATTAACCTCCAGTTGTCTCCCATTGCTTGGTACACGCTGGCGGCATATGTGTAACATGAATAGAAATAGGCGTGAAACCGTGAATGTTTCTCCCCAAGAGCATTTTCTGAACAATGTTCAGACAATGCTCAGTAATATTCTACGAAACTTATCTGTTGAATATTTGTGACCCCAGGCATTAGCCGTCAGTGACCGCCTCTTGTTCATGTTTCCGTGCATGGGTGTTATTTAGGAATGAAATTAGTAAAGTAATCGGTCGACATTGGTCTGAACACGTTAATAAAAAATTGAACTGTTTATGAAATACATCTTTAATTGTAAATATTATTTTGAGACTAAAAATTCAGATCAATCGTTACATAATATATTGTTACAGCATTAAATGAGTTTCAAATATTCAATTCCCTTGTTCGGGCCTCAAACGACTGTACGGTACAGTTATCTATTTTAAGTATGTCTGTGACCTACATGTAGGAAGCAATCATTATGGTATAAAATACAAGTTTTATCCCTATTGATTATGTGTAATAATGTATTATTCAACTAGTAAGATATCGGCAACACTGCAAGAAAAACTTATGCGCTAAAGACTTTGCAAACATATTTCAATAACTTGAGATATCTGCAAAAATAAAGTTCTTAACGGCGTGTTTTCATTCTGTCCAGCCCGTGTGTAATTATATGTGAACCCCATTGATCCTGCGCCCTGAATAATATGTGTCCCGTATTCCAAACGAGCAAGTTTACGCCGTCCGACGCGTAATTATGAAAACCTAGGTTCTCTGAGAACCTAGGTTCTCAGAGAACCTAGGTTTTCAGAGAACCTAGGTTCTCTGAGAACCTAGGTTTTCAAAGAACCTAGGTTCTCAAGAGAACCTGGGTTCTATGAGAACCTTGGTTCTCATAATGAAAACCTAGGTTCTCATGAGAACCTAGGTTTTCTGAAAACCTAGGTTCTCAGAGAACCTAGGTTCTCAGAGAACCTATGGTTCCCAAATGAAAACCACGGATATGGCAAGCAGTTCGACGCATAATCCCAAGAAACTAGGTTTTTCATGAGAACTTAGGTTCTCATGAGAAACCTAGTTTCTTGGGATTATGCGTCGAACCGCTTGCCATATACGTCCACCTCACATGTAGAGGTACATTGATTAATTCACGTAGCGTATGCTATAAATAATAAGACGTTATACCTAAGTTTTTGTACGAGGAACCTGTGATGAGCTTTGATGTGATGTCAGCGACATACCTTAGTTTATATATAACTTTATACATTATTTAAGCTCTATTGCATCGTATACCATAGACTTAAACAAGATATTCGGCGTAAATTGAAAACATGAGAGTTAAAAATAAACAATCTTATATAAGTGCATTTAGTTTAATTTAAATCTAAACAGTACTACACGTACATCACGTGTTTATCTTTTATCCGTCGTACCTCAATAATTTAATTAGCTTCAAAAGGCTATTACATACACTGTTTTATCAAGTTTTTAACTTTAATGGGACATCTTGCGATTATATATTTTAAGTTTACCGTCCCTGTGTCTATTTATGAGATATAAAAAATTGTCTACGCACTCGTTAAATTGGAAAAGAATCTCACACATGTCTGGTTAGATAATTAAAACATTTATCTCTTATCAAGACACTATGCTATTTTTTCCACAATGCAATTAAGTGGCCTTGACCAATATATTTTCATTTATAACTTTATCATCGTAAGGCACTTATCGAATAGTCCTTTATGTCTTAACATGACTACTCATCGAACCGTGAACCTGAAATTCTGCGATATGGAACTTTTTAGTTGTTAGTCGTACTTTCAATTGGGTCAAAATGTGTGTCTATGCGTCGTTTGCACATAAAGAGAATAGTCCTGATTCCCCTACACTTAACAGTGTAACATCCTTTACGCTATACTTATTCATCCTACAGGCGATTCGAACCCGAGATGGAACCTGCAGGTCGCAATGTGTACACCATATTTACAGCGATATTTATAAAGCGACGTGTTGGGGACAAACCGTTGTGATGGGTGTTGAAGGCAGCACAAGAGAGGCAGCAGCGGGCTCGAACCTTTTCCTGGTAGCAGTAGGACGGCGACTGGGCCACCAGCTCCCCGCAACCGAGGCCGTTGAACGCACTACCGGGCTGGTCCCCGAGCACGCAACCGTCTGAAAATGTGTTTCAAACCGGGACAGATCATTTTAAAAACAAAATTGAGGTAAAACGTTTGTACTGTATAACTTACAAGTAGAAACGCGTTGATATCGAATTAACACTATACAGGGTGCAGGATAAAAGGGGTTCACATAGGATTACACACGGGCTGGACAGAATGAAAACACGCCGTTATGAATTTTATTTCTCAAAATATTGAAGTTTTGTTTTCAAAAAGCATTAGTGCATAAAAGACAGTTTTTTTCTCTTGCAGTTTGTGCCGGTATCTTAAGATTTAAGAATACAGTTTTGAATACGTCTGAATCGGTGCGAAAATTTCACTTTGCGTGCAGCATAACCATTTTAATTAATGTTGTTGACATCGAATCTTTACCCAAGCACACATGCTTATAAAATTAAATTTTTCTGATGTTTTTCATATTGCCATAAGCCATATAAAACTGTCTTACAAGGTATTTTCGGAAGTTATTAAAACATGGTATATTAATTCAATTTACCGTTCATTTGTTAATGGACAATTAACCCAACTTCAAAAACAAAGTATTCTTACACTAATTCCAAAATCAGGAAAAAATCTTGATACACTGGATAATTGGAGACCTTTAAGTTTATTAAATGTTGACTATAAAATAGCGACCAAAACAATCGCAAACAGGATGAAACAAGTTATTTCGTCTGTTGTTGAGTCAAGACAAACATGATTTATAAAAGGTAAATTCATTGGCGAGAACGTACGCACAAAATCTTATCCGAATAACAATAATAAGCCAGGACTACTTTTTTGCCGATTCTGAAAAAGCATTCGACAGTTTAGATCACGACTTCATGTTTAAAAGTCTCAAACAATTTAATTTTGGAACTGAACTCATGCAATGGATGAAATTATTTTATACTGACATAAGTACCATAATTATTAATAACGAACATTGATCTGAACCTATACTTATTAAAAGGGGCGTAAAACAAGGCTGTCCATTATCAACAACATTTTTTGTATTAAGCATTGAAATATTGTCAACTTTTATTGAAAACAATGAAGACATCAATGTTATAAAAATAAAAGAACGAGAAATAAAACAAACACTTTTCGCAGATGATACAACTTATATGACGAATGGAACGCTTAATTCGTTTTCAACATTGATTAATACTATTCTAGACTTTAGTGAAGTATCTGGACTCAAACTTAATGCACAAAAAATCCACCGTTATGCACGTTGGTTCACTACAAAATGCATAAATTATATTTAACAAATACAAATATTCTTCTTGGACCTCTGAAGAAGCGTAAACACTGGGTTTTTACTTCACCAATCTTGAAAATCTTATTATATACATAAACTTGGAACTAAAATTACTAGCCTTTAAAAATTGATTAAAACGGTGGCAAAACAGAAAATTAACACTCCTCGGAAAAGTCACTGTGGCCAAAACTTTTGCCCTGCCAAAAAATATGTACACATTGTCAGCACTCCCATCCCCTAATCATGAAATATTACAAACAATTAATAAATCTATATTCCAATTTGTATGGGATTGCAAACCAGAAAATAATAAAAACAACAGACATAAACAATAAAGGGCAGTGGAAAATTTTCTGTCAGAATGAACTCAATAAATATGGTGGAAATCTTGTATTTGAATGTGCACTTAATGAAAAACATAGTGTTTCCAATTTTTAAAATATCATCCTCAGCGATGTCATTATCTCTTGGAACAAGATTAAATCGAAAGAAATAGAAGGGCATGTAAATAAAACGAATAGGTGGAATAACTAGAGGATAGAAAAAAATAACCAACATTCCCTATTTTACCTAAACTAGTTTGATAGGGGTTTACAATTCTTAGAACACATAAAAGACTTTAGGCCAAAGACCTATTATACATTTGAATCTTTTTTAACCCTTTATGAACAGATTATCTTAAACATTACACACTAATCAAAAGTATCAAAATAGCTTACAAACAACAACTATCTCAATTAGATTTTGTCAAATTCAATCATAACACATTACTTGAAAAGATACAAACAAAAAACAGTGTCTAAATATTAATATAATCTACAACAAACCATAGAAGAAAATAAAACTCAACAAGAAAAGAAATGGGAAGACATTATGTCCCCCTATGAACAAAGTATCGACTGGAAACATGCTTATTTAACTCCATTTAAAGCCACTATAGATAACACTTTACGCAACTTTCAATATAAGATTCTACAGTGCATACTACCAAGTTACCACCTAATTCATATTTGTATAACTGTAATTTAACATCTTCAAGTCTATGCACTGTTTGTGCAAATTGTAAGGAAACAATTATACACGTTTTATATAAATGTAATTCTGTACAACCCATATGGCAGGAGCTGACATTGTTATTAAATAGAAAACAATTAAACTTAGAACTGCATGTAAATATATTATTTTTGGAACTAAAAAAGGAGGCACTCATAATCAAGTGATTAACTTTATAATTATCCTTATAAAATCTTACATATTCAATACCAAAGCAAAAGCCGAAAAGCCAAATATTGAGGCCTTCAACAATGCTCTAAGAATGAAAATTATATTAGAAAAGCAAATTGCCTTAGAAAAAATCAAAATTGATCAACATAATAAAAACATGGCACAGCTTTGCAATAACTCATTAATCCCTCTTCTTTTCAATCTTTAGAAAATAACAAAGCATCGTCTCAACAATATTTTTCTCGTAACAATGTTAAGTAATACCATGTTAATACCCAAACACATAGAGTGTTTTTTTTTCTTAGTATATACATAAAACACGTATAAGTGCAGACATAGTCAATGCATATGATACTTTAGTATATGTAAGAGACCAAAATGTTTTGTTGCTTCATAATTTTATTTATGTTGTCATAGAGATGTTTGTTGAAAATCAATAAAAAAAAGTATTTTATGCACTAGTTGAATTTCTTCCAATACATTGTTTTTAACGTATTGTTTTTGAATTCGACAGTCGCTGGTAATAATACCTCAGTCACAAATAGACACCGATCACTGTCCGATCAGCGGCCGACGTATGTTTCCGCTCATCGGGCTGGCGACCGACCGATGATCGCACGGACACCGGGCCAATTTGTGGCATCGGGCGGCGTCCGGATTATTTTTAAGTCTCACTTAAAATTTTACCCGACGTCGGGCCCGGGAAGGAATCGAGTTGAGATCGAAACAAGATCGGACGATCAACGCACGGGTATCGCCCGGCGATCGCCCGACATCGGATTCATTGAACGTGTATCGGCAAAAGAAAAGGTATTTCCCAGAGGCATACACATCGGCCGGCGACCGTCTGATTGCCGGAGGGCCTACGCTCGATGCCCGACGGACGCCAGACGATGCTGGTTATGATACACGTACAATGAATCCGATGTCGGGCGCGCGCCGGGCGATAACCGTTCGTTGATCGTCCGATCTTTTTCCGATCTCAACTCGATTCCTTCCCGGGTCCGATGTCGGATAAAACAAACTGTGATATAAAAAAATAATTCGGACGCCGCCCGATGCTACAAAATGACCCGATGTGCGTGCGATCATCGACCGACGCCAGCCCGATGAGCGGAAAAAAAACGTTGGCCGCTGATCGGACGGTGATCGGTGTCTATTTGTGACTGAGGTTTTAAACTTTGTTACTCATCGGACGGCGGACGGCTCCGACGTGTCCAGTCTTCCCGATGCCTGGAGATCGGACACATCGGCCGGCGACCGGATTATTTTTTACTGAGGCAAATTACTCGACGGTCAAAACCAACATATTTCATATTTCATATTTCCCATATGCTGGAGGATGATACTGTATTATGCCGACCAAGTAGCTCGTTTGAAAAAGCTTTTGTTTTTCATATTGATATTTTAACAGGTATATAATAAAGCTAAGTTCCGTCTAATGCCAATTTAAGAGTACTAAACTATATTCTATTATATGTGGTTTTAAGGAAGAATATATACTGGTATGCCTTTGAACGAATAAGTCTTAGAAGCAAACAACAATAACTGGTCCCCTATCGATACTCACAAACGTTCGTACCAAATTGAATTTATTAAGGGCATGCTTTTTTTAAAGTTTCATGCTTGAAACAACCCTTACGGAATTTATAAAGGTGAATATGAAGACTTATATCAAGTTTGCTAGTCTGCTTGTCGAACATGTTTATTTAGAGTAGGTTTTTACTGAAGACAAAATCATAAACTGTGTGTAACGTTGAGAACTTAAGCTTCTTTTTTGAAAAATAACAAAATATAAGGCTTTACTTTGCATAATCTACTTAACATATCTCTTAGTATTTACCGTCAGGAAAAGGGTCAGCTTAAGGAAATAATTTCAAAAACCGTGAAATGCTGCACTGGTACTTATTTTCTACACTCGGATGCGTCTTTATACATGTAAATGATATATCTCATACAATTACCTTTGAATGTCGGTGCGTTCTTCGAATATTCGCATTTGCCATGGATACACCACTATATATGAAGAAAAAAAGAAAACGACACACAAAATGAACATAACAATTTCAAAAAACATAATTAAAATAAGTATGGTCGTCAATATGAACGTACAAACCCAAGCTATCAATGAAACTTATACAAATTAATGTCAAAATAGAAAAGAACTAATAACATGCATCTATCACGAATGCCTTCTGATATTTTTCCAAAATATCCATACTACAACGATCGTTCCATTAAGCTTAAAACTAAAGGAACCAGGTGTTGTGTAAACTCTACTTCTATGGTAAAAGACATGCTTAAGATTTACTGTAACCTCTAATTCTTCACAGGCAGCATGTGTAGTGTTACCTTTACCTGCTTTTGAAAAGACATGTAAAGTAACCTCTGCCGGTTTTGTAAAAAACGTGTGTTGTCTAACCTCTGCATGTTACTGATTAACTATTTTGTAGCAATACCTCTACTAGGGAAACACGTGTATTGTAGCCTCTACCTTATGGTTCCCACAGGAAGTACCGTAAGCCGCCGTGTGCAGGACGCAGTCACTGGGCGAGGCAGGGTCCCGGCAGTACATCGCCGTGCAGATTGTGCTGTGATTCCCAAATTCGGCACCCTACAATGGACACAGATCGTATGGTCTTTGAAATGTTATTTGGCCGTTTTCAAAAGCATATTTTAAAACTTACATGTTTTCAGTATAATAACCGCGGTCAGTTTACAAAGAAACACGTTTCATTTGCAAGTTTTGCAATAAAAACATACTCACGCCCAGCTCATAAACGTAGCCAAGCTCATATACGAACGCAAAGCTCACATAGGCACGCCAAGCTCTCATACATACGCCCAGCCCATATACGTAGCCAAGCTCATATACATAGCCAAGCTCATAAACATAGCCAAGCTCACATACGCACGCCAAGCTTATATACGAACGCTGCGACACTACAGTCCCTTATTCTAACTATTTAAGGATGATTGAAACAAGCCTAAGGTTTTGGTTGTCAACGTCTAGACGGGGCTTCCCGCCTTTTTTGCATATGTCGAATCTTCAAAACACACCATTATTTAATTATTTAATGCCATTATTTAAATATGTTATTATTATTATTATTATTATTATTATTATTATTATTATTATTATTATTATTATTATTATTATTATTATTATTATTATTATATAGGTATCACTATATCATAGATAACTTAAAAAGCCCAGCATATCAGAGCATAAGTACATGCTGGTCTGACCGTCATATATAACACATTTGTCCTTTCCAAAAACATGAAACGGTATGAATGTTTTTTAATGGAGAACCAGTGTTATACGAGGATCACCTACCCTACATAGATAGGATTCCTTTCCCCAGATAAGTTTGCATTGATCGTCCGGATTATATTGCTGTCCGGGTAATACTAATGTTGAAGTTGCTTCACCCGAATGGTAATGGTTGACATCCGCTTTGGAGGATGAATAGTCATCTAAACACGAGCGACCGGAGCTGGAAGGAATACCATAAAAATATTTTGGATAAATATCGTTTTTTTCGACGTTATATTTCGTATGACAAATTTATGGAAGCATATTTGTGCCACCACTTAACAACTTTAAAAAAAAACATGAAAATAATGGAGGATTTCGCGAAAAAGAAATTCTTTCGAGAAAAAAGATACATTTTCACGGAAATAAATATATTATGTTAACACGAATTTAAGCATGCCAGTGCTGTAAACTGCCAACACATACAGAAAAACTTTTCATGGAAATAATGGAAGATTTCGCGAAAACAAATAACTTTTCTCGAAATCAGATAACTTCATGAAATTATGAATATAAATTCGCGAAAGATGCTAGTTATATAAAAATTACGGAAGCATATTTGTGCCACTACTTACCAGATGAAATAACGTGAAAATAATGGCGGATTTCGCGAAAAAAAATCTCGATAACAGATAAATTTTCACGAAAATAAAATAAATTATGATGACATGAATTTTTCCCTGTTAGTGCTCTAAACTGCCACCATATAAAGATAAATTAAAGTTTTCACGAAATAAATCATTTTTCTCGAAAACAGATAACTTTTCATGAAACCTTGGAAATAATACAGTTTCACGAAAAGAGTTAAATAACGGAAGACTTTTCTTGAAAACTTTTCACGAAACCTTAAAAAAATCGCGAAAGTTGCCAGATCTAAAAATTAGATGCACTTCCGAGCCTTTAACGTGAATACCTAACGTGGTGTTCTACGCGTGGTTTGTAAGTATGTTTTAATTAACTAATACAAAGTAGATCTAGTAAATGTATAAAAGAATTATATTAATTGTTATTTAAAATGTTTGAAATGTTTTTAGTCTACACTTCTTTTATAAATATAATTTGGGAAGGCATGTATTTATAAACATCAATGTTTTCAGTGGTTAACTTATATTTTTTGTTACAGCTGTTCCAGAGCTTTTTTTTATACTTTTGGCGGTGTCGTAAATATACTGCAATAGAGGTTACCAGTGGGGATGGGGAGTTTATCAGGCCGAACTACATCTACTTGACCGCCAGCATGATAACTCACAATATGCATTTAGAGTTATTAACTAATTATAAAAATGTAACGCCAAAAGCGAAATGACACAGCTGGAAAGACTAATTTGTATTTCTAGGACGGGCATTCAACTGGAAACCAGCAGCTGGACAGGCATTCAACTGGGTACAAGCAGCTGGGCGGGCATTTATTTGGGAACCAGCAGCTGGACGGGCATTCATCTGGGAACCAGCAGCTGGACGGGCATTCGGACCATGATTATGTGTCACCAGTGGTAAGTTGTTTGAATTCTCTTTAAAAATGAAAGCAAGCTGGAAATACACAAAATTTCCCTGTTTATGTGCACGGGATGATATTTATTTGATGTTGTCATTCATTTTGTCAACTGATTTGCTTACAAAAAAGAGTTTAAACCATTCTAAAATAACTAATTACCTAGACCTTGTAAGACCTTAATTATTTAACATGAAGTGTTAAAAGTGTTAGTACGGTCTTTTGTGAGTGTTTTTGTTATTTTTCTTTTCAGAGTATTACCTATCCTAGAATTCCAACATGCCAGATTTGCAGAGATAGATATTGCGCTAACTTTTTAGACTGTGAACACATACTGTGCTACGTTTGCAGCTGCGAATTGGAAGAAAGGGGTTCGGTATGCCCCATTTGCAGGCGTTAGTTCAAAATGTCAAAAAAACTGTTTTACTAAATAAAACTATGTTTCTTGGACTGATTAATGGCGTGGGAGTAGTTGGGTACGATTGATTAACCAATGAAAACCCAGATTGTTTTTTATACAACCGTAACCAAGCTCATACTATGTAGTTTTAATCAATATTTAATGAAAAGTATTAAAAAATACCCAAATAGGGTGACACTCATGATGCTATGATGTTTTTTCATTATTTTGGAAATTAGGTGTTACTCACTTGAGCACAAACTTTTTCTTTTTTTGATTTCCTTGTTGTCCTGTTGGCATTCTATACATAGATGGTGACCTCACTACGTTATTGTCAGTAAGACCGATGTGACACAATGGTCCTGTTGGTAAATAGTTTTACATAGACTTATTTAGCGCCATCTTGGCCTTGTTTATTTGACTTGGGGGTTTTAAACATGAAATGCCAGCATATATGTTCATGTATACTTGTGTTCTGTTTGATTGTGTTTTATAATTGCTATGTTTTTACAATTCTTATAGAGCACATATTAAATCAGGGTACCTTAAGCGTGGATATTAATTTGTTCAAATTTGGATATTGATTTCAAATTTCTTAATGCCAGATTGACATTACATTTGTAAATATTTGGATATTTTTATATATAACAAATTTGTTTAAATTTTTCCAGATTTCATTTCTTACACAATGAAAGTGTATATTTTAGCAATAGTGTCAAATGAACAAATTTAAGACAATGGAAGTCAATTTTAATAAGGCTAAAAATAATTAATATTGTAAAATTAACTATAAAATACACTTTAATTCACCCCAGACATTGCTTGATAGCTGGTAAAAATATTCCTGCTAATGAAAGGGAAACTGTGTCCCTTTATGTAAAACGGTAATTTTTTAAGATTTTATTCTTGAGAACAAAGTTTAAACTTAAGTTTTCTGATAAAAAATGTATACTTTTAGTAACATTTAATAAAATAGTCTATTAATGTATACTTTAAGTAACATTTTAATAAAAAAAAAAGCAAATACCAATGAGCATAAATGTTCTACATTGGGTATTGAAGATTCAAATCTCCGACAGCTGCTCTTGCAATTGTCAGGAACTCTTGTGATACACCAAGTTCTGGAGGGCGTTGAGAATACTCCCGTTCAACATCATTTATTTACCTTTTGTCAACCAGTGGTATTTTACAATCGGAGATATGAATCTTCAATACCCACCTAGAAACAGAGAAGAAGGAACAGAGCTTTTTGCTGCAATAACCATGTACATTGAACGCCTCGTTTAACACGGAAATGAAACAAAAATGAACTTAATGATACTTCCTTACAAGCTGGCTAACTTGTGCATTGGTTGAAAAAATGTCAATTAATAGATATAGTTGTGTCTGAAAGCAGAGCAAGTACTAGTTTTAAGCAAGCTGTTGGCTTTGTATGCGCTGTCATTGCCATGTATGATTGTGTGTCAATAAAACAATACATATTTTGTCACCTTCGCTTTAAAATATCATTTAAATATGTGGCAAAATGCTAGCTTTATTTGTAATGTCCTGAAATTAAAAAAAAAACACAAACCAGGTTACGGTGTATATGGAATCAATACCGTCACGGGGGAAGTAGTGTTACACGACGGGTAGAGTGTCTGGAAATATAATTTCTGGATCACTGCACTGTTTGCGTAACACTTTCAAATTTCATATGAACGATGGAATGCTTCTGTTCTGTCCATGTGTGGCAATCGGCCTTATACTGTGAAATAGTTATAATTTTTGGGCATACGGTATGAACAAGGCAATACAAGGTGCGCCTTGAGACGGTTATGTAAAGACTAAAGGTAAACGAGAGAAACTGACTCATTACGAATGTCGAATTTGACATCATTGTGTCTTGCAGTCGTGTCAGAGGGCTGTCAGGCGTCATTTTCTCGTGTTACCTGGAATGCAGAGGTTGTCATAAAGCACTTCTTGTCTTGCCTTGTTCCGCCAATGTGGGGTGAGAATGGTAGTTTTATGCCATACAATATGAGTGTTTCATAACCAAACTAATTTTCATTATGCAGTAAATCTACATGTGACATTGACCTTTGAGTAACATACCTCAAACACACCAGTATATATGGATTCATACAGAAAGAGTTATGTTCAACTAACTACTTGTTAATGGAAAACTACACCGAGTATGTGAAAGTGCAAAGGTAAGTCAGAGGTGGCTGTATTAGTTGAATTTGTTTGATGGTCATCAAGATGATATTTAAACAAGAACCGTTCGACATCCACACACTCGACTTTTCTCAGGGCAGTGCTAGATTATTATTATAAAATGAAAATCTAAGTGAAAAAATATACGTTGAATATGGGGCATAATTCTGCCAAAATATTTTTTGGATTTTCTGTCTTGCAAGTTTGTGTTCTCCTTTTGACTGTTAACAACAGCCCATTGTATAAAACTTAGATATCTTATCCGCCGGTTATCTTTGTCGACTGCTTAGATTTGTCCAAATTGGTTAAGACTTGGTTAACTCTAACAACAACAAAACAATATCCAAAGCATGTGATGGTCTCGTTAATCTTTTTATACAATTGGAATCCAAATTAAGTTATCCAAAAACCAGAGATATTGAAAAAGATAACTAATGATAACTTTAATCAAAGTTTACACAAATGGCTGCAAGTGTTCAAAGTTAGAGGTGAAAGCCTTTGATAGTTGTTGAAAAGTGGACACAAGTTACACACTTAAACAAGACTGATGTCCGCAACTACAATGGTTTGACAACAATAACTACACAGGCGTCGAAAAGAAGAGCTAAACACATTAACATGATTAAGTCAAGCAAGGGCAAATAAAATTAATAATGACACTGTTTATTTTAGAAATTATTTATTTAAAATAAGACAGACTTTTTGTCATATCACAGCATAGCAATCAGTGTGAAATCAATGTTATCAAAAAGTTAAGAAAAAGAAAAAAAACAACAACAAGAACTCCGCGGACGACATTGTGTTACGGACGCAGGCAGGACATGAAACATTGTACCATAAATAGAGATGTAACCTATAAGTCTTAGTGTGCCCTTGACCTTGGGGGTAGGGACCTAGCTGTTCAGCATGACACACTGGACAATGATGATGAACATTCGTGAGTTAAATGAAATTCACTTGAAAGATGACGAAGTTATGCTCCATACACGAATGAGACATGAAACTGTATCATATATTGAGAATTGACCTATAAGTGTTACATTTACATTATAGATATGTACCTGGGTGTTAAACGCGACACATCGTCTAATGATGGGGAACATTAGTACCAAGTTAAATGAAATGCTGTTAATAAATGACAAAGTTATGCTCCGGACACGAAATATTGTACCATATAATCATATATGGACATTTGACCTATAAGAGTGACCTTGACCTTGGAGGAAGGGACCTGGGTGTTAAGAGCGACACATAGCCTAATGATGGGGAACATTAGAACCATGTTAAATGAAATGCGCTTAATAAATGACGAAGTTATGCTCTAGACATGAAACATTGTACCATATAATCATATATGGACATTTGACCTATAAGAGTGACCTTGATCTTGGAGGTAGGGACCTGGGTATTAAAAGCAACATACAATTTAATGATAGGAAACATTTGTGTCAAGTTAAATGAAATTTGCTTGATAAATGACGAAGTTAGGCTCAGGACACAATACCTTGTATCATATTGTCATATGTAGACATTGGCCTATAAGTGTGACCTTGACCTTGGAGGTAGGGACCGAGGTGTTAAGCGTTACTCATCGTCAAATAATGGGTAACATATGTACCAAGTAAATTAAAATTCGATTAATAAATGACGATGTTATGCTTTGGACACAAAAAAAATGTATCATATTGTCATATATAGACATTTGACCAAAAGTGTGACCTTGATCTTGGAGGTAATGACCTGGGTGTTGAGCGTGACACATCGTTTAATTATGGGAGACATGTGAGCCAAGCTAATTTAAATTCGCTTTATAAATGACGAAGTTATGCTCCGGACACGAAACACTATCATATTGTCATATATGGACATTTGACCTATAAGTGTGATCTTGACCTTGGAGGTAGGAACCTGGGTGTTAAGCGCGACACATAGGCAAATGATGATGAACATTTGTGCCAAGTTAAAGGAAATTTACTTGATAAATGAAGATGTTATGTTTCGGACACAAAACATTGTATCATAGAGTCATATATAGACATTTGACCTATAAGTGTGACCTTGACCTTGAAGAATGGGTCATGGTTGTTATGTGCGACTCATCATCAAATAATGGGTAACATTTGAGCCAAGTTAATTAAAATTTGCATGATAAATGATAAAGTTATGCTTCGGACACCAAAAACTGTATCATATTGTCATAAATAGATATTTGACCTATAAAAGTGACCTTGACCTTGGAGGTAGAGACCCTGGTTTGTAAAGCGCGACATATCGTCTTATGATGGGGATCACTTTTGCCAAGTTAAAAGAAATTTGCTTGATAAATGACGAAGTTTTGCTCTGGACGCGAAACACTATCATATTATCATATATGGACATTTGACCTATAAGTGTGACATTGATCTTGGGGGTAGCAATCTTAATTTATGGCGAGACACATCGTCTAATAGTAGGGAGCCTTTGTAGCAAGATTAATGAAATTTGATAAGTGATAGATGGCAAAGTTATGATCCGAACAAAAACGGGACGGACGCACAGACGGACGGACGATCGCGATTCCCATATCCCCCTCCGACCTATCAGGGGGATAACAACTTAAACTGAGTGATATAAAATGCGAAAAAAACTTGAAAATTTGTGTAATACAGAACTATTACAAACTCTTCACATACAGGCCTTTTAAACTTAGTAAGCTTTATTAAATAATAATCTCAAAGATGACAATGTATAACATTTATGTTCATTGGTATTTGCTATTTTTTTTATTAAAATGTTACTAAAAGTATACATTAATATTTTATTAAATGTTACTAAAAGTATACATTTTTTATCAGAAAACTTAAGTTTTAACTTTGTTCTCAAGAATAAAATCTTTAAAAATTACCGTTTTACATAAAGGGACACAGTTTCCCTTTCATTAGCTGGAATATTTTTACAAGCTATCAAGCAATGTCTGGGGTGAATTAAAGTATATTTTATAGTTAATTTTACAATATTAATTACTTTCAGCCTTATCAAAAATGACTTCCATTGTCTTACATTTGTTCATTTGACACTATTGCTAAAATACACACTTTCATTGTGTAAGAAATAAAATCTGGAAAAATTTAAACAAACTATGTTATATATAAAAATATCCAAAGATTTACACATGTAATGTCAATCTGACATTAAGAAATTTGAAATCAATATCCAAATTTGAACAAATTAATATCCACACTTAAGATACCCTGGTTTAATAAGTGCTATATAAGAATTGTAAAAAAAAAACTTATCAATTATAAAACACAATCCAACAGTACACAAGTATACATGAACATATATGCTGGCATCTCATGTTTAAAACCCTCAAGTCAAGAAAAGTCTTCCGTTATTTCACTCTTTTCGCGAAAATGTGTTATTTCCAAGGTTTTATGAAAAGTTATCTATTTTCGAGAAACGTGATTTATTTTCGTGGAAACTTTCATTTATCTTTATGTGGTGGCAGTTTAGAGCACTAACAGGGAAAATTCGTGTTTACATAATTTATTTTATTTTCGTGAAAAATTATCTGTTATCGAGACAAATAAAAATCCGCGAAATCCGCCATTATTTTCATATAAAGTATATAAACATATACTTATACATGTAAATGTAACTCAAGAACGCTCATGCTGACAGATTTGTTATAGGGAAATACATGTATCCATATCGATTGCAATCTTGGCTAGCACATATATTTTTGTTAATTTATAGAAAACAAGTAAACCCGGACCAACAAGGCACTCTGCAACAGAACAATCAATTAAAATAAGATAATACAATAATGACTGATATTATGTGCTGGATTACCACCGTGGATGCCCATAGGAAGTGAAACTTTAGTCACCCAGGCCCCTAGTCGCCCTAGTGCTAACTAGAGCGCCAGTGTCCAGTCGATTTCACTCGTTTAAATAAGCCTACCCGTTTCATTGCTGGAATGGCATAACTGTGACAACGGCCATTTATAGGCATTAAATGTCATTATATTATCATAATGCAAATATGACATTATTATTAGTATATATATTTCATCGCGGTATCATAGGGCCTCTCAAAATCGCGGGGGGTCCATTGGAAATTGGCTACTCTACTTAATGAGTATTACGGGGCAGCTAATATTGATTAGTTTCAACACTCATGAGCATATGAAAATAAATAAACGTTTTTAATATAAACAAAAAAACGTTCATTATGCATTTCGTATACTTATTATAAATGTGTAAAAGTTGTACAGCGAAACAATACGCCAGACAATGTTATTTTTATCATTTGAGACGATCAGCAAACTTGTAATTTTGTCCATACCTCATACTGTCGGCTATGAAGTAACGGAAGTATTGTACGGAACAGGGCGAGAAGAACCATCCGTTATAAGTCTTGTCTTCCGGTGGCGGCCCGAAACCAGAAGCAGCCATTGTGAACCTGTCCTCGGAGCGACAGGTGTTGTTCTCACCGTCGTGTTGGGCGCCGAGACTGCACAAATGTGCAATGTAAAATAAAAAGAAGTCAGTGCTTGCTGATTTTTTTTAAATAACGATGTCAATCGGTCAACGCACACGCATGATTCGTGTTATAGCATCGAATGATTACATTGGTGCTTGCTCATTGACATTAGTCGGTTTAATATGCACCGTTTTCTTATTAAATAATAAAATGTACCATTCGCCCGTACATCGAATGGTAACACTACGTGTCACGCCATATATCTTCCGCTTTTAAAAAATAGCACGATCTCAAATTACATATGCTTAGAATAATTATAAACCCAGTATGCATGTACGGCTAGCAAGTTGTTAGTTGTTACGTGGCAGCAATTATCGAAGTTAGAAAACATGTTTTTCATATGCATTTATTTCGTCACAGAATCGTCATGCATCCTCGCTGCGCGGCAATCTTGTAAACGTTAAGCAATGCCGAGACTAAACCAATCAAATTTCAGCTCTGATGAAGCATTACCATGTGCGTTACGTTTTTCCGACGAATCACCAAGTGCCTCGACGTTGTCCGATGTTTAACCACGGGATTTGTCCGATGTATCACATAGTGCGCTTTATCAACTCGTTCCTTATCCTAGGCTAATGGATCGTACATCACGTGCCCGACCTATCTCCGAAAGCTCACCAAGTGCCTTACCTATCTCCTATATCTCACGAAGTGCCTTACAAATGTCCGATATCTCATCAAGTGCCATACACATCTTCGACATCTCACCAAGTGCCTTACCTATCTTCGATATCTCAACGAGTGCCTTACATATGTCCGATATCTAACCAAGTGCCTTAAAATATGTCCGATATCTCACCAAGTGCCTAACAAATGTTTGATATTCACCAAGTGCCTAACATATGTCCGATATCTCACCAAGTGCATTACATATGTCCGATATCTCACCTAGTGCCCGACATATCTCCGATATTTCCCCAAGTGTCTTACGTATGTCTGATATCTCAACGAATGCCTTACTTATCTCCAACATCTCACCAAGTGCCTTACGTATGTCCGATATCTTGCCAAGTGCCTTATATATGTCCGATATCTCACCAAGTGCCTTTCATTTGTCCGATATCACACTAAGTGCTTTACATATCTCTGATACCTCTCCATGTGTCTGACTTATGTCCGATATCTCACCAAGTACTTAAACATATCTCCGATATCTCACCGAGTTCCTTACAAATGCCCGATATCTTACCAAGTACCTTACATATATCCGATATCTCATCAAGTGCCTTATATATGTCCGATAATTCACCAAGTGCCTTACATATGTCCGATATCTCACATAGTGCCCACATATGTCCGATATCTCACCAAGTGCCTTACATATGTCCGATATCTCACCGAGTGCCTAAAATATCTCCATCATCTCACCAAGGATCTTGCGTATGTCCGATATTACACTACGTTCATTGACTATCTCCAATATCTCACCGAGTGCATTTAATATGTCAGATTGATCACCAAGTACCTTACCTTTATCCGCGTGCTTTATCTAAATCCAATCTATCAGCGAGCATATTACCAAAATCCGGAATTTCGACGCTTGCCTAACCTTTGTCATATATATCACCTAGTGTAAAATTACCAAAGTATGATGTGACGGAACGGCCTTACCTATGTCCGATCTCGTGTGCCACTGTGGCGATGCTCTGGAACCCACCGTGTTCCTCCACTATCGACACGCTGTCCTCGGCGTCACATAACGTTCCAATGTACGCGAGTCCTGTAGAAATATATATGGCGTCATTGTATCGTTCAAGTACTCGAACGGCGTCATTATTTTGAAACGCAAATAGTGGATCACTTCTCTAAGCTAAGCGAGTTAGAAAACCTTTCCATAAATGTCTATATTATGCACATCAAGGATACGTATGCTTGAATGAATGGTTATCTTTGGAAGACGTTTACACACACGTTTTAACATTACGTGCAACCTGTTTGAATGTTTTTACAAAAGAGTCGTGCTCTGTGAAAAGGGGGTTAATGAATGTGAGTAAAGTGACGTCCCAGAATAGAATAGCCCATGCAGTCCGCACAGGCTAATCAGGGACGATACTTTTCGCCGAAACAGTATTTTTGCTAAGAAGAGAATTTCTTTAAACATAATGAATCAAACAAGCGGAAGGTGTTGCCCTTGATTAGCCTGTGCGAACACTGCGAACATGCATGAAATCCCTTTTTTACAGAACACCACCATAATATAAAGAACGATAATTTAGTAACTAAGCACATATGCTGTGAAATGCCGCATATACATTCGGCTACATACACATGTTGCTTTTAGATACTGCGAATATATAGAGGATATTTGTTGGATTCGGTGGATTATCGATTTAAATTCACGAGTGATCATAGAAAATAATATTTACACGAGTGGCGCAGCCACAAGTGAAAATATATATTTTCTATGATCACGATGCGCCACTCGCGAAAATATTATTTTCTATGATCACTCGTGAATTAAAATCGATATTCCACCGAATCCAACAAATTTTCTTTTTATTTTATGCTTATTTTCACAGTTTATATACATTGTTAAAGAGTTTAACTAAAGAATTTCGCTGAAATAATGACGTCATTTCGTCAAAAAAATTACGTCATTTCACATCAAACAGTGAAAATTAGCGATAATCTTTACTGATAATTTTTACTGTTTGAAACAGTGAAATTATCAGTTTTAATTCATTGATATGTTTCTATAAACAATCGGAAAGCATAAAATAATACGTTTTTTTTCAAACTTACTGTACCTGATGTATGGTTTAGTCTCTTCCCATCATCATTTGCCGAATACAAATCATATCTGCAATATGAATATATCAGTTATATATTTATAAATAACTAACCATAATACGATGAGTGTAGAGCATTGGGAAGCCAAACTACTACATTAATAGACAGGCAGTTATCGTGTTATATTTTTGCAAAATGAACACGAGGTGGCATCGGTTTGCGTTCATATGGTGTTTTATGTTCTTCAATAATCAGGAAATTATTGAAATGCTCTTATTAGTGAATCTATAGCAGTACCAAGAGCTGTATTCTCTGTTGCAAATAGAAAGTATTATTGGATCCAAAAAAGGTAGTGGCCGCGGTTACTGACCGTAAATGATTGGAGTTTAAAATATAACCTAATATAACAACAATACCCAGTAAACAGTATAGCGTGGTCGTGGGCCGGCAAGTGTTCTGATTGGTTGAGCCATGACCGGAAGTCAGCCAGCGCCATGTTAGCGTCTCTGCTGTTTCCGAAGGACCCCAGGTAAGTCGCGTTTCCACCGCTCAACAATATATCGTCCTATACGATGGGTTTTATTGTTAAGTAATTAATCAAGTGTAGTTCGTGGTTATTTTTGTTCCATGTCCACATATACGCGTTGCAAGATTTTTTTAAATTCCGGACATGACTTAAGAATGTGATAGAGTGATGCCAATTATAGTAGCGTTACATATTCATTGAGAAAGTGTGTTGAGTTCTACAATACTTATTTTGTTTGTATATTCTATGTATTTTGTCGAACATTTAAGTAGGTTTCTAACGTTAAAAAAATACGAATATAAAAGATTGTCCTTATTGCAATCAACGTACAGTAACACGTGATAGTGCTCACCTTGAGAATGTAGATTCCAGCCAGTCTTACTGAGATCTGATAGTCAGAAAACCCGATATTCTTATATCTGAGATCAACCTTAAAAATACAAAAGTACGTAAAGGGTATAACAAATTCATTTTGATTTGCTGTACATGTATTTAAATATTTGAAATAATCACCAGTGAGATATATCGAGTACATGACATTTCACTGTTGATAAGTTTATAGTATTCCAAAATTGAAGTAAATGAAACATATTGACACATTGAGCTGAACGCAGTGGAAATGCATCATGTTCACGAGATAACGTTTAATTAGATCTGTCAAAAACCTTAACCCATTTATGCCTAGCGTCTAGAGAAAAAGGCGTTGGCAAACAGCGTAGACCCAGATGAGACGCCGCATGATGCGGCGTCTCATCAGTGTCTGCGCTGTTTGCTTAAAGGAATTTCTGTAAGAAATATTCTAAATATAGAAATAAATATTCTAAACATCCCTAATTTTGGAAATAAATTGATCCAATTAAGAAGGATCAGAGAGTCCATTAGGAATAAATGGGTTAAAATTGAAATTGAGAAGATACAAAATGTGCAATGTTCTCACGCGATAATGCTTAACACTTGCATTTCTTAGGTAAGTATAAGATGCATGACAACAAGTGTTCATGAAAATATTTGTCTCCTCTTTTTCAAGTGATAATATATTATATAGTATATTTATCTGAGGAGTAATAAGTTCAATTTTCGGGTCATTGTAAATCTCCATTCAGGGAGACGATCAATATCAAATTATGTAAATTGTTGCCCTTCAGATATGTGTGAACATGATGAGTTTAACCCATTTATGCCTAGTGGACTCTCCCATCCTTCTAAATTGGATCAATTTATTTTCAAAATTAGGGATGTCTAGTATATTTATTTCTATATTTAGTATATTTCTTACAAAAATTCCTTAAAGCAATCAGCGCAGACCCTGATGAGACGCAGCATCATGCGGGCGTCTCATCTGGGTCTACGCTGTTTGCCAAGGCCTTTTTTTCTAGACGCCAGGCATAAATGGGTTAACAACGCCAATAAAATTGCGCGGCGAATGTCTGCAGTTTTGAACTACACACTTGTTAAACAAGAAAGCTGATAAGCTTGAGAAACCGGAGTACCCGGATGCAACCCTACTTTTTCGGTATGGTGACCATCAACAAATCTCTCATTCAACGGAAATTGGGATTGAACACGGGTGGCCAAGGTGAGAAGCGCGTGTACCAGCCACTGTGCTAACCGGACATTATTGATCTAATCTGTGTGTGTAATCAGACTACATTATGTGTGGACCCAGTGTGTGTCCCAGCACTTCTACCTAATTAACCCATTCATGCCTAGTCGACTCTCCCATCCTTCTAAATTGGATCAATTTATTTCCAAAATAAGGGATGTCTAGTATATTTATTTCTTTATTTAGAATATATCTTACAGAAATTCCTTTAAGCAAACAGCGCAGACCCTGATGAGACGCCACATCATGCGGCGTCTCATCTGGGTCTACGCTGTTTGCCAAGGTCTTTTTTCAAGACGCTAGGCATAAATGGGTTAAATTACTGGATTCTCGAAAGTTGACCATGCCCAGCTCCTTAGTTGTTACTGAACGAGTGTCAGCTTAGGAGTGAACTTGCGGTGTGAGGGAAGCTGGAGAATCCGGACAGCCATTATTTAGCTCTGATATACATGTTCATGTATTCGAATCTACGTATAAAAACAGGCGCAAGTGCTCGATCATGACCCTGTGAATTCGTGCTCACCCCATGAATCACGTGCATGTAGTACTCGTGTATTTCCCTTTCCGCTGCCGCCATTCTGTCAGTCGCGTCTTGTCCTCGAACATAAGCCAGCCATCTTGGACACAGGAAAATACACTCCGATAAATTACAGTAAAGGACTTTCAGTTTCATCCCAAGTAAAATGGCAGACAATTTGTATTTGAACACGTGGATTTTTATGTATGTGTACATACTCTTGTATTAAGTTTGTGTGTGTTTATAATTTAACTTTTAAGCTACTCTAGTTTAGGCAAACTCGTGTAATTGTGCTAGCCCACTTTTACTCCAAGTAAATACACAAAGAGCACAGTTGACGATGAAAACATGCAATACAATGTTTCAAATTCTTAATTTATCTCGAAAATAACAAAAAATGTATATGATATTATGATTTTAAATGTAAATATCGATTAAAAGTTATTTCCCTGAAATTTATTATAAAAAGTTTATTAAGCGCAGTATCACCCCAGGAAACCCGATACCTTGTGATCAGCGTGATACCAATCGAGCAGCTTTGTCAACTATAGCGTGAACTGACATAGGGTAAGAAAATTGGAAAAAAAAATCAAAGTCCAATTTCTAACAACTGTGTATTAACATTGATTACAAAGGTATTGGCCTACATGTAGAAAAAATCCTAACAAATTTTCTTTAAAAGAAGCGAAATGTGACTCCCTGAAGTGGAAGATCGGGCAAAATTGGCCATTTTCAGGCATTTAGGGTAGAAAAACTGCTTTAATTTGCAAGCCACTACAATAATTCAAGGATTTATACAAACTTACACATGTCTGCCATAACCTCTCAGCAGGGTTTCTCCAGAAACTATGTTTGTTTGAAATTGGACTTTGATTTTTTTTTCCAATTTACTAACCCTATGTCAGTTCACGCTAAAGTTTACAAAGCTGCTAGATTGGTATCACGCTGATCACAAGGTATCGGATTTCCTGGGGTGAGTATATCATACGCACGAAATATTAAACGACCGAAGCAGAAATTGGTAACAAAAGCTAAAAGCAACATAATTCCGGTTTTTATGGGGAAAAAATCAAATCTCACTTCTTAAATATGTTTCTGTCTACTACGGCCAATATTTCAATCCCAAACGTGGCTACGTCGTGAATGACGTCACTCGATCGCCGTACACGGGACGTGAATGGAGAGATGCTCGTTTCGACAACTCTTGATTTTGCTGAAGGAAAATGCGAATGCATGTATTATAGTGCATATGACGTTCTTACTCGTGTGGTACAGGTGAAAGATCTTAAAAGGTACCTAATGCATAGAGCGTAGAAAAGGGATGTGTACTTGCAGAGTGTCACCATCAAATATTTAATACTTTGTTTCATTTATGAACGAGTAAAGAGCCGACATGATTTACAAAACCTGCGTTGCCGATTACGAGCCACATAAAACGGCGCAAATGTGTTTTCCAGATTTTGCTGTCGGAGCACGACAACGTTATGAAATGCAAATAGATGTGAGCCGTGCTACATGTATGTGAAAAGGAGTTTTAATGCATGCTCGTTTAAGTGTCGTCGGCAAAGCGGTGGTGCTTTAGATTTTATGCCTAAGTCCACAGCTTTTACTCGCATAGAATGCTTTTTTCTTTATATTAATTTGTTAGATGCATTATAGATAATTCCGAATACTATAGTATTTTGTATCAAATATACTTAATGATACATTTTCAAACATACGAAAATCTGTGAACAAGACAGTAGTTATATTAACACATGTTTATATCCACCTTCACAAATTTTCCGAAAAGTGCCAAATTGTTAAATGTATCTTTATTTGCGTCTTATCTTAGCCTTACCCGATCGGACGTAATCGTGTGCAAAATGCGGCTCTGAAATCTTTTCCAGTATCAGCATTATCTCTATCGGGCTGTTGTTATTGATGGCTAGGAGGCCGGTGGTAGTGGCCACGAACTCATCCCCCTCTACCAGAATAATACCCGTCTGCAAGTCGAAAATATCACGTGACTACAATTGTTCTTTCTTTAATGAAGGATTGAAATTGTGCTTAAGTTTAAATTTTAGGCAGCCCTCGTCGCGAAAGGATGATAACTCCCGAAACAACAAAATGGCGCTTTTTACCCAGGCGGGAATGTTCCTGTTTAGGCAGTGGTTGCCATCCATATAGATTGACAGTAACCACTGTCATCAGATGTAACATTCTTCCAAATCTGGATGAAATTCCAGATTTATTGCAACTTTTCCTTATTCATGTATACCAGGTCAATTGTAAGCATAATCGGACCTTTAATATATATTTTGCATTAAAAGAATTAAATTAAAATAGACAATAACTAATGAAAACCGTTAAGAAATAAAGGAATAGTGTATTCGATAATCATAACATGTTTATGACGGTAGAGATTTGCTATGCTTCAACTCAGTCAGATCTCTTCGCGTAGTAACGAAATGAATTTCTATATAATTATTAATAAATAACCTGACAATTACAAGTTCTTACCAGTTTTTCTAAAGTTCGTTCGTTACAAGTGATGGCAAAGTGTGCGTCATTTGAATCACATGCGAATGAGGAGGTTCTCAACTGCAAAACAAAATAAGATAAATATATATGTATTGGTTTTCGTCCACTACATGCGATTTGAATCGGTACTTTTTTAACGCCTTGTTTTATAATAGAGCGTCACCTTTATACAATTTGGATATACATGTATACAGTTTTCAGAGATTAAACAATACATGCGCTGGCCGAATAACAACTCCCATCCTTTTTCGTTAAAGGCGCAAAGACAACGGACATTATTTATTTATGCAAATTTTGTCACGCTTTCATGACAGAGTGAGCATAAGGTGAAATATTAATAGTGACACAAACAACAACAAAATATACTCGCTGTCACCAATTATCATGATCCTGGTGGTTTGATGCGCTCTTCCTTTAGCTGATGATAACAAAATTTAAAAAATTGTCTCGTGTCAGAACATTTTTGTCTTTGTTCATAAATTAAGCTTTGTCGTAAATCTGAAACGTACTTGTGTTTCACGCTCGACATCGAGCTTAATATAGCGTAATTGCGGTGTCGACGTACATTACCATAGCATCATCAAGTCGCCAGTCACGTGAACAAAATGCTTATGCGCGTCAAGTGTCGTGTTTGTTTTAATGATTTACCAATGCTTTGTTACAACAAATGTTCATAACATGTTTTAGTAATGATGTTGAAATATTCCTTTTCGTAATACGCTGTGTTAGCACAAGTAGATCATTTGCACAAGTAGATCATTGTGCCAACAGCTGTGAGTTCCGACACCCTCTTGATTTTTATCGGTGTTTACAACTCCATTAAAATTACACGTGTACCATTAAAATGTCGATTCTAACTTTTACAGAATTCCTTCTGATATATCATATTTTATCGGTATTTTAAATGCATTTCACGTTTTTTTTTAACACAACAAAGTTTTATAAGTTCATTCTATGTTTTAAGGTACGTAAACATAGCATTGCTTTATATTTAGATTCCTCCATGCGGGCGACGTTCGCAGACGTAATAGTTATTGTTTATGCCTTACACTACGAGCAACAAATTCATGTATTTATTTTTTTTAAGTTTAAGATTGTAACTATCTTCATCCTATGCCCGTTTCAATTTTCATTATTGATCATTTTTGTTAACTGCTTATACCATTTACCTTATTGAAATGCACTTGTCCTCGAGGCAATGTATCGTAATTTTTATCTGCGATTAAGCACCGTAATTTCTTGTTCAGTTTTCTTTCGTAGGGAGTCGTGGATTTCATTTCAATATTGATGACTTCCCTGGGAGGACATAATGTATGCTTGCTTAATATCCACACAGATCCATCTAAAAGGTAGAAAAACAAAACCACGGCCGTTAATCACGCGCGCCACCTCTTTTTTGAGGTGCATTAATATATGAGCCAATGTAACTTTCGAGGTGGCGCTAAGACTCGGATGTTTTGACATTTCATGGATAATTTTACATGGTGATTAGGTTTAATATGCTTTTTTCAACATATTTCACATTATTTTTTAAATCGGGCAATGTAGTGCGATTCAGCGAAGATTAATTCATTCTTCAATTTACAAAAATATACATTCTCAACCCATTTAAAAACATGAGAACCTTTATGTGTTTTTACCGTGCGACGTGAAAATTTCCACCCAATTAAATCCCTTACGGCATCAAACGATTGCGTACAACATACGTTAGATGCTGCATACACAAAAATATTGGCTTCTTTCCGACGTAGTAGATAATTTTGCATTTTTCCAAATGAGATGGAGCCAATGCTTAGGAGGTGGCGCTAATGATACGAGGTGGCGCCAATGCAGGATGTATACATTTACAGTCGTATCGCAATGGCATTATCACATGACGTACATTTGGTAGATAACGCTATTTGTTATATATTTTATGTGTTATATTTAATTTATATTTCAACGTACATACGAAGGCAAAAACCCTTTCAGAACATAATATAAGTGATCAACTCAATTAAGGAGTCACCAGCATGAATACAGCATACTGTAAGATATATGCCCAAAATTGTAATAAAACCAATAACTTGATGTTCGACATTATCAAAATAATTCACCGACCGCAATAGTTGTATACAGTATGGTAATTCACGAAATAAATATAAGATATAACTTCTTGTTAAAACGATGATTTGTGTCCCTTAATCCAAATACTAAATTCACTAAAAAGCCAATGTCAACGAATCTTATAGGCTCATATAAGTAGTTTTTCTTACGATCAACTGCAAAAAATGAAGATAGCTCGGTCCTTTCCGTTAAGGTTTTTGTATAATACACGTTAAATGTTCTTATCTTACAAAGATGAACGTTTAAAGCCATCACGGCATTATAAGAAAACTACTTGTTCTAATTAAAAACGCACGCGACTCAAATTTACTGAAGATTTCAACTTATAATAAAATATATAACGTAAGTCGTGTTCACATAATAGAAACCATAACATAAACTATATCACTTTACAATACCGGTAGCTATAAATGTGCATTGGCGCCACCACCAAATCTGAGCGCCACCTCCTTGGCTTTGACTCTTTCTCTTTTTTTTAAATGCAAATTTATCTATTAGATCGGCTATAAGCCGATTTTTTTTGTACGCATTAATTTTACAGGTTCAAAGCAACTGTTTTAATGAGCGATTTAATTGTCTGGGAATTTGCTCGTCACACAGGCAAAAGACATCGATTTACGTTTACGAAATCTACCATAACTTATAAAGGTCCTCACATTTCCTAATGGCGTGTGATTGCATGTTTCTGTACATCTTTGGTTGAATTTATAATCGCTGTATCGCACTACATTGGCCGATTTTTAAAACAATTTTAAATATGTTAGAAAAACATATAAAACCTAATCACCCTGTAAAATTATCCGTTAAATTAAAAAACATACGGACCTGAGCGCCACCTCGGAAGTAGCATTGGCTTATTTATTAATGCATCTCAAAAAAGAGGTGGCGCGCGTGATTTACGGCCGTGAAAACTCAAACCGTTGCACGGTGAGAAATTGCCGCTTTTATAGTTTGCAAAAAATATGAATAATATAATTAATTCGACGAACGACATTCGATACGCAAATGAAACATAACATGGCCATAGCTAATCAAATAAGACTAGTGCACCGATTCCCTTTATAAAAAGTTCCTTCTAACGCTTTACCCATTTATGCCTAGCGTCCAGAAAAAAGACATTGGCAAACAGCGTAGACCCAGATAAGACGCCGCATGATGCGGCGTCTCATCAGGGTCTTCGCTGTTTGCTTAAAGGAATTTCTGTGAGAAATATTCTAAATATAGAAATAAATATACTACACATCCCTAATTTTGGAAATAAATTGATCCAATTTAGAAGGATGGGAGAATCTACTAGGCGTAAATGGATTAATAATGCTGCATTCATATCAGTCTAGCAGAGGAGCTCATTAAAAAGCGAGATGCATGTTTGTGCTTTGCAGACGGAAGACTATGACTATCGCCACGCTCAAACTGCATGTATTTAATTATAATGAGATAAATGTACTAAGTAAATACACGATGACAATTCATCTTCGCAACCGAATTGTTCAAATGATAACAAAATTAATAGCGCCTTTTGAGAAAAGAACAATTCTAACAGGTTAGTCACTGATATTGCTTGAGGCAAATAAACAACTAGTGTTGGTAAGCAAGCAGTAAGAAGGTCCTGTTATTACGCTTCACTATTGTATTGTTGTTCTCATAGGGTTAACCAAATATTTGATAGAGCTGATATGAATGGTTATTTCTACGAAATAGGAATCTGAACGCTAAAAATCATTGTCAAACTTCGCCATTAAGATTACGGTAGGTACAGAACGGTTAAACTTGGCTTTCGTTGACTTCTTTAGAGAGTCTCCCATTTAATAAGAATTGGCTAATTTCTTCCAAATGTCGTTTATTATCTAGAAAACAGCATCAAATAAAAGAATTATTAGCAAACAAACAAACAAACAGAATCGAACCTCTCTTTTGCATTCTCGTGATAATCGGTCAATAAACAATTATATGTCGTTCAAATGCGTATGAAATGATTCGCTGTTAAATTCCTAAGCATCATAATTCAACATTGCTGTTTATCTATAGAAAAAAATGGCAAATTTAAAATCTTTCATTAAATAAACCATATTATATTTGGGGTTTGTAAAAGCAGACACAAAATCAAAACACTGACAAAAACGTTCAGGAATATTCATTTTAACTGAAATGAGCTTAAATCGTAAAATCAATTGATGAAGTGAAAATTACCACCGGCAAATGCATGGTCATACATTATCTAAGGTCAATTAATGAATAATGAAAGATGTAACACTACGGAACCTTAAAATATGCGACAGCACATGAAGTTCTACTTTAAAGGGGCCTTTTCACAGATTTTGGCATTTTTTAATTTTATTCATTAAATGCTTTATATTGATAAATGTAAACATTGAATCGTAAAAGCTCCAGTAAAAAATCAAGAATAAAATTTAAAAAAGGAAAAGAACATTGCCGGAGCAGGTTTCGAACCAGTGACCCCTGGAGTCCTGCCAGAGTCCTGAAGTAAAAATGCTCAAGCCTACTGAGCTATTCCGCCGAGTATACAGACATGACGTATTTTATACCTTATATAAGCAATCTTCGTAGTTGCACACAATTTAACGACCAAAACAGAACTCTCCAAATTATTCAATCGTTTCGCGTTGCAACGCTTTATAATTTTTAGGTTTTAAAATCGTCAAAAGATGCATATAATGGCTATATTAGAGCATGGTAAATGTTCAGTATTACTGTTTCCTCACTTATATCATAACTAAAACGAAAATTTGCGAATCTGAAACAACTTTTTTCAATTTTGTCAATTTACCAAAGCGTGAAAAGATCCCTTTAAAGCAACTTGTCCATATTAAGAAAACGAAACCAACGGTTACCAGTAAATTTACATAAATATATAATATAATATTACCTGCTCTTGGCGACCCTTCGACGAGAGATGAGATCATGGTCGACAATATAACAAAATGCAGTAGCAACGACATAGTATGAAGTAACCCAATAAGCGTTAGGCTTCACCGTGTTTGAACATAATAACAAATGTATTCAAGCGACGCACGCTACCCTACGAGCTCCTGTATTTGAAAACTTTCATTGCGACAACCATTATACTATAAGAGTATGTAATCACAGCACACAGAATGTCGCATGTAAAACAAGACTGATATCACGTTATCACATATTTGAAAAAAGGTACCACATAAAGGCGCACCGTAGGATCAAATAATTACATGTGTAAAAACAGTTAAAATAGACGTCGCTGCAGTTCATTTCATGTGTTGCAGATGTGTCGTGACTTTCAATAAATTTCATATTTATTTTACCTGGTTTACGGTAAATTTTTTAGAGTATGTTTGACATGTATTTATAAAACGAAACACACTCCGGTCACAAAAGTATTGTACACATATTCCACATTTTTTCGAACATATATTTTACATATGAGCCGTGTTCTGAGAAAACCGGGCATAATGCATGTGCGTAAAGTGTCGTCCCAAATAAGCCTCACCCTGTGCAGTCTGCACAGGCTAACCAGGGACGACACTTTTCGCCTAAATTGGATTTTTGCTAAGAAGAGACTTCATTTAAACGAAAAATGTCATAAAAGTGGAAAGTGTCGTCCCTGATTAGCATGTGCGTACTGCACATGCTAATCTGGGACGACACTAAACGCAAATGTATTATGCCCAGTTTTTACAGAACACGACTCATATACACACCATAAATCATGATCTGAAGAGTTTATCACAAAATTCATATTTCATCGTATTTGCAAATACTCGCACAAAATCCATGTACCGCGCTTATTTCCATCTGAAATATGTTATACACATTGTATTATATTATTACTTTCACTAATTGTTGATATTTTTATCAACTATAAAACGACACTCTTGATGGTGTTCTGTAAACCATATATTACTTTCTTAAATACCGACCAGACATACTGGCGCATCATTTTGTCTCATCACCACATTGTCAATTTGTCACTTGTTATTAAATAACGTTTTCTCTATTTAGATAAAGTTTGCATTTTCGAAAGAAAAATGACACAGCAACCAGTTATTAGATTTAAAAAAAAAACTTAGTATAAATTATACTATTATCTTAATCTCACTTAAATGTTGAATGCACATTTGTGTCTTGTTCTGATAAAATTGGGCGAAATGCATGTGCGTAAAGTGTCGTCCCAGATTAGCCTGTGCAGTCTGCACAGACTTATCAGGGACGACACTTTCCGCTGTTTTGGTTTTTTTAGTTTCAAGGAAGTCCCTCCTTACCGAAAATCAAGTTTAGGCGAAAAGTGTCGTCCCTGATTAGCATGTGCGGACTGCACAAGCTAATCTGGGATGACACTTTTTCGCACATGCATTATGACCAGCTTTCACAGAACAAGACACTTTTATTTTCAATTTTCACCTGAATTTATGCGCAGATTCATTTGTCATTAAAATAAATATAAAATGCGTAGTATTATCAAACAAATTCCATATGGTTCTTAAAAAGATCAGTCGATCACATTTATGAACGCAAGTTTTTATAGCACAAGTCAATACATCTTTCACTTATCAATAAAGGCTACGTTTAAACATTTGTTAGCAATGACAGGACACGCAAGGACCCCCGAGATAGTGAAAGTGTCCCCGCAAAATACAAATGTCATTTGTGACGTGAATAAACGACCTGTCTGATTTGGCTGTGTCACGTTTATGACGGCTAATTAGCTCGTAAAATCAGACGTTTCTACAAATGTGCGCACATATTATTTGCTATTGCTGTTCTTTGTTGTTACTGATGTTTTGGGATAATAAAAAAATAGTTTGCGAAGACTTACTCAGTTGGCATAAAAGTGTTGTAAAAAACTGTGTTGTAGCGTTATGAATAAAGTTGTGACAACGTTATTTTATAATGCCCATAACACGTAAAAAGGTTACTTCCAAATAAGGTTATAAGATAATCAAAATACAAACATAATACTGACTTGTACGTAATTCAACAATTGTATACCATCATATAACAAAGAATTTATAATTTCAGTTCAAAATTAAATAACTCGAATTTCTAACAGGAGTGATATACACACTTACTCATAAAAAAGCACATTGGTCCATATTGCAAATGTGTTGTTAATTTTTAATGCATTGGCTGGTCTTACTTCTCTGAAAACCGAAGACCCTCCAGCTAAAATGATAAATCCCAAAGAATACAAAAATACAATATATCTTAAGGTTTATACGTATACAATTCTAGCATGCGTACTTCATTTTATGATGGGAAAACATATACTCAGCAATATTATTTTCAAATATTTAGGAAAAAAACATCAACGGAATATTACATGTTCAACACTGAAAAATTGCCATTAACATACTCGCGCAATCAGTTCTCATAAACGACACAGACATCGGGTATAGAATACAATTTAATAACAGCTGTATACTTATTTCGAACCTCGGATTTAAAAATCACTTGTATTGGCACTAAACAATGCTGCTTGCTTGCGCCTTTGTGTAGAAAAACGATGTTAAATCACGAGATTACAATTCGAGAGGGCGAACATAAAAAGAAAGATCGCGGCATTAAAGTCTCTATAACGCTCAAAATCAACGAAAATTTCGTTAAGTATTTCGTAAAATAAAGTTAACACCTTAACAATCAGTGTTCCTTATAGCAATAGCCAAAATTTCAACGCTAGATGTGGTATGATTACATAGATTTTTGTAGATACAAAATGCTCTTTTTTATTTATTTGTGGCCACAATTAATTACCGCGAATATATCTATTCATACGACACACGAACACCATTTTAGTGTTCATGTGTCGTATTTATAGATATGCAAAACAATAATAAAATCGAGCATTTTGTATCTACAAACATCTATTTTACCAGACCACATCTGACGTTGAAATTTTCGGCAATAGCCGTAAGGAACACTGATTTTTAATTGATTAAGTTTATTTTACGAATAATTGTACGAAAATTGCGTTGATTTTGAATAGTAATGTTACTTTAATAGTACGATTGCGATCTTCGTCGCATCGTTATCTTGTGTATTCGTATTTAGCGTTATAATTACACTTCTCAATGTCGAAAATGAGAGAACACGATGTGAGAGCATGATATAAATGTAGCATCGTGTTCTCCCTACCGCGCGTCGTAATTTTGCGATCATGCATCCTATTCTCGCACCTTCGCATCATTATCTCTGCCCATCGCATCGTGATTTCGCACTAGCGATTTAAAAGGGTGAGAACGCAAAATAACAATACACGAGGGTAAACAATTACGAGGTGACGTAACGAAATCACGATGCAAAATCGTGATAAAACGATGCGAGCTTGCGAAACAGCGATGCGAAATTACGATATAACTAATTCGATCTCTCATCGTGTCATTGTAACCGCTTGATCGTTATAGTTTGTAAAGAAAGTGTATTTGAAATAAAGCGATTGAGAACAGCATGAAATGTTCAGTGGTACGAGTTGTTTTGTGCTTTTGAATATCGGTCTAGGCAGATTTTCATCAAAAGTTATTTTTGCTATTTTTTTTTTTTATTAAAGTGTTGTAAATAAACAACATATGCGAACAAGTCCGTGAATATTAGTGTGCTACTAGAATCAAGTGCTGAATACTCAACGAACGACGTATACACGGGGAGACTTTTCTAACGCAACACTTTTCAAACTTGAATACCTCAAAAGTGAGTTAAGATTTTTTTTTAAATTGCACATGTAATCAGTTGACTTTATTCTTTGCAAAATAACGATACAATCATTCATTTTAGACAATCGCTTTTTTCATGTGAGGTAGGTGTGGTTTTATCTTTTTGCACGTGGAAATGTTGAAACGCGATATGATTTTTATTTTATTTGAATTTATTCATTTAAGGTGGGTTGATAACATAAACAGGAAAACATAAAATTAATTTTAAAATCAAAATGTCGCGTATAAAACTTGGAGCTCAACCGCGCAATCGGCATATTGCAGGCTACATTCCACACTATCTAAAGCATCCGATCGTCACAAACGAATGATTTATTTCGTTTGTATGCACATATTGTAGAATAATGATCACATACATTATCACTTTTAAATCATAATATTTAGTCATTACTGAGATATTTAGGTTTGAAAAAATGTTGCGTTAGAAAAGTAATTAAGTGTAGTAAAACGCTATATACCGGTATTTCCAGTTTCATTTGAATTTCATCGTTCTATGTGGGTTTTTAAACCAGGAAAACATAACATTAACTAGAAATGGTGCGGAAGAGGCCGCAGCGTATCCCCCACGTCGCATGGATGTTATAATAAAAGGCTATTTTGGGCGGGCAAGGCCTATTTTGGTGGGGCCCCGGGTGGGTTATGTGGACATTGATGGTCGAGAAAGACCGTGTTGTCACAAGAGATGTTCAGTATTAAAGGGATCTTTTCACGCTTTGGTAAATTGACAAAATTGAAAAAAAGTTGTTTCAGATTCGCAAATTTTCGTTTTAGTTATGATATTTGTGAGGAAACAGTAATACTGAACATTAACCATGGTCTAATATAGCCATTATATGCATCTTTTGACGATTTTTAAACCTAAAAATTATAAAGCGTTGCACCGCGAAACGATTGAATAATTTGGAGAGTTCTGTTTTTGTCGTTAAATTTTGTGAAACTACGAAGATTGCTTATATAAGGTATAAAATACGTCAAATATATGTACTCGGCGGAATAACTCAGTAGGCTAAAGCGTTTTTACTTCAGGACTCTGTCAGGACTCCAGGGGTCACTGGTTCGAAACCTGGTCCGGGCAATGTTCTTTTCCTTTTTTAAATTTTATTCTTGATTTTTTACTGGAGCTTTTACGATCCAATGTTTACATTTATCGATATAAAGCATTTAATGAATAAGTTAAAAAATGCCAAAATCTGTGAAAAGGCCCCTTTAATTTGAATTCAAATGGCGAATAAATGAAGAAATTATGTTAAAACAAAATTTTGGGTGGTCGTGGTCTACGTGAGCGGGACGCCTCAGGGTTGGTAATGGTGCCATGCATAGTTAGGATTGACCGTATTGTCATAAGAGAAGAAAAGTATCAATTAGAAGTGAATCGGTGTAGAAATGAAGAAGTTTATGTAAAATAACCTAAAAAATAAGGGAAAATATCTGACCCGGCCTCATCCCCATAACCTTTGACCCTGGGGTCAGATTAAAATTCCAAATAGTGCACTGTCGCGCATATGCTCATAGCTACCATGTGTTTAAGTTTCAAGGTTCTAGTGCTAAAAGTGTAGGACGAGATAGTGGGACGGACAGACGGAGGAGATAACCATACAATCCATCCGCTCCAATTTGGAGCGTGGGGATAATCCATGACAAATAAGATTCAAAGTACTGACAGTACTGGTGTGACGTTGCTTTTGAAGAGGATGGATATAAAAGCATCAATTTAAGTTTATCTACATCAACACAATTGTGTATGTGGGTACGAAAATTTTTGGTACAAAAAAAGTTTGGGTACGAACAAGTTTGGTACGAAAAAATGCAAAAAAATGGGTACGAAAACAGATTGGGTACGAAAAATTGGGTACGAAAAAATAGGTACGAAAAAAAGTCTGGTACAAAAAACAATTTGGGTACGAAAAAATATAGGGTACTCAAATATTTTGATACGAAAAAAAATTGGGTGCGAAAAAAAATTTGGGTACGAAAACAAAATTGGGTACGAAAACAAAATATGTACGAACAATTTTGGGTACGATAAAAAATTTGGGGGTGCGGGAAAATTGGGGTATGAAAATAAATTTGGGAACGAAAAAAAATTGGGTACGAAAAAAAAATTGGTACGAACAATTTTGGGTGCGAAAAAAGGTTAGGTACGGGGAAGAAGTACCCGTGGACCTCTCGATAAATTTGAAAGAGGACGGGAACCAAGCTGCCTTTACCTTTATCAATGGTCCTGGGGTGGGTTATGTAAACCGTGTTGTCATAAGAGATGCTCAGTATTAATTTGAAGTCAATTGGTAAATGTATGAAGAAGTTATGTTTAAACAAAATTTTGGGCCCCACCCTAACCCGCATTTTGCTCCATCTCCTCCTTCATTTTTAGCACTAGAACATTGAAACTTACACACCTGGTAGCTATGAGCATTTTTTGCGACGGTGCACTATTTGGAATTTTGATCTGATCCCTGGGTCAAAAGTTATTATCATTATTTTTACCCACTTCACCCATTTATTTACCCATAACTTTTGACCTAGTGGTCAGATCAAAATTCCAAATAGTGCACCGTAACACACATGGTCATAGCTGCCACGTTTGTAAGTTTCAAGGTTCTGGTGCTAATATTGTAGTAAGAGATAGGGCAGACGGACAGACGGCGGAGATCAATACAATATCCCCACGCTATTAAAACAAAACATGATCGTAGAATATTCAGGAGCGCAATATTGCAATCGGGTCGGTCATTAAGACTTGTAAGTTAATGCGTTGTACTTTTCACATTATTATTGTACGTTGTACGATTTTGAGAATTTTGCTTTTGCAGATATTTTTTTTTAATTTGTTATGTTTGACATTTTAATGTTCATTGATTTCAATAAACTTTACATGACGCATTAGATATGTGTTAAATTAGTCTGAGTCGAAATTTTAACAAAATCTGTTGTAAAATAACGGATCTATATTGGTTTGATTACGTGTTGCGTTAGAAAAGTCTCCAAGTGTAAAAGTATGATTTATCATATCGTAAAGCAAAATTAAAAGCATCATCCTAGCACATTTACTACAATCTATAAGAGGGAATTATTATGTACGGAATACCGTTAGGACCATCGTGGTTACACATTACAATCCAGATGACGACAATGCGGCAGTACGATGTCGACATTGCGTCAATACGATGGCGACAGTGCGATAGTACGATGACGACAATACGACAATGCGATAGTGCGATAATACGATGACGACATTGCGACAATACGATGACGACAGTGCGACAATACGATGGCGACAATGCGAGAACGCGATGGTACGATGGCGACAATGCGACAATACGATAACGACAGTGCGACAATACGATGGCGACAATTTGATAGTACGATGGCGACAATGCGATGATATATTGGCGACAGTACGATATGACTATCGCATTGTCGCCATCGTACTATCTCACTGTCGCCATCGTATTGTCGCACTGTCGCATTGTTGTTATCGTACTATCGCGTTCTCGCATTCTCGCCATCGTACTATGGCATTATCGCCATCGTATTGTCGAACTGTCGTCATCGTACTATCGCGTTCTCGCAATCTTGCCCTTTGGATTTTAATGTGTAATCACGATGGCACTAACAGTATTCCGTAATTATCAGTTCATTCCATCGAACGTATAAATCAACAAATTATCTATATGTAACTTATTTAACTGCCTATAGTCTTAAAGAACTCCGAATTTTTCATTTATATACAAAAATATTGTTTATGTATAAGTATTTCAAAAGTGCGAAATCGAGAGATCCAGATTCCGAACTGCATATTTTGATTGTGTTCTCGAATCGTGTTCTCGCATTTTTAACCGATGAAAACATAATTGCGAGATTTCGAAAACACGATACGAGAACACGGGATTACCGTGCGAGATAACGAAATTTCTACTGCGATCTGTTGTCGCATCGGTAACAAGACCACGAAGTGAGAAATAAATACTGCTTAAAACGTACTTATTGAACAAAAAGTATTAAAACATATATATAAAATTGAGTAAGACGACGTTAGAAATACTTGTTGAGACATATTTGTTGCAATACCGGTTACAAATGAAAGATTTTTTACCAGTGAAAGATTTTAACCAGAACACCATGCTTTGTGATGCGTTTTCGACATGTCGGTAGTCTTGCTAATAGCGCAATAAACAATACATGTCAAGTTTTTGATCGTCAACAGATTTACATGTTTCGCGAAATATGTCAATAAGTTGATGCACTTAAGAATAGTAAAACGCCTGACAGATTTTATACAGTTGATTTGTGTTTAAATAGTTGTTAATGTTATAACAGAGCACACGTTCAAGCACATTGCCGACACACCTTATGATTGATTTAGTTTAATAATTACATTGAAAGAATTGTTCACTCCTTTTTAAATAGGGGCAAAACAGTGGCTTCTTTCCAACATGATGGAACCACGAATCCATCAACGATTTTACTAAATGACATGCAAGTTTCTATCGACATTGTATGACTTAAACCGTCAATTGACCATGTTAATGTAAAAGTTGATAGAACATCAACTATATCCTGTTCAGAAATACTGATATTCTTGAAGTAATTTCCCGTTGTGTTCATACAATGGATGTTAAGCATGGTGTCATCCACTTAGGAAATTGAGACACAATTAATCCTATGTGTTTTTTTCACTATTTGAAACTGAATATGATATGAGTCTTCAGGATTCAGGTATAATTTTGTCATGATCTTGGTATAATGTTGGCATAATGTTGGTATAATGTTGGCATAATGTTGGTATAATGTTGCAATTATATGCATTTTATTTTCATACCATGTTGGCGATTTTCCAGTCATGCTACGGATTAGTTGATCTACAGTCAGCAAGTTCAATAACAACTAACAAGAGAATAAAAACAACATTAAATTGCATGCTTTTTAATGATGTTTACTTTTTTCTTAGGCGTTTATAAGTTTTGTCTATCAATGTTGCTATAGGTTTTTCTGGATAATTGAATTGTAAATGTTACGTATTTCAGATGTAATATGGTTAAAACATAAAAAATAATCAACATGTTGATATAAATAATAAAATACACTAAATTATTTATCTTGATCGAACAGTGTACAATTGACGAAATCAAGATGTGTATGGTTATGGTCATAACGTTGTCAAAATACATTTTCGTACTACACACTAATCAAAAGCGTACCCATACATATTAAATCTGAAATCAATACATATAATACACCATGTACTCAAACAACATTCGTAGAAAACATACTTGGAAGAAAAAACAAAACAAATAAAATATTTTACACACTACAAATTAAAAGCCCTACAAAAAACTCCAAAACCAAAAATAACTGGCAAGTCCTTTTCGGAGAACATGAACTTAATTGGAAACACATATTTACCATGCCATATAAAGCAACTATTGAAAGCACACTGAGAAATTTTCAATATAAAAAACATCTTTTTGGGGAGTGAAAACACATTCAGCCTATTTGGAATCAATTAGTATCTTTTCTTGAACAACAGCTGCTAAACGTTAAACTATCTTTCTTAAATGTAAGTTTCGGAATTTACTCATAGAAATCAATAGACGGTAATAATGTTGTGAATTTTATTCCTATATTGATGAAATATTTATCTTTAACATGAAGTACAAAAAAACAAGTACCAAATTTTAATTGTTTTGTCCATAGTCTTAAACTAAAATCCAGATTGAGAAAGAAATAGCCCTCAGTAATGACACATTACAAATCTTTGAACAAAAATGGAATCGGATTAAATTCTCATAATGTTTGTCCACTTATATACATTTCACTCTAATGTTAGTTTATCTTTCTAAAATATTTTTGTATATATATTTTTTTCAATCTTATAAGATCATTGTGAATATACAACAAAACACACAAGTCCAGTATGCTTTCTTCCCACTTTGTACAACTCATCATTTTTCATAACTATTCTTCTGTTGTTCTTTTCTTTTCTCTTAAAAAAAGCACCTATCACAAACAACCAAAGAAAAGACACATTAGCCCATTTTTTTTGTATTTTTTTAAATTTTATGGAAACTAAAAAAAGTACATATATTAGCATATCTTGTATAACATGTCTGAACTTAATTGCTTTGTACAATCACTATGTTGTATGATCATATACATGTATACATTGTATGTATTAAATTGAATAAAAAAACACATTTTCGTAACAACGTCATGTGTTTGCTGGGCAGAATTCATATGGGCCGTTCTCTGTGAAAAGGGGGTTTAATGAATATGCGTTAAGTGTCGTCCCATATTAGCCTATGCAGTCCGCACAGGCTATTTAGGGACAACACTTTCCGCTGTAACTGGTTTTTTTGCTAAAAATAGGCTTTCTTTAAACGAACCATATCATAAAAGCTGAAATTGTTGTGCCTGATTTGCCTGTGCGGTCTTCACGGGCTAATCTGTGACGACTCTTTACGCATATGCATCAAATCCCCTTTTTGTAGCATATGAGCATATGTAGTTCGGCATAATTGACCTGGCACTCGTGAAGTCCCATAAGCATACATGACACGTTTGAATTATATCTTTCATGTGTATCGGTTTTGTTCGAGCAAGTTTGGCACATGTTTATTTAGACCATTCAATACTTGAATAGTACTTGGCGCGGTTTATTTTCCGTTAAAATGTATTTTTAAAAACATTTTCACGTATCCTTAAATGTTTGGTTATATTTTGTATTGATTGTACTACGTATACAAAGTAATATTCCCTATATCCAGTCAGCCATGTACCACAGTATATATTTGTGCTATCCATAATTTTGTTATGACTCAGTAAAAGTTCTGCAACTTAATAACAAATTCAGCAATTTCTTTAGATCACGTGATGCGATCAAACTGTTCCAAAACTAAATCACAATACATGTATACAATCAGCTTGCATTATGTTCGCCTATTCTGAATAACCTTTTCATGTGCACAAGTTTTTTTTAAAGATCAGAAAGACGGTATGAACAAAAATATATAAACATCTATAGTATAAAAATGGTTGCTGTGCGAATTTTAATCAATATTGATATTAATAAACAGGCCAGTTTTAGATCACGTGCAAGGTCAATGTCTCCTCTTTCCCCGTGTTCTTGTTCTTGACCTTGACCTTGATCTCCGTCTCCGCAAACATAAAGGTCACCTCAAGCTCCTGTTCCGTGATGGGGATCTCCGGGGAGTTCTTGATGGTCAGCGTCCCCATGCGCTCGCATCCGTCGTCCGTGGTAAACTCCGGATCTGACAGACGGCTTTTGTATACGTTCAATGTCGAGGTTGCGCTGATAGGGTGGATCTTGTGTGCGCAAGTATGGCTGGTTTTCACCTCCTCATTCGCGCGAACGAATACTTCAAAACATTTGTTAACAAGACGCTTACCGTGGCTAATAACCATTTTGTCCCGGTGCTTTTTGTTACCATCGTATTGTCTTAGCATCTCAACACCATACGTATCTGGCATGACCCTTGATTCGATTTTCTCTGGACGTTGTCCGTACTTCACCGCCCCCTTCAACACGGCTATTCCGGCATCCACCGGAACTACTAGCCGACGACCCGTCTTAACATCGTATCCAATGAGTCCCTTTTCGAGCACATTCTTGACGTATTTACTTTCACCGAAACCACCAACCAAAAGGAACAACTTGATGTCGTGCATCTTAGCGTCGCGCAATAACTCGTGAAGATGTCCCAACAGCTTCCGAAGCGGCTCCTGGAACCAAGTTTCAACGACTGAAGAATCAACTGACAGCTTATCCGCAGCTCTTGTTTTCACTTTGGTCCCGAATCGCGACGCAGATACTTTCTGGGACAGGGGGACATTTGATAATTCTGAACAAATCGTCGCAAGCGCGGCGGGTATTCTTAAGACCATGCCCCTTTCAGAATCTTCCGGGCCGCGGAAAGATCTCTTTTTGGTCTCAAAATCAGCTAGCATATCCAACAGATCCGATGAAGCGGTTTCCTTCATCTTTTTCATCGCCATTTCCCCAAATACCTCCGAGAGAAATTTTTCGTAGCACTCGTCCACGTATATGCCTCCCCATGGCCCCCCGCTGGGCTTGTGAAGGTTCCTAAAATTACCGCTCGGGAGTTTCTCATGCGTTGAAATGTCGGCAGTCCCGCCTGAAAAGTACACCGACTGTTATAACATGATGTGTCACCGACAATAAAGACGACACATTTATGGACACATTAATATCGACTACCAGTTCAAAAGGACTTCCAACAAAAAAATCGTCTTTATACATTTAATACTTAAAGGGGCCTTTTCACAGATTTTGGCATTTTTTTAACGTATTCATTAAATGCTTTATATTGATAAATGTAAACATTGGATCATAAAAGCTCCAGTAAAAAATAAAGAAAAAAAAATAAAAAAAGGAAAAGAACATTGCCCGGAGCAGGTTTCGAACCAGTGACCCCTGGAGTCCTGCCAGAGTCCTGAAGTAAAAACGCTTTAGCTTACTGAGCTATTCCGCCGAGTACACATTCCTGACGTATTTTATACCTTATATAAGCAATCTTCGTAGTTTCACAAAATTTAACGACAAAAACAGAACTCTCCAAATTATTCAATCGTTTCGCGTTGCAACGCTTTATAATTTTTAGGTTTTAAAATCGTCAAAAGATGCATATAATGGCTATATTAGAGCATGGTTAATGTTCAGTATTACTGTTTTCTCACAAATATCATAACTAAAACGAAAACTTAAGAATCTGAAACAACTTTTTTCAATTTTGTCAATTTACCAAAGCGTGAAAAGATCCCTTTAAAAAAAATGAGTTTAAATAAGTTACTTTTTTTCTTTCATTCTTTATTTTTTCTTATTTTTACGGGAGCTTTTTAGATCCAATGTTTACATTTATAAATATAAAGCGTTTACTGACAAGCATCAATACATGACAAACTCTGTGATAAAAATCTGTGATAAGTCCCTTTAAAAAACCCTTTTTAAAATTTGACCTGCAATTTAATAGTGGCGCTTATCCTGAGGGTTTGAACACGGAACCTTTAGCACGAAAAGAAACACGCTACCACTACTCCACATTGGCCGTTGGAAAGTAGTATTACCGGTATGTCGGGAATACACATTTTTGCACAAGTATCGATGAAAAGCATTACACATGCTTAATTATTTTTCCCGATATTTCTTCGATTGTTCATAGTAATAAACAAGCAGACATGTTTTAACATTTTTCATTGTCAGAAGTGTAAGTTCGCTTGTTGAATATGAAGAATTTCTTAATCTGAGGAAGGGCTAGTGTAAACGATTTTATTCGACATTCGTGTAATACTAGTAATAACCCTATTACTAGTATTAGTGCACTGGTCCGGCTGTTTTAACTAAGGAAATGTTTTAAAAACTAAACCTTGAGTTTATGTTATGGTATCCGTTAAACGTACCAAATGTTGCATCTACAAATCTTGATACGTTACCGACTTAAAGTAACATTACTACTCAAAATCAACGAAAAAATTCGTACAAATTTCGTAAAATAAAGCTTAACAATTAAAAATCATTGTTTCTTATTGCAATTGCCGAAATTTCAACGCCAGATGTTGTCTGGAAAAATAGATGTTTGGAGATACAAAATGCTCGTTTTCATTACTGTTTTGTATTGGTACCATTAAGTGTTCGTGTGTCGTATGAATGGATATATTCGCGGGAAATTAAAATCGAATTTATTGTGTCACAAATAAATATAAACGAACATTTCGTATCTACAACAATCTATGTAATCATACCACATCCAGCCTTGAAATTGTAGCTCTTGCTATATGGAACACTGATTGTTTAGTTGCTAACTTTATTTTACGAAATTCTTTACGAAATTTTCGTTGATTTTGAGCGTTATAGAGACTTTAAGTGTGTGTCTATTAAAAGAAAATATCCGAACATATACAATACCTCCGAGATCAATGACCATGAATTTCTTGCCAGTCAGGTCTATATCCGGTCCGTCGCACCAGACGGCAGCAGCTTCCGGTTCCAGAGCCAGGCGAAGTTCCGCGTCCGGGATGCCAGCCTATGAGCAGACGACAAGGAAAAATAATGCACTTCATGAACACGTATAAGAATTGCAAATGTATTAATTCAATTTATTTTATGCTTTCCGGTGGTTTATAGAGAAATATCATTGAATTAAAACTGATAATTTCACTGTTTCAAACAGTGAAAATTATCAGTGAAAATTACGTTTACTGTGAAATGACGTCATTGTTTTGACGAAATGTCGTCATTATCCCAGCGAAATTCTTTAGTTAAACTCTTAAACAATGAATATAAACGGTGAAAAAGGCATACAACAAAAAGAAAATTTGTTGGATTTGGTGGAATATCGAATTTCATTCACGAGTGATCATAAAAAATAATATTTTCACGAGTGGCGCTATCGATTTTAATTCACTCGTGACCATAGGAAAAATATATTTTTTTTATGATCACTCGTGAATTAAAATCGATAATCCACCGAATCCAACAAATTTGTTAAAGGGGCTTTTTCACGTTTTGGTAAATTGACAAAATAAAAAATAGTTGTTTCAGATTCGCAAATTTTCGTTTAATGTATGATATTTGTGAGGAAGTAATATAACCGAACATTTACCATGCTCTAAAATATCCATTATATGCATTTTTGACGATTTAAAAACCGGAAAATTATAAAGCGTTACAACGCGAAACGATTGAATAATTTGGAATGTTCTGTTATTGTCGTTATAATTTGGGAAACTACGAGGATTGCTTACTAGTATATAAGAAAAAAATACATCCGCACTTGGCATGAGCACGAATGGTCGAGTGGTCTAAGCGAAAGACATTTTACTCTTGCACACCAGGGGTCAGTGGTTCGAGCCCAGTTGAGGGTTACTTTCTTTTCCATTTTCTAATTGTATTCTTGTGGGGGGGTTGAGATTTTATGGTCCAAGGTTTAAATTTATCAATATAAAGCATTTAATGACAAGCTTCAATACATGCAAAAATCTGTGAAAAGGTCCCTTTAATCAATATCGTAAACCATGTACACACGTTTCTTCATTCTAGAGATGTTAGATTAGCTTGTATGATCACTGTGTTATTACCCTTTTTATCACGGCGCAGAACACAATTTTGTTGTTCAACTTTTACACCTGCATTTTCAAACCTATGATTAACATAAGTGTGCGCATGCAAATAAATCCTTCGCTAACATCTGAAACCGAACAAATCATGTCACGACAAGCTTGGGAGGGCTGTGTTGAATCTATCAGTTCGTTACGAATGTGCTCGAAGCCTGTATACATGTCACAAATGAGTACACCTATAATTAGACCATTAAGAGATCTAAAACGTTAAATTTTCAAATTCAATTGGTAGAGGGCGACTCGCCCAAGTCTATCATGTCTGTCTTGCCAATTCATACTTTATTGCGGAAAAATATTGAAACGTTACTAGTGAAACATTATAATAAATATTAGTATGTAAAATATTATACGATTTGGAAAATTATAAACAACAGAAATTTAATTGGCAAAAATCCTACTATAAGCATTAATGTCTTACATACAAAGAACCCAGCTAAATAATGAATATTGAAAATAACTATAGTGTATGTATATTATGAGTGTCAAAGACTATGTCAGAATATGTTCGAATTGTCTTCCACCTTTACAGATACCTTAGTCGCGGCTTCCCTCATGAACTGTTTGGCGCCGACGTCCCATATTGCGGGCACAGTAAGAATGTACCGGATATCCGACTCGACGATACCTGTGGTCGCCAGATTGAGCGCCTTCAGCAGGTGCTCGCGTAGGTAACGAATCGCCATGGTGAATACCGGAAGCGCCGGATGTGCCTGTCCATTGACGTCATTTACAGTTGAATCACTCGAGACCTTCTACAAATTAAATATATATTCCATGTCTATTCACTAAGCTACATATATCGCATTCCAAATTTCGGTCGTGGTGTAGATAATGGTGATTGGTGATGGCTATTTTCCACTATCAATGCAATGTCTGATTGTACATGTACATTTATTTGTCGTCAAGTCGATGGGCCAAATTGGATTGCCAAAACAATGGATTACGCACATGTGTTGTAGAGGTATGTCCACTGATTAACTGTTTTCTAAGACTGGTTTGATAAAATAAAAAAAATATCACCACCCATATATTAAACTATTGTTTTTCTAATATATTATTATGGTGGACGAACCAGTTATCGAACACCTAAGAAATTACGTTAAATTACCTTAAAATTGAAACACTTAAAATGACAAAAACATTTTGTTTTAACAAATGACTAACAGTTCAATCATTGCATGATTTATCTGTAAAGTTTTCCAGCAAACTACCTTCAAAAATTCATAACTATGTTTCCCTGATTATTGTCACCTCTAGCAGACAAAACAAAATGGCGGCCGATGTAAACATGACCTATTACCCGACACTTCATAAATACTGCTCCAGTATATACAAAGTCAAATAACTATCACGTGAGCCGGACTCGGCGAAAAAATCTGCGTCTGCTGCAATCAAAATTGAAAACGGAAATATGCTTTTTGGTGTGTAAATGCACGTTTTGATAAATGCATTAAAAAAAGTAATAGCAAAAAACACACAAAACGGTGTAAATAACAATAAATGCATTCCTTTAACCTGTTTTCGGCGCATTTGTTACAAGCTAATTAGGCAAGTAGGTCATGGACTTCATGTGTGACCATTTGTTTATCAATGTGACGTCATGCGCACTTTTGCGCATGTGCATACAGAACCAAAACAAAACGTCCGATAATAGGTGCTGTTCGATAACAGGTACTTACACGATAAAACATGTTAAGGACGTACGCGGTAGTTTAGTTTCACGCAAAATTTTGCTTTTTACTTTAACACCGGTTGCGCAATATGTGTATGCTTTTTCGGATAGTCGTTTAAAAAAGGGCTGTTTGTCCAATAAAGGGATAATAACAAAATATAAAGTATTATGAAGCAATGAAAATTGATATTCAATGTGTAGCCCCTGAACTACACAATGCGAATCAACCATCATCCCTAAGACCACACAGACCTTTTAATCGCATGATTGTTACGGAAATTTTTAATTAATTGAAAACCTTTCTGTTGAAAGTAAAACTTGTTTGAAACGGATAGCTCTCCTTAGAATTAAGCAAATCGGTATTGAATCATCGTAATAATTAGTATGTTATAAACATGTCATAAAAATATATTTGATTACATATAAATTATAATCAAAAACTGTATATACATTTAATGTTATGCTTAAAAATAAATCGGAACACTTTTATAATTTTGATTTCTCAGACACGGCTTAAGGTATCAACTTCCATGAATTGTTGCTTGAGATCATTTACTAAATAGAATACCAGATGAATTGAAATCATTTATTCACGACGTCTGGACCATGTGCGAGTGAGGATGCATCTTGCCGCACGTGCATACATGCGAATATTAGTTGACTTGTGTTCACATAAAAAAATCTGTATATGGTTTATTTTTGGTTAGCAATTGATTAAAAAACATTGCTATTGTTAAATGTTTCTTCTATTCATGTGACTAGTTGAACTTCTTAAGACGTGATCGACATGCAACCACGCGTAGCATACGGGAACTTGATAAGGTCCATATTATTGAATTAAAAACATCATTTAGTATAATTTCAGAAACTTATTATAGATAAAGAAGTTCATATAGGAAGTGATTGAGTGTTAAACATATACGTCATAATTGCCTTCTGTAATATCTCTTTTCACATGCGAACCTTTTTGTAGTATATAAAAGTTTTCATAAAAATGCAATATTGTGTTGGGTTTTGTCTTTATCGCACACGAACCAGGGCCTTTCCCAGGAAATGTTGACTGAGGGGGGGGGGGGGGGGGCCAAAACGGGAGGGTGATTTTTTTTATATTAGGCACTGTTCAATGTGAATTTTAATGCGAATAGAAACATTATTTTGTGCTATAAATTTATGGATATATAACAAGTAAATCAGCACCTTTCTGAAGTCTAAAGCTTCAACCATTATGGACCGTCCATAAAGTATGTCACGCCCCAGGTGGGGGAGGGGGTGTAAGAAATTGTGACAGTTTGTGACATGGGGGAGGGGGTCAGGCCATGTGTGATGTCACACATTTAAAAAAAATATATGTCTGATTTATTTATTGTTTCTTTAGAAGAATTTAACAATAATTTTAAAAAAATTGTGAAACATTTGAATTAGTTTTATGTAAAAATAAGACGAATTGCGTATCTCCCGAATGCGTTGTTCGAATGTTTAATAGAAAACTTGGCTGGGCCGGCTTATTCAATATACTAGTACACAACCTCCACGCAGATTTCAAAGACGAAATAATGTATTGGACTGTCTATTTTAAGTTAGTAAAGGGTTGAAAGAAAAGCTAAATTATAATTTCGTTTTTGTTAGAGGTAAACACGTGGATAAATTTTCATACTGCCCATCGTAACAACCCTACAGTCATAAAAGCCTCTAATGTGAAAGTTCTTTTACCGGTAGGTGAAATAATAAAACGGTTTAATAGTGAATTGTGTTTTATATTAAATTTGAATTAGGTATTAATTTTAAACAAGATATGTGTTTGTCAGAAACACAATGCCCCCTAATGCACCGCTTTTTTTAACCTTTGACCTTGAAAGATTACCTTGACCTTTCACCACTCAAAAAGTGCAGCTCCATGAGATACACATGCATGCCAAATATCAAGGTGCTATGTTTAATATTTCAAAAGTTATTGCAAAACTTTACTTTATTAAATTTTTTAATTTTCGACCTTTGACCTTGAAGGATGACCTTGACCTTTCACCACTCAAAATATGCAGCTCTATTAGATACATATGCATGCCAAATATCAAGTTGCTTTGTTCAATATATCAAAAGTTATTGCAAAACTTTAATATATTAAAGTTTTAAATTTTTAACCTTTGACCTGGAAGGATGACCTTGACCTTGACCTTTCACCACTCAAATTATGCAGCTCCATGAGATATACATGCATGCCAAATATCAAGTTTCTATGTTCAATATTTCAATAGTTATTGCAAGACTTTACTGTAACCTTAAAGTTTTGGGACAGAGTGACAGAATGACAGACAGGCCAAAAACAATATACCCCCGATCTATCGTTCCGGGGGCATACCAACTGTTCGAAATTGTGAGTTTTTGACGTACTTTAGGGGATGGGGGGTCCAAGATTTTGTAACAGTTTGTGACATGTGGGAGGGGGGGGGGGGGGGGAATGGTCAAAAAAGCGTGCCAGGCTTAATCGACGGCACATTGGTCTGAAATTCACACACATGTTTAAAGCTTTAGATTTCAGAAATGTATGACACTTTATGAGGAAGGAAAAGCAACCTTTGAAACTAAAACCCCTTTATTATGAAATCTAACATAAAGTTTGACTGTAGTGAAGGTTTGATTTCAAAGAGAAAATACTATTATGGTTATATGTCAGTAACTGGCATATAACATACTTGTATTTGCTTTTTGAATTTAAACCTGATCCTATGTTTCGAAGCAAATTCATAATAAAATGTTTATCATCTACAGCACAGTTCTCACAGAAATGTATAATAAGGTATGACTCTAGAGGAGGTTTGAATTCAAAAGAGAAAACATTATTATCGTTCAGACCTACGACCTTCTGTATCAGTTCCATCAATTCGCTGTTTCTCTTTCCTTGTCCAATCAAAAGAAGTGTTACATCAACCATTGAAAGGTGAAGCATTGAGCACAATGGGTTATTGACATATCGCAAGGTGAGAAAGAAAACATAGCCTAGGGGCTTATCTCCACTGGCGAGCGCTAATCCCCTTGTGTATCAGGGGCAATTCAACACATCTGCGCATTTGTATTGCGGGGAAGTGTACTGTGGGCCCTTTCATGTGAGAAAAATTTGAAGTAGGCACATTAATAAAAAATCATAACTCGACAGCCAGCTGGGGGGGGGGGGCCGGGCACCTGGGCCCAGTGCCTGGGTACGGGCCTGCGAACTGTAAACATTACAATGTTTTGCATATATATGTTCATAGCAATTTCATTAATCTGTTACTGCTTATTCCGTTGATAAGCCCCTTTAAATGTATTGTGAACGTCTTGTTTTAAGTTGGAAACGATATTTACCTAACCTTAATGATCTCGATACATTTTTCTTATTATTTGTGTTTCCGTTTAAATTTAAATGTACATTTACGTTGGCATACAGCAATACATTGACCAAGTCATTTCAATCTACTTTTTCATTGGCATACCGAAATATATTGGTGAAGCCGTGTCAAGAATTAAAACTTATATCGCCGATATGCCCCTTTAAATGTACGGTATACGTCTTGTTTCAGCTGGATGCTCTATTAACCTACTTTTTCTGATCTTGCTACACATAATGTGTTATTTCATTTACATTTAAATATACTTTAATTGGCATACATATGTTTTGACCTGATGTTTTTTAAGTTGTATTTTACTTCATGCAGTAACTTTGTAGTTATGAACAAACGACGCCGGTGACATATGCTTTTCTTTATCTTTTTTATTTTTATTAAGTTATGACTCATAAAACATTTGATTAAATTTTGAAAAAAAA